>NW_008347433.1:4081-6234 GCF_000622305.1 Nannospalax galili | reverse complement strand
TGATCAGTCAGAGCAGTTTGTAGAGTACATGGAGCAGTCAACTGTCAAGACTCATTATCCCATCTACCCCACATTTGTGATTTCTACCTTCTCATAAAAAAATTATCTAATGTGGAAGAAACAAAGCCCTGGATCCCACTGATCTCGGCAATGTAAGGAAATCCATTCCCACTCTCAGGTTTCATATACCTGAAGCTACTTTGGTAAATTGACTCAAAAGCAAAGACCTTGTGTTAAAAGATTAGATGAGTTTCCACTACACCATGTTGAAAAAGAATAGGCATTATCTGTATCCCAAAGTCAGTGTGTTGAAACAGTGGACGAAGCCTATAAAACTGGAAAACATGGAATATGTGTCTTAATCAGTGGAACATGGATGTTTAAACTGTAAAGGTGAATTTTTTTCCTAAGGAAAAATAAAAATGTGTAGGCTCTCAGAAGAGCATAGTAATTGAGAAAAGGACAGACAGACACACGGTAGAGGTCAGCTGATGGTACCACACCCAGCTTGTGGCCTACTTTTATTTATTTATTACTCTTTTTCTGTATAATTAAAGCAATAATCTATGAAGCAGTTAGAAACAGATTTATTTTTGGTAAGAATCACAGAACTGAAGGACCACTGTGTGCATTTCAAGGTTTCAAGCTCTGCACACTTGTGGGCTTCCCACCACAGGGCTTCTTGTTGACTCCCTTCATTGCAGTCAGGAACAGCCAGGCACTCTTTCCTGCCACTTTCTTTTCCCTTCTAGTCAGACAGCTACCAGGACCACAGAGCCTTTTCCATGATGAAGGGTTCTGTCCACTTCATCCCAGCTTTTCACTGTCCTGGAATCCTGATGTCTATACCAAGTCTTGTTGCCAAGTTCAAGGGCTTGAACAGAGGGTTGCCAGGAGCCGGGGGTTAAACAAGGTTCATGGAGCCATTAGCAAATGTGTCATACTTTATTTTCTCCTGGTGAGGGCATATACCCTCAGACCAAAGGATATTTTATAGGAAAGCACACAAAGGTGGCTTCTTGTCAGAACTGGTTTTAGAACCAGTAACATTTACCTCTTATTTGTAGTTTCTAGGGCATGTGGTAGTAGCTATCTTCACTAAATCCTTCAGAAGTCTACACTGGTACTCTATTATCTAAATCATCTTCTGAGTCTTACAACCTTCATAACTTTCATGTGGTGTGCATCATGGGGCTGGAGGCAGTGACATGGGCAGTGCAGAAAGTAATGAGATGTCACTAAGGTGAGGCCTCCTGAAAGTGGTTGTCAGTGGGGAGAATCTTGGGATGACAGTCTTCTTCCAAACTCTATAGAGTGGCAGGCCTGCTTGACCGAATTTTACCCCATGACTATGGAGATGCTTTGAGAACAGCTGTGGATATTACAGACCTTGACCATAGCATGCCAAAGATGGAGCATCACAAGTGGCTGCAGATGTTGTCCGGGCATGGGTACGTTCAGTAAGGAATACATCTGAGGATGAGATGGCCACACAATGGGAGTGTGGTGTGTGTGCGGTGTGTGTGTGTGTGTGTGTGTGTGTGTGTGTGTGTGTGTGTAAGGAAATACGATGGATCATGGAACAACCACAGGCAGTCACCAGAGGAGCAGATGGGGGCACTGGCTTCCACATGCTGTAGCTGGAAGGGCTAGAGAGTAGCGAAAATACCAAATGGATTTATGCTAAGAAGCCCCTCTGGGGAAGTGTTAGGTGGTAGAGGAAGTTGACTGGAGTCAATGATAATAGTGAGATTTGTTACATGATGTCTCAGCATGTATCAAGATAGAACTGTGCTAACCAGAAGGCAGAAAAGACGTTAGTGCAGCAGAGACCCTGGAACAGGGACAGAACTGCCTATGAGTGGATGAGTCTCACTGTGCTGGCTGCCATGGAAGGAGCACACGGGTGGAAACTTTAACAGCTGCTTCTATAATGAGGCAGTCAGGGGCACCTGCAGGTGGGGAGTGTGCAATGTGACTAAACTCCTCATAGGAATTTGGGGAAATTATTGTTTCTCAAAATATTCATGCTTGGGTGGGGGCTGGAACCAGGTGTCCTTGGTTCCGGGTGGCCCCCAGATCATCTTAGGCAATGAGAATAAACATCTGGATATATGGATAGTGCAGGTGGGTGAAATGTATTAAGCTTGACA
>NW_008347433.1:2073-2456 GCF_000622305.1 Nannospalax galili | reverse complement strand
CCCAGCACTACGAAATATAAAGTCAAAATATGAAAGAAAAGTTCATCAAAAACAGAAGTTTTAACAAGAAATAGAAACATTGGAAAAGTAAAGTCATTGAATCAAAAAGAAAGTCCTGTTGATCATAACCAATAGAAAAAAGAATATCAAGATTTTATGACAAGGTTAATAAAATACAACAATCAATCATCAATATAGAAAAATCCGATGGCATGACCATAATATCCACAATCTCTGACATATGACCAGGAGACTGTGATGGATAGCTTTAGTGTCGACTTGACACACCTGGGTTGAGGGAGCCTCAGTCGGAAAATTGCCTCTATGGAACTGGCCTGTGGCCATGTCTGAGGGGCATCTTCTTGATGAGTGATGTGGGAGGG
>NW_008347433.1:0-1270 GCF_000622305.1 Nannospalax galili | reverse complement strand
TCCAACATGCCTGCCCTGATGGTGATACATAAACTTGGAGGAAGAAGAAATATATTCTCAACCACAAAAGTATGAGAAAGAATAAATTTCATGAAAGGAATACACGACCAAATGAGAACTAAGAATTTATGAATCCATCAGAGAATACAAGTCACATGAGAGCAGAAAGGGTTTCTTGGGAAGAGTTTATAGAAAAACAAGAAAGGAAATTGGGTATGTGAGAGGGCATTTGTGGATGGGGAAAATTAGAGCGATTTAAAATGAACATGTGGATTAAGCCTTCCTAATGTTCACTACTTTATATTGTGACTTTCCAAATAAAAAAGCAATGCGTGGGAACAAGTATGGGGTTTCAGAGGACATTCCTTCCTGGTTATTTTAAACTCTACCAGGGGACTGCAATAAAGTGTCTTCCTGAGCTGCTCAGTGTTGTCTGTTCCCACATGGGCCAAGTTCTTTCAGGATCTCAGTATTTGTAATCTGCAGGTGGCCAGTAGAGGGAGATGCAGGCCACCTAGAGCTCAGATAAGGATTATAAACTCCAAACCTTATATGAATAGGAAATCCACATAAATAGCAAACACTCTTCCTCTTACATCAGAAGTGTTCCAGATTCAGAGTCTTCTAAGGGGACTCTTTGGAATGTAGCCTGAGCCAAAGACACAAGACAAAGCTGGGACTTCTCCACCACAGCCACTGAGGTGTCTCCTCCAAATTCCAGCTGCGAATAATTGGACAAATCCAAAGGCAGTGTTTTAACTGATTCTCTAATTTTCTTTACTGTTCCTGAGTCCTGAACCAAATTAGTCTGTCTCTCTATCAAACAAGAAATTTGACCATCATGTTCCAAAGCAATTTTCATAGATTGAATGTTTTTAACAAGTACAAAAAGCAGATGTGTACAATATGTCTCTATATTGAGTATAATGTAAATATTGTCATTTCATGGACAGTGTGCTGTGCAACTATTTCTTATGTAAACCAGGAAGCAAACTGTATAATACTTGACAGAAAAAGACCTAAGAACAAACCCTGTGAGCTTGTGCAGTCCTTTCAATTCAGAACTAGGGAGGCAGATAAAGGTGAATCTCTATGGGAACGAGGCCAGCCTGGTCTACATAGCAAGTTCTAGGCCAATTGAGGCCTGGAAATGCTGTTTCCAAATAACAAACAAAAGGAACCAAGGCAATGTTAGGATAATATAATACTTAAGTAGTTTAGACTTTTAGCTGTGGCTATTACAGTTATTAACCATGGAATTCTCCATGGT
>NW_008347432.1:0-370 GCF_000622305.1 Nannospalax galili | reverse complement strand
CCCAGGGAGAGTGCAAGTCCGATCCCTACCAGCAAAGGGATGAAGATTTCTGTCCGTTGGCAGCTGTGTAGGAGGAAGGTGGCTTTTTCCTTCTCGAGTAGGTACACCTGGGGTGTAATCATTACAGGTACACAAAAGGTGGACAAAGAGAAATTACAGTTTTGGGCTTTTCCTTTGCACCACAGGAAAAGAGGAGGGGCGACGCATGCTGTACTGGAGAGAGTAATGTTAGTGAGGCATTTGTAATGAGTAGGCTTACTCTTGCTGGAAATGCAAATTGAATAGTTAACCAGTTGTTCGAATAAGGGGATATCCATTTGATGAGAGTCAGTGAAATCTTTTTTTGTTTCTGGGTAGAGAAGGGTGGTAT
>NW_008347431.1:0-449 GCF_000622305.1 Nannospalax galili | reverse complement strand
TTTCATTGTTCCCCTTTGAGGATTTATAGAAGCCGCCAAAGTTTGAGCAAAAAACTGCAACTTTCTAGTCTCAGAATGAACATTACAACAGGCTCAAGCATAACTCATTACATCACCTGTCTCTATTCTAGGTAAAATAGCTCTTTGACAATCCTCGTTTGTGTATTTTAAGCCATAACATTCACTATTGCTTCTTGAGCAACAATTTCAGGCACAGAGCATTCCAAAGCCTTTTAAAGGAGAGTCAAGCATAAACGATTTTTTTTTAACATAAGGTGACTGTGGACCATATAATGTTACTGTCTTTTGAATTTTAGTAATGTGATCAATATTTATACCTTCATAAGTAGGTGGTTACACTGCAATTCCATTAACAAGTTAATGTACAATAGATACAACTTTACGCATAATAATTTTCAGAGTCAGATAAAGATTCAGAAGTTTATGCC
>NW_008347430.1:0-254 GCF_000622305.1 Nannospalax galili | reverse complement strand
AATGTGATTATAGCAGTGAAAACGAATGAACAGAAACATTTTGTGCTAAAATCCTTTTCCTACGAATTGTATGCAAAAGAGTTTTGTTATCAGGGTAAGCCTCTTTACTTTGGATAAATATGTATCGTTTGTGTACCTAAGTGTTTGCTTTGTGTAGAAAGAAGAGTAGTTCTAACCATCTGTTTATAACAGTGAAAACGAATTAACAGAAGCACTTTGTGTTTAAACACTTTTCCTACGAATTGTATGCAAAA
>NW_008347429.1:0-328 GCF_000622305.1 Nannospalax galili | reverse complement strand
ATGAGATCAGCGCACGCCGCCGCCTGGGGGCGGATGATGCACGGGGCCGCCTTCCCCACCACCGGCCGCTGAGCGTCGCCCCGCGGGCCCCGGCCCCCCGCGCTACTCCCATACCTTGGTCCCCGCAGCCTCGAGACTCCCGGCAAGCTTGGCTGCCGCTCGACTCTGCCCCGCAGCCCGGGTGAGCCCAGGCGCCGTCCCGCGGGGCCAGGCGGTCCGCCAGCATGGAGCAGCAGCGCCAGAAGCTACTCGCTCAGGGTCAACAGAGCCTGGTCCAGACCGAGGTGGAGGCGGTGTTGGGGCTGCTGGAGGTCGCGGGAGTGTGACG
>NW_008347428.1:0-788 GCF_000622305.1 Nannospalax galili | reverse complement strand
AGGGGGGAATGTTGGAGGGGAGGGAGTGGGCACGGATTTGATCAAAACACCATATGTATATGACATTCTTTTTTGTAAAAAAATAATAAAAAAGTTTCTGGCTACAGCATTATGTACTAATGGGTGGCTGAAATTAACACCAAAATAAAAAAGTGACTCTCCAAATAATTCCTTAATTTTTATTTTCTGACAGTTTCAGTAGAGTGTTTAGGAATTTTTTCAATTTTCATGTGGTGAGTTCTATCACTGACTCACAATTCAGCCATGGCAAAATGGATAATTCCTCTAACAAGTACACATGGAAAGAACTCATAAAACATAAATATGTTCTTCACGATGCCCAGACATTCCCATGCTTTAATTTTTACAGAATCCAGGACTTAATTAGCAAAACTAACATATGCATAAAGTAGACTATAATCTGTCAAATGATGCAGAATAGTAAAACATTATCCAAGAAAAATGTCTTCACCTATAGACACCAGATTGCTGTAGTTCTCCAACATCAACTCCCTGTACAATGCCCTCTGAGCAGAATCTAGGCATTCCCACTCCTCCTGGGAGAAGTCTATGGACACATCCTTGAATGTCAGTGGATCCTAAAATGAAAAATGGCAATTAGTACATGTGCCCTTAAACAGGGTACTGGACCCAAGAAAGAAAGAGATAATTAGTAAACAACTCTTCTAAATTAGATGAGAAATCTGAATTAATGAAAACGATATTTCTTAATGGAGTAACTATCTATCATCCACTCTCAAACTCTGTGCAAAAAAGAATAGCATCAG
>NW_008347427.1:0-450 GCF_000622305.1 Nannospalax galili | reverse complement strand
GAATAAAGAGCTGTAACACGGACTAAGCTGAGTCCTGTGTCTCACTGCCTATGATCCAGTCTCCCCGGGGGGCGATATCCTTCTGTCATCAACTCAAAGAAACCTAGCTTTAGCCACCTCTCGCCTCTCCTCATGACCCGGCAGCTGACGGGTCCGAGCTTAGAGAGAGAGTGCACAGGTGAAATTAGGGCGGAACTCGGCCGGGCAAGCCCCGGCAGCAGAAGCCTCAGAGACACAGAGAAGCAGCAGAGAAGCAGAGAGCCAGCAACGTGGAGCAGAAGCGCCCGCGGGGCCGCCGCCTTTCCAGGTGTGCGCAGGGGAATTGCGCCACGCTAGCGCGAGATCTTCAGCACCTCAGCGGCGGACAGCGATGCAATGCATGACAAGACCCGCCGCCTCTCCAGGTGTGTGCAGGGGGCCGGTGCCACGAGATCCCTGTGCACCCCATAC
>NW_008347426.1:0-906 GCF_000622305.1 Nannospalax galili | reverse complement strand
GTCCCATCTATGTGCTTCAAATGACAGAATTTAGCCCTTTTACTGACTGAACGGTAGTCCATTATGTATCTCTCTCTCTATATCACAGTTTATTATCCGTTCATCCACTGATGGACATCTAGTCTGATTCCATGTTACGGCTATTGTGAATACCATTGCAGTAAACACAAGATGCTTGCTTCCTTTCCTTTGACTAGATCCCAGGGCTGTGGTCGCATATGGTGTTCTATTTTTAGTTTTCTGAGGGACCTCCACACTGTTTTTCACACTGTTTCATTTACAGTCCCCACCACAGGGTGTGAGAGTTCCCTTTCCACATCCTCATCAGCAGTTGTTATTTTAAAAAAATGTTTTTTGTAATAACCATTCTGACTGGGGTGCAATGACAACTCTGTGATTTTTTATTTGCGTTTCCCTGACAATTAGTGCTATTGAGCATTTTTCCATTTATTTATTGACCATTTGTATCTCCTTCTTTTAGAAACGTCTGCTTGTGTGTGTGTGTGTGTGTGTGTGTGTGTGTGTGTGTGGTATGTGTGCTTGTTAGCATGGGTGTGAGCATGTGTGAATGCAGGTACACCAGCAGGTGGGTACCAGTGCACATGAAGGCCAGAGGTCAAGACCTTGAGTACTCGATTGCTTATTTTTTGTGATGGGGTCTCCTATGAATGGATCGTACGTTTTGTGACCTTTTGTGTCTGACTTCTTTTATTTTGTGTGTTTTCAAGTTTCATCTGTGTTGTAGCATGCAAAAGAACCTCATTTTTTAAAATTAATTTTTATTTATTTATTTCATGTGTATGAATGTTTTGCCTGCATGTCATGCAGTGCCCCAGGAGGCCAGAAGAAGGCATTAGATCCCCTGGAACTGGAGTTACAGATGATTGTTAGTTGCCATGTGGGTGC
>NW_008347425.1:0-432 GCF_000622305.1 Nannospalax galili | reverse complement strand
TCTTCAATATTTCTAGCTCTTTTCTGAATTCATTCAGAAGTTTTTCCCTATTTTCCTTCAGTTCTTTGATTTCTTTGTTTGCGTGTTCTTTACATTCACTGAATTCTTTTTATCATGTTTTTAATTGTTCTTTTGAGTTCCATGTCCTGCATTATCTCTAAGGGGTTCTCATTGTACTCCTCTAGATGACTATTGGTATTGAGTGGGATATGCTATTTTGGTTTTTCACGTTATTATTTTTTCTCTGTGATTTTGACATGTCAATTTCTTTTGTAGTCTCTGACTCTTGTGTAAGACTCAAGCCTTCAAGTTTAGATCTGCTTCTTTTTGTGAACTTTATTTGGCTTTGTGGTTTACTTTTTGGGCATGAAAAGCTGGTTTGTCTAAGCTGCTGGTTCTCTCTTTTGATTTTATATTGGAGTGGCCAGATTG
>NW_008347424.1:0-518 GCF_000622305.1 Nannospalax galili | reverse complement strand
TTGACCTTCATCGTTCATCAGGGCCTTGCTTGCGTGCGTGGCTTTCGCTGCTACATGAGATGGCCGGCCGGCCGGGTGTCGGCCCGGAGATCCTGCCTTAGCCCGCCCTGACGCCAGGCCGTGAGCTCCCGCTGTCCCAGGGCCTGGAGCCCTGCTCAGCATGAGCTCTGCTCTTCTCAGCATTCTTCTTCTTTTTCTTCTTGCCCCTCCTGGCGGCGAAGGAGTTGTGCAGGCTCCGCTCCTGCCTCTGGGCAATGGGTTCGGTCAGGAAGGCTCGGGTGAGCGGCGGGCTAAAGACCTGAGGTTTGGAACTCTGGGTCTAGGCCAGCAGTGCGCTCAGGCTGCCTGGTGCGTCATTGCCTAATCCTGGTGGTGTCGCTGAGGCGTGGGATTCAGGGCGGCCGGCTCCCTGGAGGCCCTAGGAAAGGCGGTGATGCCCCTTGCAGGCGTCCCGCCCCGCGCCGCCCCCTGAGGACGTGAGGACATGCCCGGGACTGGAACTGCATTACCAGCGAGCT
>NW_008347423.1:0-1170 GCF_000622305.1 Nannospalax galili | reverse complement strand
AAATGAAGAGGGAAGTGCAAAACTCAGTAAGCCAACTTGAAACAACAGGAACAAACCTCACTGCTAGAATAAATAAAATGGAAAATAGAATATCAACACTGGACGATAAAGTTGAAGAATTGGACCACTGAAGCAAAGATTATGAAAATTAAAAAAAAAAAAACAGCAATGGAGTATGCAAGAGATGTGGGACACCATGAAAAGACCAAATCTACATATCATAGGCATAGAGGAAGGAGAAGAATTTCAGGTTAATGATATTTTCCAGATCTTAAACAGGATTGTAGAAGAGAATTTCCTGAAATTAAGGAAAGACATCCCCATACAAATACAAGAAGCACATAGAACACCAAATAGATAGGATCAGAAAAGAAACTCCCCATAACATAGCATAGCAAAAACACTAAATGTGCAGAACAAAGAGCGAATACTGAAAGCAGCAAAAGAAAAACAAATCACATATAAAGGAAAGCCCATCAGAATTACAGCTGACTTATCAATGAAAGCTATGAAACCCAGAAGAGCCTGGACGAGATTATTTCCAGTGCTAAATGACAATAGATGCCAGCCCAGAATCTTTGCCTAGCAAAAATATCAATTATAGTTGAGGAGGAAAGAAAACTCTTCCATGACATGAACAGCCTGAAAGAATACATGTCCACAAAATCAGCCCTTCAAACAATACTTGAAGCAATACAAAGAGATGAGAAAGGAAAAACTATACTCCCAGGGGCAATGAAAGAAAATAAAGGTATAATTGAGGAAATACAAAATTAGACAAAGAACACAAACAGCAATCAAAATGATGGCAACCAATACACATCTTTCAATAATAACCTTGAATATCAATGGACTGAATTTTCCAGTCAAAAGACACAGGCTAATTGTACGATTAAGAAACAAAATCCATCTTTTTGCTCTCTGCAAGAAACCCATCTCACCTTCAAGGACAGGCACTACCTTAAGGTAAAAGGATGGAACAGATTATTCCAAGCAAATGGCACTAACAAACAAGCGGGGGTTGCAATTCTACTATCTGACAAAATAGACTTCAAAGTAAAACTAATCAGAAGAGATAAGGAGAGTCACTTCATTCAGATCAAAGGAACAGTTAACCATGAAGATATTGCAATCCTTAACATACATGCACCAAATTCTGGTGCACCCAAA
>NW_008347422.1:0-735 GCF_000622305.1 Nannospalax galili | reverse complement strand
CTCAAGCAAGAGCACTTAGGAAAGAATGAATATGATTTTTATGTGTCAATGGGAATGTGCATTATTAAATGTTTGGGTTCTTTTTTCGCAGCAGCAGAGATCACTCCCAACAGTTGGGCACCCAAACCCAAGCCCTCCCTTCCCTGTTTCTGTAGTTAAGGACACTTGCTTGCATGCAGATAATCACACAGGGCACCCTCCCATCACTTAGCAGCATCATGTTCATACTCACTGCCTACAGAAAAGGAGTAATGGTGACCTCTCCTGACCCCATTGTGCCCCCAGCTGACCCTCCTCTGCCCCTGTCTGGGCCTCAGTCTCCTCCTCTGTAAGCAGTTTGAACAAGATCAGGAGTTAAACCTGGATTAATTAGCATTCTTAACAATGGAGGTACTTTTCAATATCTTGATTCCCAGGCTTCATCCCAACCTAAAGCATGGGACCCTTGACAGAGGGGCCTGGGAACTGAATTTAGCAAGACACTCCCCTACACACAGACTCTGTTTGGTGTCCAACCACAGACCAGCTGGTGGAGACAACCTGTAAGCTCCTTCAAGATCTGATCTACCTTCCGGGTGATGACCTCAGGATACAGACACTCCATCAATATCCTGATCCCTCCCTAACCTCTAGGCATCTCAGTTCCCAAATGTGACTCTTTTTAAATGGGTCATGCAGAGAGTCAGAGAGAGGGGGGAGAGAGAGAGGAGAGAGAGAGAGAGAGAGAGAGAGAGA
>NW_008347421.1:0-420 GCF_000622305.1 Nannospalax galili | reverse complement strand
TCAGCCTGCAAGGCCTCCAGGCGCTCCTGCACCTGAGCCAGGAGATGGGAATATATGGAGACTCAGGGAACTCAGAGGGGATAGGTGAGGGAACAGGCAGGGAACAGGCCAGGAACACAGCCCAGATGCTCAGCTGTGGGCAGGCTGTAGGTTGGCTAGTGAGAAGCCCAGGATGACAGAACGAGCAGGGTCCACACAAGCCTCAGAGGAGTGGTTGGCTGAGGGCAGGTGCATCCAGCTCCCCACTCACCTGAAGCTGCTGCAGGTCCCAGGCCCTGGGGAAGAGGCGGGAACCACACCTGACATCCTTCTCCACCAGCCAGTCTTCCTGGAGAGCAAGGGAACAATTAAGACCACTACAGGAGGTTCGGAGTGAGGGGTCACAACAGGAAAAGGGGAGGGCACTCCTAGGAGGACAGA
>NW_008347420.1:0-288 GCF_000622305.1 Nannospalax galili | reverse complement strand
GAAAGGCAATTTTTCTTAAAAACAAAAAACAAAAAACTGACTCTTCATACCAAAAAAAAAAATAAATAAATAAAATAAAATCTTTAAGAGAATGAAACAATAAAACAGTCTAGAACATTTTTTATTATTTTTATTTTATGTTGTATACATGTATTGCCTGCATGTAGGTAAGTACACCCATGTCGTGCAATGCCCACAGAGGACAGAAGAGGCCATTAGATCCCCTGGAACTGGAGCTACGGACAGCTGTTAGCTGACATGTGGGTGCTGGGATTCAAACCCGGGTCT
>NW_008347419.1:0-489 GCF_000622305.1 Nannospalax galili | reverse complement strand
CCAATATGTCTGCAAAATGCTCCATTTTGACATCACACTCCTCAGTGTTCCGTAACAATAAACCAGTGAGTCATCACAATGATCAATGTTCCTTCAAAATGCCATCACATATGATGCTACATTGTGACTTCAAAATACTCCAATGTGTCATCAAAACACTCCAATGTGACATCACAGTGTTCAGTGTGCCATCATAGTGCCCTAGTGTGTTATCACAATTCTCAATGTGCCATCACTCTCCTCCAATGTGTCATCATAATGCTCAAATGTGACATGACACTGCTCAGTGTGCCATAACAGTGCATTAATTTGTCATCACAATGCTCCTATTAGCCATCACAATGCCCCAATGCACCACAACAATGTTCAGTAGGCCATAACAATGCTCCAATATGGATGCAAAATATTTCAGTGTGCTCTTAAATCACACCTGTGCCATCCCAGTGCCCAAATATGCCATCACAATGCTCAACTATGTCTCCAGAATGC
>NW_008347418.1:0-1534 GCF_000622305.1 Nannospalax galili | reverse complement strand
AAGAACAAAAGGGTGCCAAAGATAACAAAGCCGGAAAAGTATGTCATGGTTTATCAAACTAGCAGTCAGGCCTGGTCTCCAGATGGGTTTCCGTAGCTGGTGGGATGTCTCTCAATGGAATCCAGATGGGGGCTGTAGCATGCTGTGGAAAAATACAAGTGTATCCTCATCCATGTGTCAGGACGGGGGCTAGTTTCTGCCATAAGGATGAAATAGAATCCCTCCATCTAACTAGTGGCAGAGGCGTAGCCTGAGGCAAGGAGGACCAATGTTGTATGCTGGACTAAGACCCCAGTCGTCAAACATGAGGAAATTAAGGTGGAACAAAGCCTCAGTAAGAGCCATGTTTGGCCTCAGCTGAGGGACTTTTAGATGGGAGGGCCTTAAGTGTCCTGTTGGTCCTTTCGACAATTGCTTGTCTTTGTGGCTTATAGGGAATACCAAAGGTATGTTTGATTCCTCAGGAGGAAACATATTTATTGAATTCTTAAGAGGAATAAGCAGGCCTGTTATCAGTCTTAAGTGCCCAGGGTATGCCCATGATTAATATGGCAGACTTTATAGCTTTAATGGCATGTATAGTCTTCTCCCCTGAGAGAGCTAAAGCATAAGTAAAGGAGGAGCATGTGTCAAATATAACATGAATGAATCTCAATTTCCCAAAAGGGGAGTAGTGAGTCTCATCCATCTGCCAAATGGCATTGGGTATCAAATGAAGGGGAATCATTCCTCCCCTGATAAGGGGCCCTAGAGGCATGAACAGGGCACAAGTAGCACATGAGAGGACAAGGTGGTTGTACTGGGACACAGGGATTTTGGGGAGTAGTTTATGAATACTCTGAGAGGACAGGTGGAATTGATGCAAAGCTCTTGCTTGTTCTAACAGGTTAGACTGGACTGTCATGATCAGGGCATCTGTGGCGGCATTCCCCTGAGCTAGGATTCGGGGAAGGGTGGTATGTGAGTTGATGTATGTGAGATGTACCATGGGTGACTTCTAATTTCAAGGCATTCTTGTAGCTTGACCATAGTGAGGTAGAGTGGGGTGGAGGAGTTTATAACGGGAGAAAAAGCGATGAACTTAGCAACCTGAACAGCATAGGCACTATCAGAAAAGAGATTTAGGAGTTCGTCCTGGCACTTTGCTAAAGATTTAAGCATAGCAAGAAGTTCTCCCAACTGTACAGAGCCAGGATTAGGGACGAGGTTGGTGATGTCCCTTTTTCCAGGAAGATGTATCAGGACCCCAAAGTTCTTCTTATTAGCATCCGAAAAGGCAACGGTCATTTGGAGAATTGGGGAAGAAGGAGTGCTGTGTGGCTTAACTTCAAGCAGCAATGTGAAAAGGACCTTTATTCTTTTGTCTTGGGGCAGGTGATTGTCAGTGGTGCCAGGGAAGCCTGACATTATAGTCTGAAAACTTATGGTATCAGCCCAGAGGGCCTGTAGGTTACGGAGGGGAAAGGGGGGCAGAATAACTTCAGGTTCTCTATTGAAGGTTTTTTGAGCTTGAGTGTGCAGTTTGACTGCCAAG
>NW_008347417.1:0-248 GCF_000622305.1 Nannospalax galili | reverse complement strand
TCATAGAGGTGTACCTGCTATGGTAATGAAAGGCCTTAGACAGAGGGCCTACCATGGATCCCTGGCGTGGGCTCGAATATTTGGGTGCTGGTGAGGTTTGTCTGTTCCCGATATTCTTGACCTGATTTACAACTAAACTAGTGTGATGTGATGTATTTGGAGATAAGGACCTAGATGGAGATGACCGTGGAGACCAGAATATGACCCTTCCGGTACCTCTCATCTACTTACATGGCAGAGTCACTGTC
>NW_008347416.1:0-244 GCF_000622305.1 Nannospalax galili | reverse complement strand
TATTAGGGTGATGCTGGCTTCGTAGAAGGACTGTGGAAGTTCTCCATCCGTTTCTGCCTTTGGGAATAAATTAAACAGTATTGGTTATAGAATTCTGCTCTCAATCCATCTTGTCCGGTGCTTTTTTTTTTTTTCCCAAGATGGGAGGATCTCTATTACAGCTTCAATTTCCTCATGTGTTCCGGTTTCCTTTAAGCTGTTGATCGCTTCTTGGTTTAGTTTTGGTGATTCCCCTGCTTTTAGA
>NW_008347415.1:0-272 GCF_000622305.1 Nannospalax galili | reverse complement strand
AATAATAATAATTAGTAGATGTGAAAAACATTACCATTGAAATCTGCCTGAGGACTTTATATCCATGCTCAGATGACAAGGGGCTCAGCAAGTAACCAACTGTAACTAGTAATAATCAGATATATAGAGATTAGAAACACATGTGCAAACATCTTAATGTCAATTGCATTGAAAATGAATTTTTCTCTATGAAACTGTGTGTTTTAATAATGAAATGTGGAGAGCCATAGGCCCCTACCCCAGGAAATAGCAAGACCTGATTCCTGGCAAAG
>NW_008347414.1:0-202 GCF_000622305.1 Nannospalax galili | reverse complement strand
GATGGCTCAGTGGTTAAGAACACTGACTGTTCTTGTGGAAGACCCGGGTTCAAATCCCAGCACTCGCATGGCCGCTAGCAACTGTCCGTAACTCTAGTTCCAGGGGATCCGACAGCCTCTTCTGTCCTCTACAGACATTGCACGACACGGATGCAGAATATCCTAGAACCTATGTTGGTGGGAGGGGAAGGATGGGCCTCCA
>NW_008347413.1:569-677 GCF_000622305.1 Nannospalax galili | reverse complement strand
TATAGTTACCATATAATGTATAGACCATATAGTTAATGTGAGTACAATGTATGGTATGCATGTATAAAACATACCCTATGCACACATGTTCATTGCAAAGTAGTCATA
>NW_008347413.1:0-376 GCF_000622305.1 Nannospalax galili | reverse complement strand
AGATAGGATTACCAAAAACGGGGACCAGAAGAAAACGATGGAACCATAACCGCATTGGAGAAGATTCAGCGACCTGAGGTTGGGAGCTGCAGGTGCCCACCCAGCATTTCTTCTTCCATAGGCAGCTGTTTCTGATCAAGAGCAGAAGAAAATGAGGTGCAAAGGGGACCGGTACTCTATGCAGACGTCTCTGATCGTGGCAGCCCTGAAGCGGCTGCTGCCCATTGGGCTGAACATCTGCGCCCCTGGGGACCAAGAGCTCATTGCACTGGCCAAAAACCGATTCAGCCTGGTGAGTCTCCTGTCTACCCAGGAGTAATGACCGTCCAACCTCCACATTGTGCTGTTGCATCCTTTGAACAACTCTATGTCAATA
>NW_008347412.1:0-450 GCF_000622305.1 Nannospalax galili | reverse complement strand
CTAGCCCTAAACTTAAACCTAATCCTAGACCTAAACCTAACTTTAACACTAACCCTAAACCTAACTCTGCCTAACTCTAACCCTAAATCTTACACTATCCCTAAAAGAAAACATAACCCTAAACATAACCCTACCTCTAAAGAAAACCTCACACTAACCATAAGTGTACCCCTTGACTTAAGACTACCTCTACCCTAATCCTAACCCTTGCCCTTCCCCTAGTCCTACCTCAAGCCCTAGAAATGAACCTAGCCCTAATTCAAGCCCTAGCCATAATCATAAACCTAACCCTAACTGTAAGCCAACACCTACAGGTAATCCTAAACCTGTCCATAACACTAATCCTATATGTAAACCTAACCCTAGACCTAAACTTAAACCTTATCCTAAATGTAACCATGCTCCTAAAACTAAACCTAAATATGTACCATAGAAACAACCTGAAACCTA
>NW_008347411.1:0-637 GCF_000622305.1 Nannospalax galili | reverse complement strand
AGCTCCTGCTCTAGTTTTTTAAACTTGGATTTAAAATAATGAAAATTAAAGGTTTGGGTTGATACAATTGCACAATCGTGTAATCTCAGCACTCAGGAGGCCAAGGCTGGAGGATCAGGAGTTCAAGGCCAGCCTTGCTACACTGAGAACCTGAGCCAGTCTGAGTTACATGAGACTTTCTCTGAAACAAAAACAAAAGAAAAAAAAAGAAAGAAAGAGAAGAAAACGAACCTCAGGACCAGGAAGCACCAGGTGCAGGGGTCCCAGGAGTGCACCCACCCTGCCTTGTGTCTTTAAAGAAGCTCCTTGCAAACCACCCTGCCCTCCTCCTGACCTGCCAGGGGAGCTCCCTGTCTCCATCTCAGGGGCAAAGCTCATCTTCATAACGGTCCTCTCTCTCCTCACTCAGTTCCTCTTGAGGTCTAACCACTGTTTATCTACTGGCAAATCAGGTCCTTTTGGAGCAGCTCTCAAGCATGGGAGGGTGGATGGAGAGAGAGAAAGAACATTGGGGTATCTCATCCCCCCATAGCAGGGTTGAATCCCCTCTTGGTGCCTGTGAATCAGGACAGCTCTGAGGCTGTGTTCTCTTTCTCTTCCAGGACATCAAGGTCACCATGAGCAGGTATGATGGGCA
>NW_008347410.1:0-357 GCF_000622305.1 Nannospalax galili | reverse complement strand
AATATGGAGCTCACAGTGAAGCAAAGCTGCTTACCAAATGGTAGCCAGGAAGCAGAAAGAAAGGGCTTGTTTTTATAATAAAGCCCTTCCTCATAAACGTGTTAAACAAATGAATGAATCTATTTATGAGGCCAAAGTCAATCACCTTCCAAAGGCTCCACCTCTGAGCACTGCTGCCCTGGGGACTAGGTCTTTAACATATGAACATTTGTGGGACATTTTATTATTTAATTTTTAAGAATCATTGTGTTTTTCACTTGTGATGTAGATCAGGCTGGCCTCAAACCCACAAAGATCTGCCTGCCACTGCCTCCCAAGTGCTGGGACTAAAGGTGTAGGCCACCATACCCCGCTAAA
>NW_008347409.1:0-280 GCF_000622305.1 Nannospalax galili | reverse complement strand
TTATGCTTTTCTTGGATTTCTTTCTTATAGGCCAAATGTGAAAGAAAGTTCTACACCTCAGGATCAGATATGTCTGCTAATAAGACCCAGGGTGCAAACCGATATACCTCATTCCAAAATTGTAAGCTTTCATCTTTAGAAATTTTAAGTCCTCTAGATTTGAGCAGGTATTTAAGAGAACGAATCTGGCGCTTTCTTTGGCATGATGCTCAGCTCCCCATTGTAAAGAGAAGATGTTTTTACAGCAATCGGACACTAGAGGGCTGAAGCGCCTTGGCAA
>NW_008347408.1:0-407 GCF_000622305.1 Nannospalax galili | reverse complement strand
GTTCCTTTAATCAGAATGAAGTGGCCCTCTTTATCTCTTCTGATTAGTTTTTGCTTGAAATATATTTTGTCAGATATTAGAATTGTAACTCCTGCTTTTTTCTTAGTAGCATTTGCTTAGAATACTTTTTTCCACTTTCACCTTAAGGTAGTGCTTATCCTTGAAAGAGAGATGAGTTTCTTGCAGACAACAAAAAGATGGGTTTTGTTTCTTAATCTATTCAACTAGTCTGTGTCTTTTGACTGGAGAGTACAGTCCATTGATATTTAAAGTTAATGAAAGCTGTGTATTGATTCCTGTCATTTTGATTTCTGTTCACATTCTTGGTGTAACTGTGCTTTTCCACAGTTATAGCATCATTAAGTTTCTTTCTGTTACCCCTGGGTATAGTTGTTCCTTTCTCCAGC
>NW_008347407.1:0-1696 GCF_000622305.1 Nannospalax galili | reverse complement strand
AGAATGTGCCTCAGGGTCCTCGAACAGAACCTCCCTGGGGGCAGAACAGGGTGGTAAGCACAAGGCTTGGTGCTTGAACTTAGTGCTGGGCTGTTGAAACCTAATACTAGGCAGAGCTTAATGGTCCTCAGCCCCAGACCTGCTGGTGGATGGAGCCTCTAGTTCCAGTGCTAGGAGACACACAGACCCAGTCTATAGGACTTCCATTAATGGTGACATCAGTCATGTCATTTTAAACAGAACCAAATGGAGTAGACATAAAGTGTGGGAGTGAAAAAAAGTTGATGGGGCTGGAGAGATGCACAGTGGTGAAGAGCACAGTCCTCTCACAGAGGACCAGAGTGCAGTTCCAGCACCCACATGGCAGCTCACAGCCCCGTGTAGCTCCAGCTCCAGGGGATCTGATGTCCTCTTCTTACTGTTGTGGACATGTGCATCCACATGTGTATACAGGCACACAAACACACACTCCTGCACATAAAAATAAAACTTAGGTATAGTTTATTGGGGATGGAGAGATGCCTCAGCAGTTAAGAGCACTGGATGCTCTTGTAGAGGACCTGGGTTTGATTCTCAGCACCCACATGGAAGCTAACAACCATCCATAGCTCCAGTTACAGGGGATCCAACCCTCTTCTGACTGCCAAGGGCATTGCAAGACATGGGTGCACTTACATATATGCAGGCAGTACACTCATACACATAAAATAAAAATACTAAAATATGAAAAAAGAATAATTTACCTTAAAATAGACTAAACCAGGGCCTGGGAAATGGTGTTGTGAAGGTGGGTGTGCATGTTAGTTACTTTTCTGTTGCTGTGATAAAATGCCACGACCAAAAGCAACATAAGATATGATTCAGTTCATGGTTCCAGAGGCGCAGAGTCCATAATGAAGGGAAGGCCAGGCCAGCTGCCAGGAACAGGAAACTGGCTGATCACATTTCTTCCACAGGAAGCAGAGAGAAAATGGGAAGTTGGGTGAGACTGTAAGCCCCCAACGCCCGCCCTCAAGCGGCCCACTTCCTCTAGCAAGGCTCCACCTCCTAAATGTTTCCTAGCTCCTCCAAACAATGCCCACAAGCACGTGGCCTGCGAGGGCATTTTCCATTTTGACCATCACAGTAGGTGAGGACAGGTATATGGATATGATCAATATACATTCTATGCATGCGGGGAGAGATAATCAGTTCCCATTAATATATGTTAATAAAAAACACTCTATGCTCTGCCACCTCACACCTGCTTAGATGGTTGTTATCAAAAATAACAAACGGTAACTCAAACGGAGGATGTGGAGAGAACACGTTCACAGCGCTGACGAGGGTGTAAATTAGTATGTGTGCTATGAAAAATGGAATGGAAACTCTGTTAAGAAATTAAAAATAGAACTGCAGTATGACCTAGCACTGGGTGTTCACTCAAAGGAAATGAAATTCTTCAAGAGAAATAGATATCTGTGTGTATTTTGTAGTGCTATTCGCAATAGCCAAGATTTAGAATTGACCCCAAATTCCCATTAAAGGATATGTTGTAGTTCTCCTCTCCGTTGGGACAAACACCGTGACAAAGCAACTTTGGGGGAGAAAAGGGTTTATTTCACCCCACAACTTAGAGTTCATCATCGAGGGAGGCTGGAGTAGGAGCTGCAGCAGAGTCCACAGAGGAACGCTCCTCACTGGCTTGCTTCTCTGG
>NW_008347406.1:0-886 GCF_000622305.1 Nannospalax galili | reverse complement strand
GTTAGGTTTAGGGTTAGTGTTAGTATTTGGATTAGGTCATGGTGAGAGTTACTGTTAGGGTTAGGTGATGGTTAGGGTTAACTTTAGACTTAGGTTTAGGTTTAGGATTAGGGTTGGGTTAGGGTTTGGATTAGGTAAGGGTGAGAGTTACCATTAGCATTCGGCTGAGGGTTACCATTAGTGTTGGGGTTAGAGTTAGGGATAGGTTTAGGGTTAGTTTTAGGGTTAGGGTTAGGGTGTGGATTAGGTTAGGGTGAGAGTTAGGGTTAGCGTTAGGGTGAGGGTTAGGGTTTGGATTAGGTTACGGTGAGAGTTAGGGTTAGTGTTAGGGTTAAAGTTAGGCATAGGGTTAGGGTTTGTTTTAGGGTCAGGGTTAGGATTAGTGTATGCATTAGGATTAGGGTTAGTGTTAGGGTTGAAGTTAGGCATAGGGTTAGGGTTTGTTTTAGGGTCAGGGTTAGGATTAGTGTATGCATTAGTATTAGGGTTAGGGTTAGGGTTTGGATTAGGTTACGGTGAGAGTTAGGGTTATCGTTAGTGTAATGGTCAGGTATAGGTTGTTACTGTAGTTAAAACGAAAGAACAGTAACATTTCTCATTTCACAAAGCTCTTTATGAGTTGTATGTAAAAGGACTGTGGCATCAATGCCTTTCAGGCTGCTGAGAAAATCATGTGTCACATCTGTACTAAGTGCTTGCTTTCCCCAGGAAAGCACAGTAGGTTTTCTGGTAGTGTTTGGGTTAGGGTTAGCGATAGGGTTAGGGTTAGGTTTAGGGTTAGTGTTAGGGTTAGGGTTGAGTAAGAGTTTGGATTATCTTAGGGTGAGAGTTAGGTGTAGGGTTAGGGTGAGGGCTTAGGTTGGGTTAGGGTTTGGATTAGGTTAGG
>NW_008347405.1:0-409 GCF_000622305.1 Nannospalax galili | reverse complement strand
ATGTTGCATCACAATTCACAAGGTCACCTCACAAGGCCTCTAATGTTTCATACAATGTTCAGTATGGGTGTGTGGGGATCTCGGGGCACCAGCTGCTAGCATGGCGCCGGTCTCCTGCCCGCACCTGGGAAGCGGCGAGGCCCGCGGCTTGTCTGCTCTGCGTTGCTGGTGGGTCCCTGCTTCTCTGCGTCTCTGTGCTTCTCTGCTACCGGGGCTGGCCCGTTCGAGTTCCGCCCCAATGTCACCCGTGCACTCTCTTTATAAGTTCGGGACCCGTCAGCTGCTGGGTCACGAGGAGAGGTACAGAATGGCTGAAGCTGGATTTCCGTGAGTCGATGACGGAAGAATAGCGCCCCCAGGGGAGGCTGGATCATAGGCAGTAAGACACAGAACTCACCTCAGTCAGTGG
>NW_008347404.1:0-359 GCF_000622305.1 Nannospalax galili | reverse complement strand
AACAGTGGCCCTTAGAATTGGGGTCCTGTTGTTTTAGGGACCTCATCTGATTATCTATTTTGAGGCATTTTTCTTTAGACCCACTGGTAAGAATTACATTGAGGTCTTTCAAGATATCTCGTCCTAGGAGGTTTGTAGCAATATCTGCAATTAGGGGTCTTATTGTTCCAACTTCTCCATCAGGGTCCTCCCATTTATAGAAATTTTTAGTGATGAATGCTTGGGAGGCCCACCCTACTCCCATTAGTTGGGGTCCTGGTATTAATTCCCAGTGTGGAGGAACCTCAGAATGTTTTAAGATGGTTCTGTCAGCCCCAGTGTTAAGGAGGCATTTGAAAGGTTTATTGTCTATTTTTATG
>NW_008347403.1:0-215 GCF_000622305.1 Nannospalax galili | reverse complement strand
AAAGATGGCTATGAAACATCTTAAAAGATTTGGTTCAACATCACTAATAATTAGGGAAATGCAAATTAAATACACCTTAAAATTTCATCTTACCCCAGTCAGACTGGCTAAGATCAAGAAAACAAGTGATACCAAATGTTGGAGACGATGTAGGGAAAGGGGACCACTCATCCACTGCTGGTGAGGCTGCAAACAGGTTCAACCCCTATGGAAAC
>NW_008347402.1:0-411 GCF_000622305.1 Nannospalax galili | reverse complement strand
GGGTAATTTGGACCAATTCTCTCCAACCACAAACAAAACTGTATAATGTGTGTAAATATACTTCATGATATTTTTTTTATAGGGACCATCATAACTAGGTAGACCCAGTGGAGGTATTATGCCCCCAAAACGCCTTTGTTATGTCCTCTGGAATCTTCGGTTCTGCTGTAATCAGAATTTTAATTTGTTTGTTGATTTAGTTCAAAAGATTAACCTTTTTTTTTTTTCTTTCATGAAATCATGCAATAACAAAGATTTTCGACTTGGTTAATGAGATAAGCTACATTTTCTTCCCTAATGTTTTATGCTGCAGGCATTCTGTTTCTTTTCAGAGCCAAAGAGACTTTTTTCTTCTCTAACTAGAGACCTTGTAAGAATAGCATGGACTAGAATCCAAAGAAGCTGAGATGC
>NW_008347401.1:682724-686024 GCF_000622305.1 Nannospalax galili | reverse complement strand
TCACATAGTGCTTTCTTAAAAGTAACCAGGGACCACTTGACCTCCACATTCCATGTCTGTCTTCAATCTTTGGCTCTTGGGCAGGTTTGCATTTCTACACTAGGAAGCCTGTGATGGGCCTTAAAGTCTGGCAGATTTCTGAAATGCCCACTAAGTGGCCAATGTTCTGCATCCAAAGTACATGGCCTCTTTTAATTAGTACCAGCAATTGCACTTTCCTTGACCAAACCTTTATAAGAGCTTCTGTCTTGGCCAGTGTGAAAACTTAAAAAAAAAAATCTTGTTTTGCTCTTTGCTCCCAACTCTCACAAGTAAACTTGGCTAAAATACCCAGTAATACCTGTACCACTGTCTGTATGCTTTACTACCTTGACAATTTAGCCATCCCATAACTAACCCATCACATTTAAGCTTGATCTCCTCCGAGGTCTCAGCACATGAACAAGATGCCGCCAGTTATTGCTGTATTATAGCCAGGAAGACTGCTAGTCTAATTCAGAGTAGACTCCTTATTTCTCTCTGAAACCTCATGAGCACAGCCTTTACTGTGCACATTACTATTAGCATTTTGATCTCCTGGCCCCAGCAGAGTCACATATTAATCTTCACTCATAGGATTTTAGGTTTTCTCTAGTCTCCCCTTATAGCCTTATAACGTTAACCAATTCCAAAGACTCCACCATATAATCAAACAGTTGCAACCATGAGTCCACTACTTTCTACCTACTTTCTGTATTAGCTAGCTTCCTGTTACTGTAAGAAAACACTGGAAATTCTGGACTTGTTAAAAGAAAAACCTTATTTTGGCTCACACTTCTGTAGGTTTCAGTCTGTGGCCAAGTAGCCTCATTGCTTTTGTTCCACAGAGAGGCAACAGAGCATGGAAGGAGTGCATGGTGGGTCCACCTTGCTAGCCAGAAAGCAAAAAGTGAAACAATGGAAGTGGGAAGATTCTTGTAGTCTCATTTGTAGGCAGGGTTCAGTGACCTAAGGTCCTGCTGTAGGTCCTGCCTCTCACCTCCCTTCCAATACCAACACCATAGAGACCAGGTCTGTAACAAATATGCCACCGGGGGACATCCAAAGTAAGCAGCGTCCTATGAGCTCTGAGCCTTGGAGGCAGCAGCTGGCAGGCCTGTGAAGCTGACCTGCACTTGCTGTGGCTTCTCAGTGTCACCACATCCACCTAACAACTATCATGTGCATCTCTATCTTCATCTTTTCTTTCTGGATTTCATTCACCTTTAGAGAGTCAATGAACACCTGTCTTGCTCCCAGACTTTCCATAGTCTCTGAATATCTTGTTGTGTTTTGAATACATTTTAATATATACCCGGTTTGAAATAAAACCTACCATTTTCCTTCCAAATCTGTTTTCTTCCTGGTTTAGTTTCTGGAACCAAAATTCTCAGTCACTTGGGTCATAGACAATAGGATGCTGACAGCATAATAATATCTGGTGTACACTGATTTATTGACCATATTGAAAATTTGCCTGTAGCATGAATTTGTAAGATTCATCCTTAATCAATCAAAAACTAATCTTAGTTGTAGATTTCCCATATCTTAACGCATTGGTCATTCTTTTTTTAAAAAAATAAAAAACTGGGGAGGGGATGTTTGGAGAAATGCTTCAGTGGTTAGGATTGCTTACTGCCCTTTCAGAGGGCCTAGGTTTGATTCATAGAACTCTTATGGTGGTTAACAACCACATAACTCAGCTGGACATGGTGACATACACCTTTAATCTCAGTACTTAGGAGGCAGAGGCAGGTGGATCTCTGTGAGATCTGGTCTATATAGTGAGTTCTAGGCCAGCTAGGGCTACAGAGAGACCCTGTCTCAAGCCAAAATCAAACCAAATCCACAACTCCTATAACTCCAGTTCCGGGGATCCCATGCCCTCTTCTGGTCTCCTGCATGTGCATGGTACACATACACTCACAGGAATACATACATACACATGAAAATGATAAATCTTTAAAAAATAACATTTAGTTTTATTATTTAAGTATGTGTGTGCATATGTGTCTGTGTGTTGGTATGTGCACACGAATGCCATTGCCTACAGAGGCCAGAGGAGAGCATCATTAGATTCCCTGGAGCTGAAATGTTTGTGGGCCACCTGATGTGGGTGCCGAGAACTGAATTAGGAACTTCTGGAAGAGCACCAAACACTCTTAATCATTAGCCATCTATCCAGCCCGATTATACTTTTTGAAATTAAATTTTGTAATAATCTTTATGGCATTGGGCAGAGGCAAGGAATGAAAATGAAATTTGACTTTCCACTTCTAGTCGACACTAACCAAAACCTTTAAAAGGAAAAGTATTAATATTAATAATTAGGTGGATGCTAGGATTTGGAGTAGATTTCGTTTGGGTTTGTTTACAATTTTGGCCTTCAATCATTCCCAGATGAGCAGTTACATTTTCTTCCTTTCCATTTTCACCTCCATATAAACACACACACACACGCACGCACACGCACACAGACATACACACACACACTCTAGCAGAATCATCACCAAGGGCCTCAGACTCAGTCCCTGTGTCTTGCAGGACTTGTAATTTGATGGACTTTAATTATGGCATCTTGACATTTCCATTGCCTCCTTCTTCTGGTAAAGCCATAAATATAATAGCAGTTCTTATGTTTTTGTGGCACTTTCAGTTTAAATTAGGGTATTAAAAACAACAGAAATAAAATAAAAACAAACAGAACTTATGAAGAGGCGGCTTGGGGAATTTTGCACCTCACGGTGATGTTTGAATTATATTCAAGTGAGAGTTTGTTCTTGTTTGGGAGCAACTCTCCAGTCAGGTTCCAGCCATCTTTGTCTTAGGCTTGGCATGATTGAAAGACTAAAGCTACTTTCTTGACTGATTGGGCTCATCCAGACCCTAACTGCATGCAACACCAAGGAAGAATGTTCCTTTTTTTTCGATGGCTCAGGCACTGAAAACAATGGACTGCTTATATTATAATCCAAAGGCATGCCAAACCAGCTTGCAGCTTCCCCGTGGCCAGAGACTGTTCTGTCTAGGAAATAGAAAGCCAACTTAGAACCCAGCATGAACCTCTCCGGCCAACTGTGTTCTGCTAGAAATGAAAGCGTTAGTTTAAGAAGATTTCTTTCTAGAATGTTCTAAGATCTGGGTATTTTAAATTTTTTAAATTTTTTTAGAAGCATTTCATTACAGCTTTAACATACTCAATAACAGTTTCCAGAGCAAAGATACATCTCTTTCAAAAGTGGCTATAAAGTTTTTAGGTTCGCTGTTGAATTAATACAGTTA
>NW_008347401.1:653836-682185 GCF_000622305.1 Nannospalax galili | reverse complement strand
TCACCATTAATGACAGACAACACCTTAGGGTAAAAGGATAGACTAAGGTATTCCATGAAAACAGAACTAAGAACTAAGTTGTAGCAATTCTAATATCTGACAAAATAGACTTCAAACTAAAACTAGTCAGAAGAGATAGGAAAGGCACTTCATATTCATTAAAGGAAAACTATACCAAAAAGATATTACAATCTTAAACATATAGGCACCAAATACAGGGACACTCAGTCTCATAAAGGACACTGTATTAGATCTAAAGAAATTATTTCTTAAATTGAGTAAGATGCTGTAGGGGTAGGGAAATGTGTATCTGGACCCACTGCACCTTGGCTGTGTATTTGTTTCTGCAATATTAAGCTGTAGGAGCTCTCCCTGCTTTGTAGATAGAAGTCCTTTGTCATGTAAATGATTTTCTGTTTCTTCAACTTTTAAATTAATTTTTTCTTTAACAATTTCATATATGCATACAATGTAACATGACTTCTCTCCCCACCTTCTCTAGTCTCCCTCCCATCTCTATCAATTCCCTTCATTGCTCCTTATTTCTTTCCCAGATTCATGACTTGGGTTTTGTTTTGTGACCTGTTTAATTTAACCAGGGACATCTGTGTCACCGTTGGATTGGACACTTAGTGGGGTTATCAGTGAGTACACAACTGAAGGCAATGGTTCCTCCTCTCTCTGAATTCAGCAATGCCAAATAGTCATCAACAGTAGGGGATGGGGCCACCTCTATTAATGCCTGCTTAGGTTCCCGTGATATTCTTTGAAGTCTAAAAGTTTAAAAAGTCTAGTTTATCTGTCTTTTTTTCTCACTTATGTTTTTGATGTCATAAGAATTCTTTGCCAAACTGGTCATAAAATGTTTCTACTATGTTTTCATTAAAAAATTTAGAATTTTAGCTCATGTGTTTTGATCTTTGATCCACTTTGGATTAGTTTTTGTGTGTCATGGGAGGCTGTGGGTTGAGGGTACATTCTTCTGTATGTGGCTGAGGAGCTGTTCACCTCTGTATCTTTCACCACTGAATGACCTGGGCACCTTGTCAAACAATAATTGGCCCTAGAAGTGTGAGCACATTTCTGGATTCTCAGTTTGTCCCACTGTTCTGTAGCTAACCCTTACGCCCTATCATAAGTCATGAGTGCTTGCCGGGCAGTAAGTTCTGAAATTAGAAAGTGGAACGCCTCCTACTTTGTTCTTCTGTACGTTTTTAAAAGTTACTCTGGGGACCAACAAGATTGCTCACCAAACCTGATGGCATGAATTCAATCCCCAAGGCCCACATTGTGGAAAAAACAGCTCCTGAAAGTTGCCATTTAACTTTCGTATGTTCCAGAGCACGCGTGCTTGCATGTGCGTGCGCGCTCATGCACACACCCACACACAGAGCTTTAGTTTTTTTAAAAAGTAATTCTGAGTCACTTTCAATACATTTGAATTTTAGAATAAACTTGTAAATTACACAAAGCAATCAGCTGCTATTCTGAGTGAGACTGTAGATCAGTTTGGGGCGTGTACTAGATAGCTTCAGTTGTTGACCCCACGGGGAACAGCGAACCTCAGCTGGGGAATTTCTTCTACCTGCCTGACTTATGCCCATGTCTGTGAGGCATTTTCTTGATTGTTGAGTGATGATGGAGGGCCGAGTTCACTGTGGTTGCTTAAGAAAGCAGGCTGAGGACAGGTCAAGGGAGCAAACCAGTAAGCAGAATTCCTCCTTGGTTTATGCTTCGGTTCCTGCCTCCAGGTTCCTGACCTGTTTGAGTTCCTGTTGACTTCCTTCTATCTCTGTTGGACTGTGATAAGGTCATGTAACTCAAATAAACCCTTTCCTCCCCAGCTTGGTTTTGGTTAGTTTTTATCCCAGCAATAGACAGCAAGCTAGAATAGGGAGTATTCCAGGTTCAACAATGTTGTCTCTAAATCCATGAATATGAGATACATTTCCATTTCTTTGTGCTTTATTTAGCATTTTTCACAATGTTTTTCAGTGTTCAAATCCTATTTTATCCTTACCTTGGTAAATCTATTCCTAATAATTTTCAAAAAATATTTTATTTATTTTTATTTACATGTATGAGCATATTACCTGCTCATAAGTACATAAGTGTACCCATGTGTGCAATGCCCGTGGAGGCCAGAAAAGGGTGTTGGAGCCCTGGAAGTTACAGACAGTTGTTAGCTGCCACGAACCACTCATATTCTTAAGTGTCAGTTCTACCAGGGAAAAAGAAAAACAATTCACTTTTAAAACATGTTCTCGTCATACCACATCGTTGAATGCTAGAGCTGCCAATCCCGATGAAATCAGAGCTGAAGAACTGTGTTAGAAAGCGCTGGGACATCCCACTCTACTTCAGTACCAGGATTACACTGTAAATCTTGGCCAACCTCTTGGAGATAGTGAGATAATTAGATCATTAATGCACTTTTATTCTGTGGATTTTCAAAATACAGCAGAAGGCTTTCAGATTTTGTTTTTGCTAGACTGGTATTTTGATTTAGCGGTCTCACCCAGTAACAAGTGTTTTTGATTACATCAAAGATTTGTGAATAAATGCCTAAGTAAATAGGTCAATTGACCAACAGAAACTCCTTTTTAATAGAAATGTAACACTTTTCTCAGTTTTGTTGCTTTACTGAGGTGCGTTCATTGAGTTGTCTCATTAGGATCAAAAGCTAATGATGAAGGTTGATTCACTTTGCCTTTGCTAACCTAAGCCTGTAAAATACCACTGAAGAGTAATGTCAGCTAGGTATCTCATTATGTGGACAGCAGCTAATAGCTGTGGTGAAAATCCTATTCAGTTCCTTCCCACAAACTGTCAGATTAGCTGGGAAAATGGGATAAGAAAACATACTGAAAAATCCTCTTGCGTCTTTGTCATCTAAACTGATGACTTAACAGCAATGCAGTGCTGTGAGGTAGTTCTGTCCTATGGGTAAGACCTGGACATATGATTGAGTACTATGTGACATTTTGATACATGCGTACACACTGCAATGTTGAAAACAAGCCAAACATGTTTCTCTCATTAAACATTTACCGTCTTTTGATAGTGACTAGCTTTTTAGAACGCACAGTACCTAAGTCATGTACGGTCATCCCATTGTGCAATTGCACAACAGAACTCCGTGTTCCTATCTAATTGCCACCTGACTTTCCGTATTCCATCCTTCAGGCCACTCTCCCCACCCATGGGCCACTTTACCCTCAACTTCCATGAGATCAATGTTTTAGATTCTGCATATGAGTAAGATATGCAGTACTTGTAAAAACATATATTTGACTGGTTACATTTAGCAGATGATCTTCAGTTCCATTGTGTTGTTGCAAATGAAAAGATTTCATTCTTTTAAAAATATTTATTTTTAATTATGTGTATGTATATATGTATATACATGTGCCTGTGTGAGTTTATATGCATCACATATGTGTAGTACCCTTGGAAGCCAGAGGGTGTGAGATCCCCTGCAACTGGAGTTACAGGTGGTTGTGAGATGCCTGATTTGGGTGCTGGGAACCAAACCTGGGTCTCTGTAAGAACAATAAGTGCTATTAACCCTTAAGCCCCGTCTCCATCCCCAGGATTCGATTCCATTATTTTAACGGTGGAACAGTATTCTATTGTGTATGTATACATTTTCCTTACCCAGGCACGTGTTGATGGACACTTTGGCTACTTCCATTTCTTGGAAATTGTGAATACTACTTCAATACACATAGGAGTGCAGATGTCTTATTCATGCACTGATCTCATTTCCTTTGGATTACACCCAGTCATTGGATTGCTGGATCATGATAGTTCTATTTTAAATATTTTGAGGAACCTGTCTACTATTATACATAATGACTATACTAATTAACATTCCCACCAACAATGTGCGAGGTTCCCCTTTATCAAAGCCTCGCTAGTTCTTCTTGTCACTTGTGCTTCTCATTTTGCTAGAAGCCACTGTTACTGGTGTGAAATGCATTGCCTTGTGGTTTTGAGTTGCATTTCTGAATGTTGAGTGATGTTGGGCATCTTAAAAATATACCAGTTGGCTATTTATATATCTTTGGTTGAGAAATGTTTGGATCTATTGCCCATTTTAAAAAGAGGTTATTTTGTCCCAGGCATGGTGGTGCATGCCTTTAATCCCCGCACTCAGGAGGCAGAAGCAGGTGGATCTCTGTGAGTTCAAGGCCAGCCTGGTCTACATAGAGAGTTCCAGGCCAGCTGGGGCTACAGGGAGACCCTGTCTCAGAAAAAAGAAACAAACAAACAAAACCAAAAAAGAGAGCGGTTATTTTAGTATTTCGTTATTAGTTTTTTGGAGCTCCTTATGCATTCTGGATTTTCACCCTTTGACAGGTGTGTAGTTTGTAAGTATTCCCTTCCATTCTATGGGTGGTCTCTTTGCTTTGGTTCCTTTTTCTGTTGATGTAATCAGTCTTTCCTATTGCTTTCATTTCAAACAAACAAAACCAAAAATGAGAAAGGTTATTTTAGTATTTCGTTATTAGTTTTTTGGAGCTCCTTATGCATTCTGGATTTTCACCCTTTGACAGGTGTGTAGTTTGTAAGTATTCCCTTCCATTCTATGGGTGGTCTCTTTGCTTTGGTTCCTTTTTCTGTTGATGTAATCAGTCTTTCCTATTGCTTTCATTTTCTGTTCCTCCCAATTTCAGGGATCAAAAGTATTTTCCATTGGCTTTCCTCTAGTAGTTTTAGAGTTTCAATTTTTACATTTAAGTCTTTAATCCATTTTGAGTTGATTTTTGTATCTAATGAGAATTAGTGTGGATATCAAATTTTCCCATCACCATCTACTGAAAAGACCACTCTGTTTATATTGTGTTCTTTGCATCTTCACTGAAAAACAGCTGGCTATCTGAAATCAGAGGTGCATTATTTCTAGGCTCTCTCTTCTGAGCCACTGGTCTGGTATCTATTTTTTTTTGGTATGCTAATATCATGCTGTTTCAATTACTATAGCATGCACATTACTGGAAGTCCAGCTGTAAAGCACATTAAGTGCTATCAGGAGCTGTTCATTCTTTTCAACTTGAGTTGCAGCTCTTCTAGAAGCCATTACATAAATAGAAATTACATAAATGCTTCAAGAATTCTCCAAATGACTGTAGTGCAAATGTTCTTGTGCATAATAAAGTCAGTCAACTCACCGATCAATTTCAAATGTTTCATAGTTTCAGATTTTGTGATTAAATAGTCAATGCATTTGAAATTTGTGTTTATACTTTAAGTGTTTTTTCCTCAAGATATTTGATTTTATAGCCTTTAAAAATTTAATATTTTTGAACAGTTTGGGCATTCATATGCACAGTTCAAAAACAAAAAAAGTGGAAAATTCCAGTGCTTTCTTCCTCTGTCTCACATCACATACCATAAAGGGAGTTGGTCCTGCATCAGGGTCACCTCACAGGGGACATAATTCTCATTGTAAATGCGCTGTCCACAGCTGTTCTTTCTAAGTGGAATGTGAAAGCAATATAATAATTTATTTCTTCAGATGCAGCCTATATTGAAAATTGTTTTTCTGTGTTCAGCTGAATAGGAAGATACCTCTTCAAACATTATTTAGAAAACATTTTATCTGCCAATACTTCTATGCCACAATTTTCTCATTCATAAGTTCTTCCTCAGTCAACTAGGAGTAGGTTATCCCATTCCGTGCAAAGAGGCTAACAGATGATGTGATGGGCTGAATAGTACTTCTTTAAAACTTAAAAAAAATTTAGTTATTTTTATTTTATGCACACAAGTGTGTTGCCTGCGCCTGTGTCATGGAATACCCACAGAGGCCAGAAGAAGGCGTTAGATCCCCAGGAACTGTAATTACAGCCAGTTGTTAGCTGCCATGTGGGTGCTGGGTACCAAACTCAGGTCCTCTGTGAGAGCAGACAATGCTTTTAACCTCTGAGTCATCTCTCCAGCTCCTGAATAGTAGTTTAAAAAATATAACTGCACAATAATCAGAGAGTCTGTCATATCTCATGGAAAAATACATAAATGTGTGATTCAAGTGGAAATCTTGAGAGGAAGAGGTAATCCTGAATTATCTGGATATGTTCTTAGAGAAGCAGAGGGAGTTTTGACGCGAATTGAAGAGAGGAGACTGGAGAAAGACTTGCGGAGATTAGAAGATAACAGCTAGACACCAACATGCATGGAGCCTTGAGGTGGTCACCATAAAGGAGAAGCAAGAACCGAATGCTCTGGCGGGAAGCAGATGACTGGACACCTCGGATTTTCCAATCTTCATCTCCATAACCCCGAGTGAACAGATGTCACAGCTTCTAAGCCACCAAAGCTGTGCTAAGTTGTGATGGTTCCTAGGAGGCCAATGCCGCATCTACTTTATGATACCGGCCAGATGAGTAAGATTATCGGTCTGCACCTCCAATTGGCAAGATGTAAAATCTTAGAGATAGCATTATGTCTTCGGTGTACTCTGGATACGCTTACTATCCCCACTCCTTTGTTCCAGGGGAACATAGCTTTTTCCCTCCAGCGGAGGATCCTTTAGTTAACGATTTCCCAGGGTGCACCCCTCCTTATTTACCGCTTTCTTTTTTAAAGTGAGCCACTTCAAGACACAAGCAGACACATTTTCCTCCCATTTCATTTTTACTGCGGTTGCCTGTGTCTTTGGTGTCAGCCCCGCTCCCTGGCCCACTACTGCTCAAACCAGCGTGAAGGAGCATCTTTCCTGTTTCCTTCTACCAGGCCGATGGTTTCAGGTGGAAACATTTAATCCCCTTTGAACTGATTTCTGTGCCTGTTGAGTGTCTTACAGGCTCTGGGTCTTCCAACAGCAGTTACTGAAAGGACTCTTTTTATCCCACAATGCAGTTTTTGCAGTTTTTTTTTCCTTTGCAACATTATTTTGTTTTTGACATCTTTGTGTGGTTCCACCTCAACCTTAGAATTGCTTTTTCTATTTCTATGAAAAATGTTACTGGGATTTTGGTGGAAATTGGAGTGCACGTGCAGATTGCTTTGAGTGGCATGGACATTTTAACAATATTAATTATTCCAGTGCATGAATGTGGTGTGTCTTTCCACTCATTTTTGTCAACTTTAATTCCTTTCATCAATGTTTTGCAGTTTTTCAATTTACAGATCTTTCACAGTCTTGATTAAATTTATACCTAGTGTTTTATTTGGTGCTATTATAAGTAGGATTATTTTCTTTCTTTTTAAAATACGTAACATTTGATTTTTTACATTTAATTTATTATTAGTGTGTGTGTGTGTGTGTGTGTGTGTGTGAACACATGCATTCCATGGTGTGCACGTGGAGAGTTTCATGGCGTGCATGTGGAGAGTTCCATGGTGTGTATGTGGAGGTCAGAGGACAACCCTCAGGAGTCGATTTTCTCCTTTCACTGGGTCCTGGGGTTCAGACATCATTTGTCAGGCCCATGCTGCACTTTTGCCTCTCACTGCTATGTATAAGAGCCGTGGACTCCTCATACATGGCTACATTCACTTTGTGGGTGCATGTTCCTTCTGTCACCCCTTGTTTTTTTGCGATTTGTTGTCATGAAAGGATGCTGAATTTGGCTGGAGTCCTTTCGTGGAGCTATTGCCATCTACGTGGCAGCTTTGGTTCTCCATTCTAATGTCTGCCATGTTTATTGATTCATATTTATTTAGCAGTGCTGGAGATTGAGCCTTGTCCATGATGAGCAAGTGCTCTACCTGTGAACTACTCCCCAGCCCACACGGTTAATTTATGCAGATATTGAACCATCATACCTGAGGGACAAATCACACTTGATTATGGTGTATCATCTTGTAAATATGCTGTTGAATTTGGCTTACTAGTGTTTGCTGACAATATTTATATTTGTGCATTGGTATTTTGATCTTAAAGTTAAAACTGATTTTGTGACCTTTGAGAATGTTCCAATGCAACCTTCTGTGCTGGGGAGAATTCTTCATAGTTTCTTTCAGTCTGTTGGTTCTGCAGTATTGCTCAGTATGTTTTTTCTTACTGATTTTCAGTCTGGATGATCTATCTGTTGTTGAACGGAGGTATCGATGTCCCTACTAGCACTGTATCACTATTTCCCTTTTTGGTTCTGTTAACATTTGTTTGATCTATTTTGATTCTCCGATGTTGGATGTACATATGTTTAAAACTGTTAATTCTTTCTGATCAGTTAACTCCTTTGTCATTATATAATGACCATATTTGTCTCTTGTGATGGTTTTCATTTAAAGTCTAATTTAGAGCTGGGCGTTGTGGATACAGTGGCGGACGCCTGTAATTCTAGTGGCAGGCAGACAGAGGAAGGAAGAGCGTGAATTTCTGGTTAGCCTGGGCTATATACCAAGACCTTATTTGGACTGCTCTCCCTCATGAATCTACTTTGTCCAATATAAATATAACCATCCTTTGTCCTTTTACCTTTCTTCAGGGACTTTTTTTTCTATCAGTTCACTGTCAAGAACTTAAATTTAAAGTGAGTTTCTTATCAGCAACGCCAGTTGGTTTAGTTCTTATTTTTATTCTTGAAGCAACTCCATGAATTCTGATTGTGGTTATAAATTGGATTATAAATGTATCTTCATGTGTTATAGTTATAAATTGAAAATTTTAATTTATGATTTTTATTTTTATGTGTATGAGTGCATTTCTTGCATGTATACCCATGTCTTTTAATGCCTGCATAGGTCAGAAGAGGGAGTCAGATCTCCTAGAACTGGAGTTAGGGATGATTGTTAGCTACCATGTGGGTGCTAGAAACCGAACCCAGGTCCTGTGCAAGAGCAGCCAGTGCTCTTAACCACTGGACCACCTCCAGTCCCATAAACTGGATTTTAAATGTATCTGAAAGGCCCAAGTTTTAAAGGCTTGATACTCAGGGAGGTGTTACTGTTGGGAGGTGGTTGAATCTCTTAAGACATAGAGCCTGGTGGGAGGCCTTTAGACAAGGGTGCGTGTGTCCAGGGAGGGGATTGTGGGATCTTGGTATCTTCCTCGTACTCTCTTTCACTTCTGGAGTATTATGGGAGTGATTTTGCTCCATCATGATTTCCTGCTAGAATGGACTTATCTAACCACAGTCCCTGAAGCATTGAAAGCAGTGAATCATGAGCTGAAACCTCCATAGCTGTGAGCCAGGTGCTACAGTGACTGAAAGCTGACGAACACACTGGAAGAATTTAACCCTTTGGGATTCACAGAGTCACTGACATTGTTTTAGTCCCTGTCCTCCTTCCTTCTCTGTCTTCATTGTTTCATTTTTTTCTTTTTTTTCTTTACATTATTTCTTTTTCTTTTTTTGGTCATTTTTGAGACAGGGTCTCCTTGTAGCCCCAGCTGGCCTGGATTTGCTATGTAGACCAGGCTGGCCTCGAACTCCCTGCCTGCCTTGTAGACCAGGCTGGCCTCGAACTCCCAGAGATCTGCCTGCCTCTGCCTCCTGAGTGCTGGGATTAAAGGTGTGTGTCACCATGCCCAGCTTCATTATTTCATTTTTTTTATAGTGGTAAATGATTCTTTTCTCTTTATTTTTTGGTCTCACTAGACATCTTTGTGACTTCTATGAGGTTTACATAAAAAATTTTTAGAGTTCTAAAAGCTCATTTTAGGTCTATAATGTAATTTTGATTGCATATTAAAAACTGTACAATTTTATACCTTATCTTCTCCCTCATTTTATTCTACTGCCACTATTTACATCTCATGTTTTTACTCATTACTAGTTGTATTTCTAATGCTTTGACTTTTACTTTTTAAAAATGAGTTTTACTTTTGTGCTATGGCAGGGTTAAAGGTGATTTGTGTACTACCGTTTCAGTATTGATATATTTTGAATTTGACTATAATGTTAGGGTTGTCAGTGAATTTTGTATGTTCTTAACGTTTTCATGTTGGTAACGACTGTCTTTTGTTTCAACTTGAAGAACTGGTTAGCATATCTCACATAGTTTGGCAGACTTCCTCCATTTCTGAAGGACACTTGTGATGAGTGTGGTATTATTGATTGGCTTTTTTTCTCAGTGTTTTGAATATATCTTCTCATTTTCTTCTGGCCTTCAAATTTTCTGCTGAGTAATCTGCTGACAGCTTTATGAGACTCCCTTCTATGCAGTAAGTACATTTTCTCTTTATGCATTCAAAATGGTTTCTCTTTGCCTTTTTAAAAAAATTGCTTTCCTTTTCTTATTTTTTTTTTTATTTTTGTTTTGTGTGTATCAGTGTTATACCTGCGTGTGTGTTAGTGCACCTGTGTTGTGCAGTGCCGAGGAGGACAGAAGAGGGTGTTTGATCACCTGGAACTGAAGTTATGGATGGTTGTTAGCCACAATGTGGGTGCTGGAATTCAAACCCAGGTCTTCTGCAAGAACAACCAGTGCTCTTAACAGCTGAGCCATCTCTCCAGTCCCCACCCAACCTCCTTTTTATAGAGGTGGTGTCTCCCTATGTAGTCCAGGCTGCATTGGAACTTTCTGTATAGGCTAGGTTGGCTTCAAATTCATGATTCCTCTTCCTGAACTTCCTGAATATTGAGATTCTAGGTGCATGCTGTCATGCCGACTTACTCTACTTCCTCTGTAGAGGCAGCAAGTGCTCTTCACTACTGAGTCATCTCTCCACTCCCAAGGCTTATTTTATTTTTATTTATATCTCTCTGTGTTATTGCAAGTGTGTGCCATGTGTGTGTGTATTGCCTCTGGAGGACAGACGTGAGCATCAGATCCTGTGGAACTGGAGTTACAGGTGGTTGTGAACCACCTGACATAGCTCTTAATGGCTGTGGTCTCTCCAGCCTTTCCTGTAACTTTAAGACAATTATTTTGAAGTCTTTATCAGGTAATTTGTATATTTCTGTCTCATTGGGCTCAGACACTGGAGCTTTATTTATTCCTTTGGTGGTGTCGTGTTTCCACGATTCCGTATGTTCCTTGAACCTTTCATATCTGTCTTCACATTTGAGGAAGTTTTCTTTATGGAATTCCTTTGGAAGATGAAGACCTTCCCCAGTGAGCCTGGCTGGAGATTTGGTGCCCATTCAAAGCTTAAAGACATTCCTGCTTCTTTCCTGTGGTCCATTTTGGGGGTAAGTCTAGCGCTCTATGCTTTCTCTTGATCTCGTAAAGCCAGGCCTGGTGTGGAGCGTGTCCTGCTTATATGGTGATTCCTTGAAATGTTCATGGTTGTGTATTTTCTTCCAGACCAGTAGAATCAAGTTGGCTCCCAAGATCCATACTGGATACTGAGATTCACAGGTTGCCTGTGGACAAGCTGTGCCTGGGGCTGTGTGGGGCACTGTCATGACGAGGTGTCATTGTGGTGGAATCTGTAGATTGGAGCCAGCTGTTGAGTACCAAGATGCATTGCTGCTCCTTTCCTCTGCTCTTAGGCAGCTGAGTCAATTCCTTGGTGTTCTGGGTGAAGCAGGGGCAGCTTCCTGGAGAGTGTTCCACTAGGGAACCTGGCACTCACTTAAGCTTTGCTTTTCTCCATGGGAGCAATCTTAGGCCTAAGGGACCTCCCTGTGGGAGTCTCAGGGGAGATGTGACATTGGCAAAGGAAAACTGTTGATGCCTTAATATGCTTTCTTCTTAGCCTTCTTTCTCCTGTGCTGTGTAACCTGGTGGAGCCGCTCAGGCTACAGTCTCTTTCTTCCCATCATAGTGGCACAAACCTGAGGTTTTAGGGCAGGCTAATCTCCAGAGCTTTTGGAGATGAGATCATTGTTCCATGTTGCTTGTTCTAAGGAGCATTTCTCTGTCGTAGTCTGTCCTGGCTTTCCTTCTTTCTGTCATGCTAATTAATTTCAATTTCATGCGAACTTATTGTAAGTGAAGACTTACATACAGATGCATGGCCCCTCTGTTCTCTGCCCAAGCACTTCCTGTTTGAATATTCTTTGCCCTGGGAAGATATGCTATGCCCAAGAACTGACTTCTGCTTTGAGCCTGACTGTCTCAAGAGTGTGCAGTATCTGGAGTTTGGCAAAGGATACTGGTATTTAGAAATAATTTTGCTATAATTATTTTGCTATAGGTAGAGTCGGATATTTTTAGTGTCCTGGTCAGTATCAAGCCTGGTATTATGGGAGTCTATGAATGCTGACAGGGCTTGGAACATCTTATGGGGCATGGAACATCCTTCTGCTCATTCTTAGGAGTTTTGTTGCATGAAGCCACATTGGAGTATGTTAGAAACTGCAGCTCTATAAACAGCTAGTGCTAATTCTTCTCAGATTATGAATGTCTTCCAGTCTTTGTTTTCTATTTTAATGTGAATTTTCATTTTTCTCCTACAGATGTTAGTAAGAAGCTAAGTGAAGATGATTGGAAACTGCCGTCTGGATCCCTTTGAGCCAAAATTCATGTCCCATATGAAAATATTCTTGTGGTTATCTTTAAACTTCAACCAGAGTGCCTGAGCTGGGAGAAGTTGGTCAGCTGAGACTATATTTCAGTAGGTGGAAGAGGCTACTGTTGTATGGCACAGTAGGATGAATGAGGCTACTGATTGTTTACTGAACACTTTAAAATAGAAGGGAGGATTGTGAATGAACCAGCTTTAAAGAAATGACAGATAGGGGACAGATGACTTGATCGTTACGTAATGCACACACAAACCAAAATATAAAGTGTACATTTTAATCACAATAAGATTAATTTAATAAAGCACTCTCTTAGCCAATAATTCTCTACTGTTCTTTCTAACATCAAGACAAAAAGTCCTTATTTTTTCTGAATTTGTTTCTTGTCCCTATACTCATCCTCTATTACTAAGAGATATTAATGGTTTTGGACATTTGCATTTAATTTAATGAACATTCACATTAAAATTCTTTTATGTTTCATGTGTTAATATTTACTTCTAAGCACTATTTTTAACCATAAAATTCCTGCTCTTTCAAATAAATTTTGAATTTATTTATTTCTATTTTGTGTTTGAATGTGTGTTTTATTCTATGTGTTTGTTTGCATGCATGTGTGCTCATGAGTGCAGTGCCTACAGAGGACAGATGAGACCACTGGGTCTCCTCTAACTGGAGTTAATGATGGTAGTGAGCCACCAATGTGCTGCTGGGATCTGAACCTGGGTCCTGTGCAAGAGCAGCTGGTGCTCCTAACCACTGAGCCATCTCTCCAACCTCCAAATTCCTATTTTGTTTTTTAAACAGGAACCAGTTGCCTTTATTGGACATTAGTTCTCAGTCAGGATATGGAAAGATTCGGCCTTGGTTGGACTCTTCATTGATGGGAGCTAGGCATATGGTCATGTCCAGGAGCGCACTGCCTTCCACACCGGCCCCTCTTCAGTGGTACTTGCGTAGTCCTGCCTGGATCATGTTGATACAGGAGATGCTCCCTGTCCCCACATTGATGTCCTTGTTGTAGTACCAGTCATAACCTCTTTGAAATGTTCCGGCAATGCCTTTGGGGGGTGAAATTCCACATCAGTATCCAGCTTGGCAGCTCTCCCAGTTTAACTTCCACGAGTTTCTTCTCCTTCAGTGTTATGAGCAATGCCATTATGGAGTAAGATTCCTATTCTTGAAGACTTCAATTTGATTTATTCTCTTTTATCTAGAATATGCTGTGAAATGGGAAATTTTGGAGTTTTTGTTTCTTTCAAAGAGTCATCAGATAAGATGACTAGCATTAAAATATGTACATTTTTAATGTATCTAACATGAGTTTGGATATAAGTACATACTTCTGAAAGTGTCACTCAATGCCCATCACCTCCAAGAGTTTCTCTCTTCATTATCATCATTATTATTAATTATTATTACTGTTGATAGATTGCTGTGAGAAGAACCTTTTCATAAGCTCTGCCATCTTAGCACATTGTTATGCTGCATAATACATAGGTGTAGAGGTTCCACTGTAATAACGTCATGTCCGGGTGGACGTCTCTCAGACGCGTACTCTGTGTGACCAGCTGTGGAATTCTGCAGTAATCTCCATCTTTGCACAAAGAAGCTTCTTTGAGGAGTGGTGTGTGGTATACTTGTCTCTAACTATAAGGGTCAATACTGACGTCCTCCTCTGGTCTCAGCACACATGGGCTGGCACACCTGCGCACACACATGCACACTCCAAGCACATCTTCCGACCTCCACACAGCAGCTGTCCTTAGGTTCAGGCTCCTTATCCCTTTCATTAAAAAAAAAATTCCTTCTTGTCCTTCTGCTTTCTGCAGTGTCCCGGGCAGGCTTCATGCCATTTGAGTTTCACTTTTTCTGACTGGATCTTGAGCTGTCGTTCCACTCTGCCCTTCCTTTCCTCATGCATTCATTTATCGTACCTAGGCTTTTATATGTATTTTATGCTATATTTTTATTGTAGTCTGTTGGAGACTGCCTACCTCTCCCCTAGTCTGTTTTAGCTTTCTCTTGAAGACCAAGTAGACAATGCTTTTTCAGTTCCCTTTGAAGTTGAATATGTCTATGTAATCAAGTTTTCCAGCGGAATATATGAAATGATCCAACTCAGTTCCAGATCTGGCCCATAAAAATGTTCCTCGTGCAGTCTGCCTGCTGTTCCTCATGCTGTGGAAGCCTTAATGTGGCCAAATGATACTGGTTCCCTCAACAGCCAAGTGAAGAATTGTTTGCTAATCAGAAACTTATGCTTCACATTTCAAAGGCCAGAGAAATAACTTGCTTCCTTAATCCACTGAAATGTGTTGGGTTTATTTGACACGGACTATTACTATAATTAACATTCCATTCACATCCTGTTTGTCCATTATGCTTTAGGACCTCTGTTTATAAAAGTCACATCTTTGACTTCCCTTTGAGATGGTTCGTTTTCTCTAATTGTCTCTGAATATCTTCCGAATTTGATATGAAGATCTGTTTTCTTTATGCTGCTGTGGTAAGTTCTATGATAAACTCATCTCCATGTGAGGTTTGCCTGTACCCCATATTCTTGACCTTATTTAAACTAAACTAGTGTGATGTGATGGAGTTGGAGATAAGGACCTGGATGGGCATGACCGTGGAGGCCACAATCTGACCCTTCAGGTACCTCTCATCTACTTACATGGCAGAGTCACTGTCAGAGGTCGAAAGGGTGGGGACCAGAGAGAAGGCTGCACCAGGGACACTCATGTAAGGACACAGGAACATGCCAGATTCCAGGGAGGGTGGCTTTAGGAGCACCTGTGCTGCTGTGGAAGAAGATCTGCTGTTAAGTCTTTCTGTACATGATATTCTGTCATGAAAACTTTATCCTCTCGGTCACCTACCTACCCTTTCACCTACCAAATATTTCTCTATCATCTCTCATCTGTCTACTTAGTCCCATTGTGTCTACAATCTATCAAGTACCTATGTACGTACCTTTTCTTTCTATCTATCCATCCATTAATCCATCCATCCATCCATCATCCATCTATCAATCAATTTATCTATCTATCTATCATCTATCTATCTATCTATCTATCTATCTATCTATCTATCTATCTATATCTTCATCATCATCTATCTATCATCTATCTATCTAATCTATCATCTATCATTCATATTTATCATCTAACTATCATCTATCTACCCAGCACTCCAGAATCAGAGGCAGGTGAATCTCTATGAATTCAAAGGCAGCCTGGGCTACATACCAAGGTCCAGGTCACCCAAAGCTTCATACTGAAATCCTGTCTCAAACAACAGGAACAACAAAAATAGAAAAACAGAGATCTACATTGTACAGGAAGTATACATAGTAAGTATAAGAAAAACAAAATTTAATGAAATATCTATCTATCATCTATCATCTGTCTATCATTATCTATCTATCACCTATCATCTACCTATCTATCTATCTATCATTTATCTATCTATCTATCTATCATCTATTTATCATCTCTATCTATCTATCTATCTATCTATCTATCTATCTTTCTATCTATCTATCATTCATCTATCATCTATGTATCTATGTATCTATCTATCTATCTACCTTCATCATTATTATCTATCTATCTATCTATCTATCTATCTATCTATCTATCTGTCATCTAATCTATCATCTATCTGTCTGATACAGGATCTCCTTATAGTCCCAGCTAGCCTGGAACTGTAGACCAGGCTGGACTCAATCTCACAGAGATCTGTCTGACTCTGCCTCCCAAGTGCTGGCATAAAAGGCATGTGCCACCATACCTGGCATTTCATTTCTTTTTTTTTTTTTTGGTCTTTTTGAGACAGGGTCTCCCTGTAGCCCCAGCTTCTTATTTCTTTATTTTAAATTAACTTTTAATTGAATTTTTGAGAATTTCATTCAATATGTTTTCATTATATTTAGATCCCCTTCTTCAGCTCCCTTTCAAATCCCCCTCCAAATTCCTGTACTAGATAGCTAGCTAGCTAGCCCCAGCTGTCCTGTATCCCAAGCTGTCCTGGAACTCACTATGTAGACCAGGCTGGCCTTGAACTCACAGAGATCCACCTGTCTCTGCCTCCCGAGTGCTGGGACTAAAGGCGTGCGTCACCATGCCCGGTCAAGAGTTCCACTCTGAAATGAGACTGAACCAATGACTTCCCAGAGTCACTGGTTGCCAATATTTCCCCAGGTAGGGTTTCTTACTTCCCCATGTCTACTGGGATTTTGTCCAGCATGGGGATTGTCAACACACAGCCTTATTTCATTATTTCTCTCACGTGGCTGTGCTAACTCTATTCTTATTTTATCCTAGAGGCTTGCAAGGTGGATCAGTGGATAGAGTGCTTGCCACCAGACCTGATGGCCTGAGTTAGATCCTGGGAACCCACATGGTAGAAGGAGAGAAACAACTCCTGCAAATTGTCTTCTGTCTTCCACACTTGTGCCATGCATACACACACACACACATACACACACACACACACACACACACACACACACACTAAGTAAATACATGTAAAATAATTAAATAAAATCTTCCTAGGACTTTCATCTACCAGAAGTTTTTCATTATCTGGCCAGTGTCCCAAGCTGCCATGATACTTCAAGGCATAATTCTAACCTGCTATCACTACTTGGGCTTTTAGTGATGGAAACAAACGCGCACAGTGCAGAGAGCCGTGGTGTCAGCATGCAGTGCCAGCATGGTTTCCTTATCCCTGTGTCAGCTGCAATGCTTCAGAACCACTCACCCACTGCCTTCACACGCATGGCTTCTTCATGACCTGTTTCATTCTTCAGGTTGCAATTTCCATTGTTCAAACATATATTGGTGTTGTGTGGAGACAAGTACTTAGACCATGTCACAAATAGCACCTTTTTAGGAGAAGGACAACTATACAACTGCTTGCTAGTATGGACTTAGGTCATTGGTTTTTCTGAAAGTACAGATTCTTGACTCTACCTTGAGAAGCCTGAGGGAGTCATTCTAAGTTTGAGCATAGGGGTCTGGATTTTTAAAAAGGCCTAGGTAATTTCAATATGTTGCCGAAAACATGGCTTGGAAGTAAATTAACAGTAAGATTAGTAAAAATTAATTTTCTTACATATCATATTGTCATTGATGGACAGGTAAATAAAGTATAGTCTATACAAGATGCTATGTTATTCAACCTTAAGAAGGATGGGAATTGTGGCACATACTACAACCTGGATGAAACTCTCTCTATATGTTATGCTAATGAAATAAGCCTGCCAGAGAAGGACAAATCCTGTATTATTGCACTTACATGTGGTACCCAGGGTAGCCAAATTCATAGAGGTAAAAGAAGAAGGGTGGGTTCTCAAGACTGGAGGTTATTGCCCAGGGAATACAGAGTTTTGGAGTTAGAAAATAGAGAAGTTCTGAGGATGGGTGAAGGTTTGCTTAACACTGTGAATGTGCCTAACAACACTAAGCCACTTACTAAGTTAAAGTGGCAAGTTTTTTGTTATACATAGTTTACCATAATTTAAAAAATAATGAATCTTATCCCTACTCTATTGGCTGAATTTTATTCATTAGTGCTACAGACTTAAGATAGAGGTAAGGTTCTGAGATAGATTTATGTAATGTCAGTAAGTGAATGACAGAGAAAGAAGTACTTGGCACAATTCTGGTGTTTAACAGAATCCCACATTTCCAGCACTGGCTGTTTCTTTTTGCCCGCTTGCTGGTATGAAGGGTTTGTTCAGGAGACTATACTATGACTTCCATCAGTCTCCTTTTTGAAACAGGGAATTATCTTTGGTCAGAGGCATTGTGGCCAACATTGTTTACAGTACATCCAGTAAATATCTTGGGCTCTGGGAAGCTATTGGAACATTTATCAAAGGATGTGTTAGTCCTCTGAGAGAAGACCTTTACAACCCATGAGTTGAAGACTCAGCCCTTCAAATGGCTCTGTGGAATGTGGAATGGACAGTGTGGAGTTCAGGAAAGCTTGTCATTTGCCTTGAAGCTGCTGAGTGTGGGTGCACTCCCTGTGGTGTTTATGGCTAATTCAATTGTATTAATACGAAAAAGGTGAATAGTCAAAATTACAGCTGTCTGTCTGTAAAACACTTTTTTCTTTCTTCAGACAGGAGAAGTGGAAAACTCACTGATAGAGAACTTAATGAATACCATTTGAAGCCAAAGAAAGATGAGTTTACCAATTTGCCACACACATCATTCTCCAAATATACAGGGGATGGTGAGTCATTCCAGTGTAAGGGACTCAACTGGATTGTATGTATGCCACAGATTTGGGAAAAGAGGCAGCAAACATTCCTTAGGCCACCCTGGAATTCAAGACCAAAATGCTTAACTTATTCAATGGTTGAGTATAAACTGTGCAACCACCGAGCTGCCAGAGTTTCTTCCGGTTATGACTTGTTACAGATGCAACTGCCACATGTCACTGCAATATCACAACTTGGTCCTGTCAAATGAAGAAACAGAGATTCAAAGAATTTGCTCTTGACAGCATTTTTCATAGTAAACCACTGTGTGGTCACTGGAGGAATTACATCTGGAGTGTTTGAAAATAAAAGTCATTTCACAAACAGTATTAAATGGAGGTCTTAAAATAGCATGTGTGGGGACAGGCTATTTTGTTCTCAAGAAGGAACCAACAGCTTTGGGTAGTTAGTCACCACAGCAGCAGATGATGGTGAAACTTAAGAAAACCGATTATTTCACTAGGAACCTCAACAAGGGTCTTAAAACTGCCATCTCAGGTGTTTGGCTACAGTCTGTTTTTAGAAAATGTCTATAATTCAGTGTGTTTCATGTGGAAAAAGGATCTGTACAAATTGTTTTCAAAGCAACATACTTTCTTTGCACATTTGGAGACTAAGTGGAAGTGCTTTTCAGTGTTGTGTCTAAAAACCACTTTTCTGATTCATTTCAGACTTTACTGGCAAAGACATTGCCTACAAGAGTCCTGTGTCGGCTCAGCCTTCCCTGCCAGCTCATATTTAGCACACTGGCATTTCACAGAAAGCTCCTGTTTGCAGAAGCACTCTACTTTGCCGTTGGACTGGGTGGACATATGCTACTTATATTTGGGCTTGGTTTTCTGTTAAACAGGAAAAAAAATGTTATTTTCTTTTGCAAATAAAAAATAGTGAGAATATTAACTGCCGAAGACAGAGGATTTATTTGTAATTAATGATAATATTGCATGAAGTTGACTTGGTAGTGCAGTCATAGGATATTAAGATCATTTTGCTGCCATGGGCTGGGCACAATTATTTCTACAAACTAGAGCTTAGCTTTGTTTATTTTCTCCATTGTTTTTCTGTTTTTGTTTGCTCCAACCTTTATCACTGATCCTCTTTACTTAATTTCAGTTTAATTTATTATTCTCTTTTGAGTTTACTGAGGTATAAGCTTAGATCATTGATTTGAGAAATTCTCTTGAGTACAACGCCATGAGCTTGCTTCTAGTAACTGTTTTGGCTGCACCCCACAAAGGTATGTCATATTTTAATTAAGTTAACGGTTTTTTAAATTACTTTTGTGATTTCTTCTTTGGGCCATTGGTTATTTAGAGACTTGCTTTTTAAATTTTCAACGATTTGGGCTTTTTTAAAAATTAATTTTGTCATTAATTTTGAGTTTAATTATCTTGAGATCAAGGAACATACTTCATATAAATTCAGTCTCCTTTTTAAATATTTTGTTTATTTATTTATTTATTTTATCTGTATGAGTGTATTGCCTGCATGTATGTGAGTGCACCCGTGTCGTGCAATGCCACGGAGGTCAGAAGAGGGCTTTAGATTCCCCTGGAACTGGAGTTAGGATGGCTTATAGCCACCATGTGGTTGCTGGGAATCGAACCCGAGTCCTCTGCAAGAGCAGTCAGTGCTCTTAACCGCTAAGCCATCTCTCCAGCCCCATAAATTCAGTCTCTTAAATGTTATTGGCACTTTTTATGGCCCCAAATGAAAGAATATTATAGTACCCTTTCTTTTTCCTCCCAACATTTTCATGTGCTCGAACTTCTGTCACAACCCCCTTATACATTATTCTTGTTTTTACGTTAAAAATTGTCTTTCACAGAAATTTATCAGTGAGAAAAACAATATCAAAATAAAGAAAAATAATAAAAGAAATGAAGTCAGGGGAGTAGAGATGGGGAGGGGCCTGGGTGTGATTACAATACACTCTATGAAATTCTCAAAGAATCAATAAAATAATTTTAAAAGATTTTTACCTTTACCCATCTGTGATGGCTAATCTCGGTTGTCAACTTCACTGGATCTGGAATTAACTGAGACTTTCTTGATTGGATCATTTGAAGCTAATGACCCACCCCAAATGTGGGCATTAACCTTCTGATGGCAACCCTTATAAAAGGACACACACATATATGTATTTGTATATATCATATATACACAAATAGACACAGATATGCTTATGTCTATATATATTAACAGCTAGTAAAGAAGTAAAAGTGATACAATTTAGTATACCATCTTATAATACGGTTAGATGATTGTAGTGCCTAGTGATAATACATAGTAGCCTTCTATCATATATAGATAGCCTTCGTTGCAAGTCATTCTACAGGTGCCTGAAAGCACAGATAGTACCAAACCTTTTATTCATTATGTATGTATTTTTCTACACAACATATTTATTATAGTGTTTATACATTAGGCATGGTAAAAGATTAATAATAAGTAATTATAAAATGGAACAATTATAACAAAATACTACTATATAAATTATATAAAGCTTATATGTTGTTTATTTCTAGAATTTTCCATTCAATAGTTTTAGACCACAATTGATGTTTTAGGGTAATTAAAAGTAAAGGAAACAAAGTTTCAGCTAAAGGGAACTTACTGCATCCCACAGCCCACATGGGAATAGAATTTCTCAGAAGTTTTGAACACTAGAATACAGTAGACCCAGAAGTCCCTGGTCTCTTTTTCTCATCCTGGATTATTATTGTAAGTATCAGCTGTCAGGCTCAGCAGGTTAAGGCACCTGCTGCCAAACTTGATGACTGGAGATCAATCCCTGGAACCCACATGGTAAGAAGCAGAGAACCAACTCCCATGAGTTGTTCTCTGATCTCCACATATATGCCATGGCACGAGTATTTCCACATGCATGCATGCACATACACACAAAACAAATAAAATGAAATAAAAATTTAAACGTCAATTGTCATTGTGGGCTATATTTGTGAGCATATTTGTTAGCTGATGTTTTCAATTGAATTGAAGGCAAGTTAGCTACATTGTTGTGTATAGCTACTTTTTTAGTAAATAAATAAGGTTTCCATTTTCAACTTGAACTCATTTTCTCAGAGAAACTTCCCTGACATCTTCAATGAAATTACATTTCCAACTATACATTTTTGTTGCAGACTATATTTAGTCTTTGTAGCATTAGTCACAACTGTCTTTGAAAAATTATTTCTGTGTTTGTCTTAGTTTGCGTCTCCACTGCTGTGATAAAACACTCGGACTAAAACTACCTTGGGGAGGAAAAGGTTTATTTGGCTTACATGTCCCGATCATGGTTCATCCTTGAGGGAAACCGGGGCAGGAATTCAGGTCAGCAAACTGGAGGTAGGAAGTGAAACCCAGACCACAGAGGAACACTGCTTACTGGCTTGCTCCTCTGGTCTAGTCTCAGTGTGCTTACTTACAGACTCAGGACCACCTGCCCAGGGCTAGGACCACCCACAGTGGGCTGGGCTCTCCCACATTACTTAACAATAAACAACAACAAAAAGCCTAACAGTCAGGGCCACAGGTCATTCTGATAGAGGAAATTCCCCAGCTGAGGTTTCTTCTTCCCAGATGCGTCCCGTTGACACTTGGAACTACTCAGCACAGTGTTTCACAGTAAACTTCCCTATTCCAACATCAACTCCACCAGCACGCCAAAGTCACCAACTTTATGTCAAAATGAAAAATTTCTTGTGTACTTTATTGTTTTTCTCTTTCAAAATAAAAAATATTTAAATCTAAAATGTCAGAGAAGGATTTCAAAATGATTTTATGAATTGGATGATTAATGTGTCTCTAAGAGTCGAGGCATGGAGGAGTTTTGTAGGTGACAGGTTTTCTCTGGATGCTAACCTCTTTCAACTTTCCTTACACTCTTATCCTGAGGTCTTCAGAGTTCAGGGGGCCCAAAGGACATGTACATAATACAATGAAGCACCCTGCTCAGTTTGGCTATTGTTGACTAATTGAAGAGACTGCATAGAAACTGGAATGTGAATATTTTAATAAAGTAATTTCAAATGAGATGAAGATTTATCTTTCAGATCCCATTTGTAGATTTCTCTTCACTCATGACGTGTCTGAATACTTATTCTGTGCTTTAAAGGCGATTTCATTACTTGAGGTGTCTGTTTTAATCATTATATGATGTTAAAGAGAAGAACTGAATGACCTTTAGTTTCAGAGTCATAAATATTAAAAAGGAAACAGACTTTGCGAGTTCAAGAAAAGGTGTGTCAGATGAACAGGTGTCACTGCAGGATAGTGGGCTGCCTTCTACCACCAGCCTCCTGGACTGCAGTGTGGACTAGGAGATTGTCCATTTGAATCCCCTCAACACTGTCTCCCTACTAGAATCCATCAGTGGTCTGTGATGACCTATCATGAGTCTAAAGAAAGGGTTGAGGGGCTGGAGAGATGGCTCAGTGGTTAAGAGCACTGGCTGTTCTTGCAGAAGACCTGGATTCAATTCCAGCACTCACATGGCAGCTAACAACCATCTGCAACTCCAGTTTCAGGGGGTCTGACGCCTCTTCTGTCTTCTATGGGCATTGCATGACTGCATAATAACATGGGTGCACTCACGTACATGCAGGCCTAACACTCATACACATAAAAATAAAATAAAATAATTAAAGAAAAGAAAAAGTTAGATTGGGATGACAAGATAAGCCAGGCTCTTCAGCAGGCAGTTGGCCTGGGCATAATTTTCTTCTTATATAAGTTCTTCCTAATCTAATGAGTCTGTGATGATAGGTGAGTGACAGTCCCCTGAATGGGGAACAATGTCCCAAGTGAACGTCCCAGAGAAACACCTTGGCATGGAAAATATACCAAGCAAAAAGCAGCAGTAAATAGTGTCTTTGGGTAACACCCATGGGTATGTGGCTGTGTGCGCACATGGGGGAGAAAAATCGGTGCAGCCCCAAAGGGTGCAGTTGTCTCCAGAAAAACGAGCAAAATTGTTTTAAAACATCAAGATTCATAAAAGCAAGTGCTAATGGAGCTGCCCATTCATCCCTTCCTTTGATTTTTATGTGACAGCCACCTGTTATTTACGACCGTGCTTGAAGAAGCCAGCTGTTAGAGCTAAACTGCCCGCACCTCATCGCTTCATGTTAATAGTTAGGCATTGTGTCACCTTTTCTACAGTCCCTGGCTCATGCTGCATTCCACAGACTACTGTGTTTATGAGGGCAGAGCAAAGTAGGTTGCAGGCTGAAGTTCTGACAGTGCCTTTACTGGCATTTAATAATGGGCACCCTGTCTGTCTGACACTGTGCCCCAGCCTTGGTAGAGAGGGACAGCAGGTCTGAAGCGAGGGCAACATCTCCAGCAGTGAATCCTGATAGCATGTATATGCCTTGCATTTCTGTCATTATATTCCTAAAGTGTCCTTTTCACATGGCCATGTTATTGCTCCTTTCGACCTGCCAAAGTTGCCTGACTCCATCTCTCAGTGCCAGAAAAGGCATTAAACTATTCAGTTGGTCTTATCATCTTCCAGAAAACAATAAAGGCCTTTTTGTGTGCCTTTAATTAAATGTATTCACTGTGTTAGCAAGACAGGAGCTAGGCCTGCCTTATACTCCAGGCTTACATCCAACCAGAGAGGATTATGGCTTTCTCTGTTCTCCATCCCAGGCCCAGCTTTGGAGTTGACTTCTCACAACTGCAGAATATCTATTTGGCTAATTTTGCTTATAGGTGCTAGATTCTTCTTAAGCCTATTTGTTCTTAATTTCAAAATCTTAAGCAATTACAAAATTGTTTTTATTTAGGCTATTTTTTTAACAGGTGACCTAAAGTTGAAAAGTCATGAGATGACACTGCTACATCCTGAAGAAAGGGGTAGAATCTTTAGGCTGTCATGGAAACTTGGTTCTAAGTCGCTGCCATATTTTATAGGACATTCCTACAGCTTAGGAGTGGACCAAAATAGTAGTAAACACATCTAATAAATGCCATTGGAAGAAGATGTCTATGTAACTCATGTAAAAACCCTTTAAACAGAGAAATTCTGTCTTCTTCTGGATTTGACTTTAGGAAACACCATAACACTAATTTTGTCCAGTTATCAAAATGCTTATTGTTGTAATTGGGGACTTAGTAAGTGAGATGGGTAATGCCACCCAAATCTGTTCTACCTGTTTTCCTGGAAACAGGTGAAGTTTAATCTGTAACCTAGATCTTACCTGTGTGCTGCCCTTGCAGCTAAATGACTAAGTTTTTGTTAACAGAATGTAAGCAGAAATGATATATGTGAGTCTGGATATTAACTTTAGGCCAATTTCCTCAAGATTCCTTTTGGATGTGGTAGGGATTTAGCCTCAGTTCTATTCCAGAGGACAGAAGAGAAATCAGGTTGTGGGAATCTGCATTTCTGAGTGACTGTATATGGAAGGTCTGTTCCATCTATTCCAACTCTGCATTTCTGCTCTGTTATATGAGAAATGAATTTCAAGATTCATTGAAGCTGCCAGGTTTTGTGGCGCACACATTAAACCCCAGCTGTCGGGAGCCTGAGGCAGGATTATGTGTTTGAGGCCAGTCTGGGCTTCTTAGCAAGGCTCTGTCTCAAAACAGACAAAGACAAGCTTAATTAATCCAGTAGATTTTTTTGCTTCTTTTTGTTAGAGGAACTTGTCCTTCAACATTACAAACACAATTTTAATACCAGGTAACCTCTGATGCATGTTGGTTCTATCAAAGTTTACATGGTTTTAAAATTTCAGCAGGAAGTAGAATTTGAAAATGTTACTTCTCTAATTAAAGATATACCAATCTTTAGCATATTTAATATGTTACAGCTACAATATAAAATCTCTCATTTATTTTTCACTGTTGATGAAACTGTGAGGTATCTTGGAGTCTTATACATTGTGGAATGGAACTGTTAAGGTCTTGAAAAAAGCTAATGATATCTATTGAAAATAATGATGTATAACTCGTGGGTTCCACCTCTTGAAATTTGTCTTACAGAAATATGTATCCATGTGTACAAGCATACATGTAAAAATATGTGAATCTTTAGATTTTTTTAACATAGGGAATGCTATAAACGAGCTAAGCATCTATTAACATAGGAAAGGTTTCATAAACTACTAAGTGCTCATGCTAGGAGAGCCCCGTTAAGGATAAGAAGAAATGTTCTAACATAGGATAATAACTAGGACCTAATAAGAAAAATTGTTACCGAGCAGTATACATATTATGATTCACTTAAGTGAAAAAGAATGTGCATGTGTCCCAGTGTGATACTCTGAAGTGTGTGGCCAGAGGAAGAAATCAGGGCTGAGGTAAGAGTCACTTTTATCTTTGAACTCCTTCATTTTCTGCAGTATCCAACAATAATGGAAGCCAGATGTTGACCCAGATACAATGAGTTTCACCCCTTCTATCATCCCGATAGTAATAAGCTACATCCACATGAATAAATACATTTGTGAGCGATACAGGGCACGCACAGGGAGACCACGCATTAAGGCAGCTTCTGGCAAGGAAACGGGAATTTGCTGCAGAGAGCCAGAGGTGAAGGAGAACTATCACTTTTCAATTCTGTGTACTTCCCTTCTTTGACTCCTTAAATACGTCCCATGGCTTCTTGACTTAAACAACATCACATTTAGAATTACAAAGTCTTTAGAGTATTTGATGAAATCTAGGCACGATAGGAGTTTTCAAGATGCTTATGTGGCTGTGGGATTTATCATCTCAAAGCTATGGGCTTCAAAGAAATTAGCCTTGATCTCAAAGGAAAGTTCTGGGTCAGAGAGAAATCCAAATAAAAATGGAAAATACGACTTATCCTGGAACTCTTCAAGAAAGTGTTGGACTCTTGCGTGAGAGCACTGCAGCGCTCTCACTGTTAAATTGGGGAATTATGGAAAGGCCTGTGGGCTGTAGCCTCTGGGCCACAGGCAGTTTCTGTGGCTTCCAGATTGTTCCACAAGAGAAGGCAACACCAGGTTCCCAGGCAAGGCCTGCCAATGTCACTTTTGGAAAAATTAGGTTCTTTGCAAATATTTGGAGAAACTGTAAGCAACTTACCATCCAAATGTTAATTTTCCAAAAACAGTTAAGTGAGGATTCTGTAGGATGTTAAGTGCTCCGAAGATCCCTTTGCAAAAACAAAAAGTATCATGCCTTACACTAGTAAATAACCCATGCAAGTATATTTATTTATTTATTTATTATTTTTATTTTATGCATATGAGTGTATTGATTGCATGTACGTAAGTGCACCTGTGTTGTGCAAAGTCCACAGAGGCCAGAAGAGGGTGTTAGATCCTTCGGAACTGGAGTTATGGATGGTTGTTAGCTCATATGTGGATACTGGGAACCTCACCCGGGTCCTTTGCAAGAGCAGTCAGTACTCTTACCTGCTGAGCCATCTCTCCAGCCCCCAAAGTATTTTTTCTTTAAATCTGAAATTTGAGATGCTTTTAAAAAATTCCAGAGCAGGTTATGATGTGGACAGCTCTGAGACAGCAGTTATATCAAATCAAGTCATATTTTAAATAGTCATATCCACTAAATTAAATAAAAGAATTCCCAAATCTTCCCTTATCATCTAGAAGTATTAGAGGTGGGTGTGAGAAAGCAGTTTAACTCTTGCAAGGTGAAATGAAGCTTACATTCAAATGTTATTCCACAAGTTGCTATGGGTAGTATGAGCCTGATATGAGTGGTTCCGGCTGGTTCTGCCAAAGCATTTAGCTGAGGACAGTCAGCCTACTGCTCACATTGTGCTAATATTTATGGGGGAAGCTAATTATTAAACAAGCAGTCCTGACATCAGGTATGTATTCAACACAGTCGTGGTTCTCTGAATGGATTTAGAGAAAGAAAGATATAAGCTAAGTGTGCTGGTTAGTTTTAATTGTCAATTTGACACAACCTAGAGTCATCCAGGAATAGGGACTCAGAACTGAGAAATTTCCCAGGTCAGATTGGCCTGTGGGCATGGCTGTGGGGCATTGTCTTGACTGATGATTGATGTGGGAGGATGCAAACTAATGTGTGTGGTACCCTCCCTAAGCAGGTGGGCCTGGTGGGCCTGGGCTGTATAAGAAAGCTAGCTGAGTGTATGGGGAGATTGACAAGAAGCCCCAACCCTAGCTGAGGATCTATTGGCAACTGATAGTTTCTGGCAAGGGTGTGATGCCTGGTAGGTTGAGTAGACTCCAAGGGGTGGACCACACCCAAGAGCACTTGGGAAACACAAATTAGACTCCTTAGACCTTAAAAAAAAAGAGTAATAATAATATAGGACCTGAAGTGTGTGTGTGGCAGGGGGAGGGGTACTATGGTGGGATGCAGATGGGGGATGGGTCTGAATATGATCAAAATACATTGTACAAGTTTCCCAAGAGACTCCCAGACAGTAACCTAGCATAGAACTGGGAAAACGAACAGCAGACCCCAATCTTATCTAAAGGAATATTAACAACTGATTGCCGCTAGATGAGGAACGGCCGACTTTCCTAAAACAAAGACCTCTAGATAGGCTGACTAGATTCACCAGCTGGACAAGTAGTGGGGAACGGCTGGGGTGCTGACAATACAGTGGACAGTAGCAGGGATGACAGAGTATAAGGGCTCTAGTGGGGGGGAGGCTATGGGAGGGTGCCATCTGGGAAGTGGGTGTATAGATGAATAAGATGGTTTGGGATGTTCTGTGTGATATACAC
>NW_008347401.1:650312-653617 GCF_000622305.1 Nannospalax galili | reverse complement strand
TAAAGGTTAAAAACTCATCCAATTTTATGTCTTACAGGGCTTATACTGTGTTCAATATTGTACAACTGTATTAATTCAACTGTGAACCTAGAAACTTACAGCCACTTGTGAAAGAGATGCACTCTTGCTCTGGAGTGTGTTACTGAGTATGTTAAAGCTGTAATGAAATGCTTCTTCTAAAAAAATTTTTAAAAATACAATGTATGAAATTCTCAATGGATCAATAAAAATATTTATTTAAAAAAAGAAAAAGAAAAAGAAAAAAAAAGAAAAAAAAAAGAGAGAAAGCTTAGCAGGAACCAGTGAGCAAGTGAGGCGGCGCGAAGCATCCCCCCCCACGTTCATTTCAGTTCCTCCCTGAGACCCTGCCCTCACCCCTCAGTGATGACCACAACCTGCAAGTATAAGCCGAAGTCAAAGCTTCCCTCTCCTAAGATCCTTTAGTCATGGTGTCTTTCACAGCAGCAGAAAGGAAACTAGAACACCAAAGTTGCTCCCAGTACAGTATTAAAATGCTTGTAGTATGAAAACACTATAAATAATATCATCACAATGCTTCGGAGTCACAAAGAAAGGATGGGGAGAAAAACCCTTAATTTAGAATGGATTCACAGAAGAGGTGATACTTGAACAGAGTCCATAAGTGTGTTCAGGATCGTGTCCAGATGTGGAAATGGAGGAGTGGAAGGGAGACAAGCAGGGCGCACGGCATGTCTCAAACGCACGTCTGTGGACAAGAGCATGGAGTTATAACGAGGAAGTCCAGAAGAGGACACAGTTCTAACCTAGGCAGACGGTCAGGGAAGGAGTCTCCAGACTAGATTTAGCCGAGTTCCAATGACTTTCACTTTCATCCAAGACGAACCACTTCCGTGTTCCTCCCCAAAGTTGTCCCCTTTGCTCCCCCGCCCCACCCTGCACAGGTGTCCCCTGGCAGGAATTTCAAGCTTCCTGCCCTTGCTCTGCCGTCAGCTCCCTACGTTCGTGAGTGAACTAACCAACAGCATGTATCCTGCCCTGTCCAATCCAAGAGGGACCGGACCCATGGACTATAAAAGCCCAGACTCTCCAGGGGGTGGACGCTGCTGCAGCTCTGGAACCCTTCTCCCTGTACGGAGTCCGTCTCCGCTGTACGGAGTGTGACCACCGGGCCACAGGCACTGGTAAGGCCACTGTATGACTCTGATGTTCTTTTCTCCCCTATATTTTGCTGGGGCTGAGGCAGACCTGGGGCCTTGTGCTGGTTGAGCGGTGTTCTGTCAGTGATGTGCATGTCCAACCCCATTCTCCCAGATTCCAAAGGCATTGCAAGTCCTTTCTGGCTGGCCTTTGTCTTTCTTCTTTCTTTTAACTAAAAAAAGTTTTTTGAGAATTTCATACATGCATATAAGGTGTTTTGATCAAATCCATGCCCACTCCCTCCCCTCCACCTCCTCCCATATCTCCCCATCACTTTTTCCTGACAACTTCCTGTACTGCTTCTTTTTTTAATGGGGCTTTTTGCTACTCTAACATTCCCCCCTCTGAAGAGGTAACCCTAAAATCTTTTAGGGATCAGGTAAGAGCTCCCAAATACTTTTGACATTTTTTGTCTTTCTTACGGACTGAGGTGGCTCTTTGGTGAAGGCTTGGTCAGTGAGAAATAAGTGGAATTTTCAAGGGGAGCATTTGCTGAATGAGTTACATTTTTATAAGGCAAGTGAGATAACTGGGACCACTCTTAACCTTCTCTTCTTGACTGTTGGCGGGCACTAGAAACGACCGTCCTTTGACCCTGGAGTAAGATATGTGAAGATGAAAGTCCAATATATTGGGCTGGGGAAATGGCTTAGCCTGTAAAGTGCTTGACATGTAAGCGTGAGGACTGGAGTTTGAATCCTGGGAACCCAAGTAAAATCCAGGTGGCTGTGGTGGCTCCCCTGTAATCCCAGCTCATAGGAGGCAGAGACAGGAGTCTGCCCTGAGCAACGTAATCAGCAAGACTAGCCAAAACAGTGAGCTGTGGGTTGAGGGAGAGACCTGGCTGCAAATATAAGATGGAGAGCAATTGAGAATGATACCTGACACCAACGTGAGGCTTCCACATATACCGACATGAACATGCACCCACGTGTACATGTACCCACAAACATAGACACACATGCATACACAACACACACATACTAAAAAGGGAAAGGGAACTTCTTATTCATATGATCACTGTGACACTTGCTTATCTGGATTTTTTGTTCATTCATTTGAGACCGAGTCTCACTCTGTTACCCCAGCTGGCCTGGAACTCACTAAGTAGACCATCCCAGGCTGGCCTTGCTCAGCAGTCCACCTACCTCTACCTTCCAATTGGTGGGATTAAAAGCGTGGGACACCACACCTGGCTGTGTCTTTGGATTTTTTTTTTTTTTTTGTCTTTTTGAGACAAGGCCTCCCTGTAGCCCCAGCTGTCCTGGAACTCACTATGTAAAACCAGGCTGGCCTTGAACTTACAGAGATCTGCCTGCCTCTGCCTCCCGAGTGCTGGGATTAAAGGCATGTGCCACCACGCCCGGCTGTCTTTGGATTTTTATCATGCAAAAGCAAACATCTTTTGGGTAACCCAAAATTATATTTTCAATTTCATTTTCATAATTTTATTTATCCACTAAAAATCCAATTGCTTGTCTGGCACTTAAGTTTACTAAGGGCCTGTATAATAGACAATTACATAATATCTTGTATATTTAAAGATCTGAAAGATAGGTGTGTCTACTGGGGTTATCTAAGCCCAAATTCAGTTACTTAAGATTGATTTTAAAGATATTTTTCCCTTCATCTAGCGATAAAAGCCAAAAAGTACTTTTATTTTTATTTACTTTATAGACTATGATAAAGGTAAATTAATGACCCCTTAAAGGTGTTTAGAATTTATAAATTTCAGTGATGTGGAAATATCATTTCCTGGGAAGAGGACTTGGAATGGAGGGAAATGAGACAGGAGGGCTAATCTGCTGACAGATTGTAAAAGAGCATATGCTAGGATTGAAAACGGACTTTGATTTGCAGGGAGTTGAGTTTAAACTAGGAGAGTTTGTCCAGCTACAATTTTAGGAAGACAGTTTGGTAACTATGTGGAAGGAAAAATGGAGGGAAAGAGAAGACACCAACGTAGTCATCACAGCACTTGTGCCAAGAATACAGTTAATACACATCAAAAGAACTCAACATGGACTGGCAGGATGGCTAGGTGGAGCTCCGCCAAGCCTGGCAACCTTAGTTTGATCCCTGTGATCCACACAGTGGAGGTAGAGAACTGACTCCTGAATGTTGTA
>NW_008347401.1:631012-649872 GCF_000622305.1 Nannospalax galili | reverse complement strand
ACACACACACACACACACACACACACACACACACACACACAGAGATAAATAATGTAATACAAATAACTTTCAGATTTCCCTAAAATTATCAACATCATAAAAGTAGATGGACAAGACAAAAAGAAAACTTAAGTCTGTTTAAAATAATTTAACTAAGGCTGGAGAGATAATTCTGTGGTTTAGAGAACTGACTGCTCTTGCAGAAGACCCAGGTTTGAGTCCCAGCACTGACACAGAGGTTACCGTCTGTTACTCCAGTTCCAGGGGATCTGATGCCCTCTTCTGTCCTCCATGGATATTGCATGGCAGGGGTGTGCTTGCATACATGCAGGCAGTACACTCATACACATAAAAGTAAAAATAAAGAAATAAATAAAAATTAAAAAATGAAATGATTTACAGATAAAGATTTTGCTAATATTCATTTTCTTTGATGATTAGTCAAAGCCATGCTACTGTTAAATTAAAAAAATAAATTTCAGTTTATATGAAATTGATTTCATTACCTTTATCCCAGTAGGTACGAAACAGCTGGCTCAATAACAAAAGGCCCAAGTTTAGTTCTAGAACTTTATATTAAATGTTTGCTATGTATATTGCCTTTCTCATATCTTGCCCGTAGACAGGGTCACCTTAACACCCAGCTTTACTGAGGCACACATTAGCTTCCAATTCTGTGTTCTATTATCCTTATAAATATATTTGTCAAATAATATGGTCAGTTAAAACTATTTTCCTAAAAGTTTTTAAATTGAATTTTTGTGTATTTCATACAAAACAACTTCATTATTTTTATATGAAAATAAAATAATATCATCATCATTATTAAGATATATGATATCTTAATATATAAAGATATATATTAAGTTATATAAGATATTATAATTAAGATATATAATATCTTAATAATAAGATATTATTATTCAAGTCCAAATAGGTAGCTGTTGGCTACCCCCAAGATAAAGCCCCCTATCCACACCCTTTCATAGCCCCTGCCCCCTCTGTCATATTTCATGTATTCTGTCATTTATGTTAAGGCCTATCAAGTCAAGTTGTGCCCAGATGTCCTTCAGTGAAAGTTCATCCACTGGGGTCTAGTCAGCTTCTCTAGAGTCCCTCTGTTAAAGATCAGCATTCCCTCACCCATCAGTAATTAGCTGTTCTTCAGCTAAGATTAGGATCTGCTGCCTGTTTCCATAGTTCTGTGCTGCATTTTTGACTGCTGGAGTTTGCATGGGTCTTGTGCATGCCGACGTCATTGCTATAGATTCATATTAGCAAGGATCCAGGAGCCTATAAGATTCTGTTTTCATATGGTCATACACCCCCATCCCTGACTCTTACACTCTTTCTGCCCCATATTCTGCAGTGGTCCCTGAGCCCTGGATGGATGGAGTTTAATACAGGAGTCCTGTCCAAGGACCCACACTCTGCAGACTTATTCTCTACACTTTGGCCATTTGTGGCCTTTTGTGTTCATTGTCCTCTGTTGCATGAGGGAGCTTCACTGATGAGAGTTGAGAGAGGCATTAGTGTTCTCTCTACTCCTTGTTCCAGTCTGTTTTGTGAGACTTAGGTGTACAGGTTACATTGTAGATGTGTCGTGTAGGGTTGGCCATTTCAAAGACACGTTTTCTCTGTGTGTGACCAGTTGTGGAGCTCTGTAACAGTCTTCATCTGCTGCAAAAGAAGCTTCTTTGATGAGTGGTGACTGGCATACTTGTCTGTAAATCTAAGAATCCATATTTAGCACATAGGAAGAATTTGAAGGTAAGACCCTATTGCTGAAGACAGGACATACTTCGGACATGTGTCTTGGAGCAATGGAGCTGGCACTGACCTGGAAGCCACCTCCCTGAAGGCTAGCTCTCATAGTTTTGGAGGACACTATGCAAGTTGCTAAAGGAGAACATCAATCGATGGTCCAACCTCAGCTTTAAGTCCTAATAATCACAACAATGACCAGTACAGCAAACTACATTGGGACAGTAGTCACACTTTTATCTTGGGAGTACCCAACAGCTATCTAATTGTACTTAGAGCCCACTAAATGGGAGGGAACTCATGTGTGGTACTGTAAACATAGCCAAATACACATGGATGGAATGGTCATAGATCTTAGAGAAAACCCTAAGGTTGTCACATTCCTCCAGTGTGTGTTCTTGGCAACTTTGTCAACTATCAGGTGACTGAAATTGCATGTACTCATGTTTGAGTCTTCAATTATGTTCCACTGATCTGTGTGTCTATTTTTTTTGTGACAGTACCATACTGCTTTTATGACTGTAGCTCTGTAATATAGTTTAAAATCTGGTATGGTAATTCCTCAGCATTGTTCTTTGTGCTCAGGATTCTTTGGCCATCCGAGGTCTTTTGTGATTCCATATGAATTTTAGGATTTTTTTTTAATTATATAAAGAATGCCCTAGGAATTTTGATTGGGATTGCATTGAATTTATAGATTGCTTTTGGTATGATGGTCATTTTCACAATATTGTTCCAGTCCATGAGCATGGGAGGTCCTTCCATTTCCTAGTGTCTTCCTCAATCTCTTTCTTCAAAGATTCAAATTTTTCTTTTTCTTATTTTTAAACTTTTATTTTTAGTTTTTTATTTTATGTGCATGCATGTATTGCCTGCATGTAGGTAAGTGCACCCATGTCATGCAATGCCCACAGAGGTCAGAAGAGGCTGTGGGATCCCCTGGGACTGGAGTTACAAACAGTTGTTAGCTGCCGTGTGGGTACTCACTGTAGAGATCTTTAATGACTTTGGTTAAGTTTATTACTAGATATTTTATTTTTTTGAGGCTATTGTGACTGGGAGGGTGTATTTGTTCTTCAATTGCTTGTTATTGGTATATAGGAAGGCTACTGATTTTTGTAGATTGATTTTGCAAACTGCTACTTTGCTGAAACTGCTAATCATTTCCAAAAGTTTTCTGGTGGAGCTTTTGGGATCTCTTATGTATAATGTCATATCATCTGCAAATGGGGATAAATTGACTTCTTCTTTTCCAATCAATATTCCTTTCATTTCCTTCTCTCATCTTATTTCTCTAGCAAGAGTTTCAAGGGCTATATTAAAAAAGAGTGAACAGCTTTGTCTGGTTCCTGAATGTAACAGGAATGCTTCTAGTTTTTTTTTCCATTTAGAATGATGTTGGCCCTAGGCTTGTTGTATATAGCTTTAATTACGTTGAGATATGTTCCCTCCAGTTCAATTCCCTCTAGGACTTTTAACATAAATGTGCGTTGGATTTTGTCAAAGGCCTTTTCTGCATTGAAATGACCAAGAGATTATTTTTCTCTTTGAGTCCATTTATATGATTTCTTAACATTTATTGACATATACTGAACCATCCCTACATCTCTGGGATAAAGCCAACTTGATCATAGTGAATGACCTTTTCAATGTGTGTCTGTATGTGGTTTCCAAATATTTTGTTGAGAATTTTTGCATCTATATTCATTAAGGATATGAGTCTATAGTTTTTCTTTTTAGGTTGTGTCTTTACCTGGCTTTGGTATTAGAGTGATGCTGGCCTCATAGAAGGAGTTTGGGAGTTCTTTCTCTGTTTCTATCTTTTTGAATAATTTAAGTAGTATTCGTTGTAGATCATCTTTAAATGTGTGGTAGAGGCTGGGCATGGTGGCACATGCCTGTAGTCCCAGCACTTGGGAGGCAGAGGCCAGTGGATCTCTGTGAGTTCAAGGACAGCCTGGTCTACATATTGATTTCCACGACAGCTGGGGCTACAGGGAGACCTTGTCTCAAAAAGATAAAAAGAAAAAACAAAAACAAAAACAAAAAAAAAGCTCAAAGCAAAAGGAGAGGAACCTCATAAATAATGTTATTAAAAAAACAAACAAAAATGTGTGGTAGAATTCTGCTGTGAGTCCATCTGGGAAGTTTTACATTACTGTTTCAATTTCCTTATTTGTTATGGGTGTAAGCTGTTTAATATCTTCTTGGTTTAGTTTTTCTGGTTCCTGTGAATATTCATCCATTTCCTTTAGTGTTCAAGTTAATAGAGTATAGGTTTTTAAAATATTCCTTTTCAATGTTCTGAATATTTTTGGTGCCTGTTTTTGGTGTTTTCCTTTCATCTCTGATTTTGTTGATTTGGATTCGTCTTTTCTGTTTTCTGGTTATCTGGGCTAAGGGTTTGTGTATCTTATCTTTTCAAGAACGAGTTCTTAGATTAATTGATTCTTTCTGTTTGTTTTCACTAGTTTATGCTCTGGTTATTATATTTCTTCTCATCTGCTGGGATTGAGTTTCCTTTGTTCTTGCCTTTCCAGAGTCTTGAGCTGCAATGTTAAGTAGTTTATTTGTGCTCTTTCTGATTTTGGATGTAGGCACTTAGAGCTATACATTTCCCTCTTGGTACTGCTTTTAAAATGTCCCAGAGGTTTTGTTGCATTGTATTATCCTTTTTCATTTAATTCCAGAAATGCTTTTATTGATTTCTTAATTTCTTCTTTGACCCATTCATCATTCAGAAGTGTGTTGTTTAATCTTCAGTAGTTCATGTAGTTACTAGAGCTTTTTTGTTATTTATTTTAAGCTTTATTGCCTTGTGGCCCAATAAAATGCATGGAATTATTTCTTTTTTTGTTGTTGTTGAGGTTTGTTTTGTGCCCCAGTATGTGTCAATTTTAGAGAAAGTTCCATGGGGTGCTGAATAGAAAGTGTACTCTTTGGTTCTTGTGTGGAATATTCGGTAGATATCTGTTAGGTCCATTTATGTATGGTATCAATTAATTCAGATATATCTCTGTTTATTCTTTGTCCAGTTGACTGGTCCAGTTGGAGCCAGTCGGGTATTGAAGTCCCTTACTGTTATTCAGTTGGAGTTAATCTGTGTCTTGAAGTCTTACAGCACTGTTTTAATGAAATTGGGCGCACCAGGGTTTGTTGCATATATGTTCATGATTGTAGTATTTTCTTTGTCTATTGTTCCTTTGATCAGAAGGAGGTGACCTGTTTATTCTGCTTCGTTTTAGTTTGAAGTCTATTTTGTCAGATATTGAACGGCAACCCCTGTTTGTTTCGTAGTGTCATTTGCTTGGAATATTTTTTTTCATCCTTTCACCTTAAGGTAGTGCCTGTCCTTGAAGGTGAGATGAGTTTTTCTTTCAGACAACAGAAATAGGGATTTTACTTTTTTTTTTTTTTTTTGCCTTTTTGAGACAGGGTTTTCCTGTAGCCCCAGCTGGCCTGGAACTCACTATGTAGACCAGGCTGGCCTTGAACTTACAGAGATCCGCCTGCCTCTGCCTTCTGAGTGCTGGGATTAAAGGCGTGCGCCACCACGCCCAGTGGATTTTACTTCTTAATCCATTCATCTAGCTTGTGTCTTTTTACTGAGGAGTTCAGACCATGATGTTTAGAGTTACTATCGAAAGATGTGTATTAGTTACATCATTTTGATTTCTGGTTGCGTTCTTGGTCTGATTTTGTGTTTCCACCATTACAGCTTCATTTACTTTCTTTCTCCTGCTTCCTGGGTGTAGCTGTCCCTTCCCTCAGCTCTTTGTTTTGCTTTGGGTATTATCTGAAAGGGCTGGTTTTGTAGACATGAATCTTTCAGCCTATTCATGTCATGAAAGATTTTTCTTTCCCTTCCACTATAATAGACAGTTTCGCTGGGTAAAGTAACGTGGATTGGCATCTGTGGTCCTTTAGAACTGGGAACACTTTGGTCCAGGCTCTTCTGGCTTTCACAGTTTGTATTGAAAAGTCAGCTGTAATTCTGATGGGTTTTCCTTTATATGTGACTTGCTGTTTTTCTCTTGCAGCTTTCAGTATTCTCTCTTTTTTCTTTTCATTTAGTGTTTTTGCTATGATATACCTTGGGGAGTTTCTTTTCTGGTCCTGTCTTTTTCATGTCCTATGTGCTTCCTGTGCTTGTATGGGTTTATCTTTCCTTAATTTGGGGAATTTTTCTTCTATAATCTTGTTGAAGATTTGGTCAGTACCATTCACCTGAAATTCTTCTCCTTCTTCTTTGCCTATGATGTATAAATTTGGTCTTTTCATGGTGTCCCACATTTCTTACATATTCCATCTTTTAAAAATAATTTTAAAAATTCTTTTTTAAAAAATTTCATCATTTTTGCCTGAGTGGTTAGATTCTTCAACTTTGTCATCCAGTGTTGATATTCTGTTTTCTATTTCATTCATTCTGTTGGTGAGGCTTTCTGCTGTCGTTTCAAATTGCCTTGAGTTTTGATGTCACTTCAGCCTGTGTTTTCTTCAATATTTCTATCTCTTCTGTGAATTCAGTAAGAAATTTATCCCCATCTTCTTTTAGTTCTTTGAGTTTTTTGTGTGTTCTTTAAATTTGTTGAATTCTTTGATCATCTTTACCATTATTCTTTTAAATTCTGTGTCTTAGGATATCGCTAGCAGCTTCTCACTGTAGAACTCTTCTTTAGGGCTGGTGTTGTTTGGTGGGAACATATTACTTTGGCTTTTCATATTAACATTTTTTTTGTTCTGGTTTTGGCATGTGAATTTCTTTTGTTTGTGATTCTGGTATGAAACTCAAGTCTTCCTTTGTTGAGTTGAAGTCTGATTCTGTTTGTATATTGATGTACCTTGGTTGCCTTCTGATGGGCTTGAAAAGCTGGTTGGTCTGGGCTTGAAAAGCTGCTTGGTCTGGGCTTGAAAAGCTGCTTGGTCTGGGCTTGAAAAGCTGGTTGGTCTGGGCTTCATGTTCTCGTTTTATTTTATAGTTGAAGGACCAGATGGCTCCAGTCAGGCTACTCAGGGGCTCTTCAGGATGGCGAAGTGGCTCTAGCTAGTTAGGGGCATTTCAGACTCCTCAGATGGATAGTGCCAAGGTCTAAGGACAGGCGATGGGAGATGGATATGCTGGTCCGTACTAGTCAGAGCTTGTATGCTGCTCTAGAGCAGATGGAAGAACTACAATGGTCCCAAAGCAGGGGTATGAACAAGGCGCTATGTTGGAAGCTCACCCCACTGTGCCAAGTCAGGTACTCTCAGGCAGTCTCCAAATGTCTGGGCTCCTACTAGCCAGCCAGGAAGTCTGTCCCCGGGGTAGTGGGAAGGACTGCAGATAGTCCCAAATCTGGGGCATGGGCATGGTACAATTTGAGAAGCTCACCAGCCTGAGTCAGGTACTCTCAGGCAGTCTCCAAAGTTTAAAATACTTTTTGTTTATCTTTCTATTTTGCTTATTTTGGTTCTTTTTTCGAGACAATGTCTTGCTATCCTGTTCAGGTTGGACATGAATTTACAATCCTTTTAACTTAGCCTGCCGGGTATTTTAGATTATAGGCACGTGTCATACACCTCGTTTGGATTTCTTAACTTGTGTTTAAGAAATGTTAAACTGCATTCTTTTTTTATTTTGTATGTGTATGTGTGATTGCATGTGTGGGCACATGTATGTGCACATGTACATGTGTGCACATGTGTGTGGAGGCAGAGGCTGACCCTCGATGTTTTCCTCTATTGCTCTCCACTTACTGAGGCAAGGTGTCTCAATGAACCCAGCGCTTATCGGTTCGGATGGTGTAGGTAGCCGGCTTGCCTCACGTTCCCTTTTCTCCACTTCCTGAGTGCTAGGATTATAGATGGGTTGCCATGACCACTTGGCTTTCCCATAGGTGCTGGGAATCAGAACTCTGAGTCTCAGTCTTGTGGGGTAAGTGGTTCATCCACTGAGCCATCTCCCCAACCCTCAAACTATATTTTTTATACAAATAGGATAAGAAGTATGAAAATTACAGTATTGCTTATATTTTCTTTTTTGCTACAAAATTTTCTTAAAGATGATTTCAAATGTCTAAAACTGTGCTTAGTATAGAAATGAATCATCTAATTGATCTTTGACTCTTTAGAAACTGTAAGGGATTGTTTAGAAGCATCATCTTCCTTTATAGTGAAGCAAGCACTCTTGCCTCTTGTTCAAACCCCCTTTTGTACCAGCAGAACGCTTCTTAGTCAGCTTGGCCTATCTTCATGATTGAGCTGTCTTTCTCACCCCTTGGACTTATCTTGACTTTTTGTGTTCTTTTTCTATAGAACAAGGAACTCTTGCATTTCCATTAGACAGAGCTGAAAAATTCCTACTCTTATTTTTTATTCTCTAAGTGTTAACATTAAATATTTAGAGGCAGGGGAGATGGCTACGTAGTAAGAGCACTGACTGCTCTTGCAGAGGACCCAGGTTTGGTTTCCAGCACCCAGATGGCAGCTAACAGCTATTTGTATTTCCAGTTCCAGGGAGTTTGACACCCTCTTCTGCCCTTTGGAGGCATTGTATGCATGTAGTGTGTTTACATACATTCAGGAAAAATACTCATAAACTTAAAAATTTAAAAATTTAAATTAAAAAAAATTTAAATAGAACATTTAATTACCCGTAATTCACCAAAAAAAAACCCTCATTGCCTCAAATAGATTTGTGCTTTCCCTTTCTGAAGGAAAACACTCATGAGGATTCATGTTCAAAGGTTAGTTAAGACTATTGTTGGGTGCTGGTGACCACAGTGGAGAGGAGTTCATTTGAAAGGAGCAGAGAGAATGGCTTATGAGGTTCAGGGAAGGGGGGGTCACAGCTGTAAACCTGGCTGCATCTGTAGTTATTTAATCTTGATATTAGTGATCACGCAGTCACCTCTGAGCTCTCTGATACCCATCCCTTTCCTGTCAGGGTCCCAGAAAATTTTTCTTAGAGATAAGGCCCACAAAATGAAACATCTCAACACTTTTCTGTTCTCATCAAGATCCTACACACACTAATTACCTCCTCTGCAAAGCAGTCACGTCAAACCTTGAGGGCCTACTAGGATCACATATAAGGCAGTAAACAAACAAACAAAGACATGAGCTATGTCTGTGCAACGGAGTGAAGGCTGGGAAACGTGAATGCTTAGGAGAATGCTGGGGAAGCAGTGAACTGAGCAGCATGGCTAAGGTGTAAGGTGCACAGAGGACCAGTGAATGGAATGTAGCCAGGAGAATGGATTACATGGAATTTCCGGGACTGTGGCCTTATTGGCTGTGTTGTATCAAAAAAGGCAAGGAAGTTCGAGGAGGGAAAGCCGTCTCCGGGATTAGTGGCATGCAAAGGGAATGCCAGAGAATGTCAGCGCAGACTCATTTCCCTGAAATCCAATGTCAACTAAAAGACCATGATCCGTGTGGATTAAGGCAGATTGACTGGATCATTAGCTGCACTCACACAATGAGAGGCTGACCTATCTACTCAGCCTGGAAACTATGTGTGCAGAGGAGTGCCCAGCTTTAGCCTGGCACAAAGGCGGTGTTGGATGTGGTGAGATGTCCTCCTGAGCAGGTTTAGAACACATTTGTCATGGTTTCACATCTGTAAAGCAGCACACTGGTGCAAGGGCGGCAGAACTGTGTGGTCCCACAGCGGACCCTGGTGAACACAGCCCCAGCTCTGTCCTGTGTGTCAGAAGGCCAGCCTCCCCTCCCTAGGAATGATCAGTTACACGGCAGGGAGGAAGGGCAGGAGTGGTGAAGTGGGACCTTGAGGGAAGCTCAGTGGTGACGCTAAAGAATAGCAGCCGGGTTTTCCTGGGTGTGGACTGGCTCTGCCACCCACGTGAAAGTCCAGCTGGAACCGTCGGTCAAGTGTACCTCAGATTCCTGCTCCAGCATGGACAGTTGTTGTGGAGACCTGATGTATAATGTATGTGAAAGAAATAGATGCCATTTACTGATCATTGAAGTTCATCAGGAGCTCGACCAGGCACTCTGGTATCTCATTTTACTCTCATAAGAACCCGCTAAGTACAGCATGTGATGTCATCTCCATTTTACAGACATGGAAACCAGTTTAGTGAGGCTAAACCAGGCTCTTAATTTATTCATCTAATACATTTGTACTGAATGGCTAATATATATCAAACACAGTTATTGACCCTGAGGGCAGAGTGATGTCATCTATGCCTGCTCCTGAGCTGTGGGGACAGATGAATAGCAAAAGTAAATGTATCAGAAAACCAGAAATCAGTGCATTACCTAAACCAAGGTATGTGAAAGGGAATTTGCTTTTATATATCCCAAAATAAATTTGGAGAATATAATATGAATTTAAAATTAGATTTAATGACTTAATTGGGTTGAGGTACATTAAATTTTTTTTTGTTGTTGCTTTAGTGTGTGTGTGTGTTAACTGTGGGAGTCAGTTCTCTCTTTTCACCTTGTGGGTTTTGGGGATCGAATTCAGATCATCAGGCTTGGTGGCAAAGCACCTGTATTCCCTGTTGAGCTGTTTCGTGTACCCTGAAGTACACTTTTTAAAAACACCTTTTTGTTGTGAGAACTTTGCTTTATATCTAGGAGTTATCATATGTGGTTTTCTCTGTTTTAGAGATAATGATATGAATAGTCTGATCCTTCAATGTAAATTTGCATTTCCCCTTTTATAAATAGAAAGCAGTCCATACAGTAAAAACACGAACCTTTGTAAATATTGAATTCCCTTTTGGCCTTTCACCAAATGGTTTTAGAATTTCTTGATAGTGTTTTCTTGAAATAATTCATTTATTGGGGCTAATTGTAATTTGCAATTGTATAATGCTAACATTTACTATCTGGAATTTCTCCTTTCCATCATTAACCAGTGCCAGTTTTTAAAAAACTGAAAATAGTTCATACTGAAATATTTATGCATGTTCCCCCTTAGTTTCTAATAAAAGAGTTGGTGAGAGAGAGAGAGAGAGAGAGAGAGAGAGAGAGAGAGAGAGATGCTAACTAATGAACTCATGGACTTTCATATAATAATGTGTTTCGAATGATAACAATCTATAATAGTCTTTGAATCCAAGATGCTTGATGAGGTTGAGTGCAATGCGGGAGGAAAAGCTGCCTCTGATAGAAGGAGCTGCAGAGGGAAAAGTACTATTGGAGATTCTTCAAATTTGCCAGAGTGAAGCTGTCCATAAAGTCTCATCTGCATTTATTTGATGCCCAGACCCACCCTCTTCCATTACTCCCAGATCCTGCTAGAATGACACAAAACACAAAAGTAGAAGTTTTGAAAAGCAAGCATATTGCTTCTTAGTAATATCGTGCTTGGAATCTATGTTAATCAGTTTTCCAGCAAGCAATCCCCTCATCGCAGTAGACCCAGACAGTAAATGTCTATGCCTTACTCATAATACTCATAATGCAGTTTGCTGTGCGCTTGCTCAAGTGCTGGACACCTGCGCAGTTCTGTTCCTGCACCTTCTCGCTCTGAAACCGAGGCCACTGAAGCAGTCACTTTTTGGTACACCTTGATGGGTGGAAGAAGAATTCAAGAGAGCTAAAGAAAAATGATGTCTTCTCAGCCCCCTAGATGTGGTTTATGCTGTATCCACACACAGTCTGTCCGCTAAAGCATGGTGTATAGGCAATCCTGACTTCAGTGGAGATATAGGTCTCCCCAATGGGAGGCATGGAAACACATGGAAAACTGTCTCTAGGAAAACAGAAAAACAATACAACCTGTTGCAGACCATTATTGTCTGGTAATCTGCATAAGAATAGTGTGGCACTATGCAAACACAGTTTCTAGAGAATTCAAAGCAGGGCAATATAAGAATCAAAAGTGGGGGCTGGAGAGATGGCTCAGCATTTAAGAGCACTGGCTGCTCTTACAGAGGACCTGGATTTGATTCCCAGCACCCACGTGGAGGCTAACAAGCGTCTCTAACTCCAGTTCCAGGGAAATATGATGCCCTCTTCTGACCTTTGAAGGCATTTGGTATGACTTAACAGATGTGTAAGCAATACACTCATACACATAAAATAAAAATAAAAACACCAAAAAAATTTAAAAAAGAATCAAGTGATTATGAATGTAAAAATGCTTAAATATAATCAAGATTATAAAATGTTAATTTTATAAATCTTTCCAAACACTAAGTATGACAGCTTAACCTCTTTACTAATGGAGGTGAACTTAATCTAATTCAAAATGTAATTGTTCTCAATTTATTTAAACTTTAAGAGGGCAGAATAGATGCATAAAGTTTCTGGTTGTGGTGGGCATGGAAGAGTCTGGAAGCAGTGGCAAAAGGAGAAAGAGAAGTTAACAAAAAGAATATCACAAAAATAATTATTAAAGAAATTTCAGGAACGAGAACTATTTGGGAGCATTTAAGGGAAAAAAATTAGCTCATTCATCAACATCTGTCTCTATTGTCTGTTTGCTTCTAGGTTCCTTCACCTCCACAGGAAGCACCTAGATGTAAACACACAGGCATCCTGTAGTCCTTGATGAATGAAAGTCACATGCATTTAGTTTCCATCTTCAGAAAGTCAGTATAAGGTGTATGTGTACCAGTTAGGATAGGCCAAGTTATGGGATAGGAAAAACTCCCCTTCATGGTTAGAAATAACAGTTATCTCTTTTTTAGGTTTTATTTCTGGTATGGTTCTGTGGAAGGGAGGGTGCTCTACGCCCTTATCTTTATCCAGGATCTCTGGTCTAGAAAGCCTCCAGGTGAACATAAGATTTTCCGGATGGAGGCAGTCCTGGGATGGCAGGGAAGGACGCATTTACTCTGAAAGCCACTGCCTGGCATGGATACCTGCCATTTCTTACCTTTTACCGACAAAGATAATCTCAATACCTTAACGGGTAGAAATTTGAGAAAAAAAAAGTAGAAAATCCAAAGATCTATCAAGAACAGGAAAATATAATCTTACTGTATGTCCTAGAGAGAAAATGAGAGCTATGTGGTGACTTGAGTGAACGACCAACACAGTTTTGCTCCATGGTCTGAGCTTTCTAAAACACTTGTTAGTTGGACAGCCTGCCTGGCTTGGAGCAAGAACCAAGGCTCTGAACATGGGACACTGACTTGGTAAGAATTGATAAAGTCTGACAGATGGAAAAGAACAGTGTGGTGTGGGCAGTGGGGGGAATCTGACAACATCTTCAGGTCAGGAGGGACAAGTCCTCACACTGCTGCGGGTTTCCCGGCATCATCACGTTTTCTGAGTTTCTCCGTGTTCCCTGGGCCTTACTTCTGGAGTGTGCGGTCCGCCAATCTCGTGGAACCTTCTCCCCTTCTCCTCTGCCACTGCTCTCTGCATCAACACTGCCACGCCCTCGGACACACTGCTTGCCTTGTTTCCCATAAGCAGAGCCCCGAGAAAGGCTTCTTTACGTCAAAGACTGTGACGATGGGACAATTGGAATTCTGCTTGAGGAATTTGGGTTTATACGGCATGAATTCCTACACTGGATCAGAGCCCAAAGGCCAAGAATCAAGTATACGGCACAGATTCCTGAAGGAATCTGCTTCACACCATCTACCTGACCCATTTTTCTTTTCTCTATTTGAAGGATGTTTTTTGGAATCGGAAATGGGTACAAGGGATGTGGTAGAGGCCAGAAAGGAGTAGCCATGAGAGCACAGAGTGGCTTCCAAGGTGCAGGGCCCAGGATAGGTTAGAAGCAGACACAGCTACACTGGAAATGCGCTCTCCTGAGTTCCTCTCCCACAAAAGGTATTTCTGGGGCATTGTTCCCGTTAACTGCAGTTAGTCATACTTGTTTTCATTGTTTTCCTTGGTGGGCTGAGAGAAGCGCTGGCCACACACCATCGGGCCTTGTAAATTCACCGGTCTGGAAGGCATTGCTACTCATGAGTGTGATCCAGTTTTCTCTTGAATACTGCACTTTCTGTGTAGTAAGGCTGTGGGAATCTCAGGCCCAAAATACTTTTGAGTAAATGGGGTAAGACTCAGTAAGTCTCATAAATAACAGAAGTCAGGACTGAAGACTTTGTGACCTCTAATCATCCACAGAGACCTGGATGGAGCTGAGTATTGTTTGCAAGGCACTGGATGCTGTAACTCTCTTTCCAGATGGGCTCTTAGGAGATGAAGACCCAGAAGACCCTTGGAGTATGTATAGAGTAGTCTGGAAGACCACACAGAAGCTGTAGCCCCACCCTGAAATAGCAGGCGAGTTCCTCTGAGGTTGACTCCGACCACCCCATGCTTTACAGTGGTAATTGCAGTCCATCTGAAGTCTGGCCTGGCTGTCCTTCCTCATTTATGCCCAGGGTGTCCTCTTTATCTTTGACTCTCCATTGTAACTTGAACTTTTCTCTTTTTTAAATTGAATTTTGTGTATTTCATATAGAACATCTCAATCTTAATCATCTTTATACCCCTTTCTCCATTAGCACCCTCCCATAGCCCCCACCCCTGACTGGAATTCATACATTCTGTAATTTGTCTTAAGACCTATTGTGTCAAGTTTGTGTCCCCAGACATCCCTCAGTGCAAATTCGTCTACTGAGGTCTAGTCAGCCTGTCTAGAGGCTTTTGCTTTAGGAAGATCAGCTCTCCCTCACACAGGAGTGATCAGTTGCCAATATTTGTTCAGCTAAGATTGGGGTGAGCTGCCCATTTCTCTGGTTCTATGCTGGGTTTTTGTCTGTTTGAGTTTGCATGCTGACACCATTGCTGTAGGTTCAGATGAGCAGGGCCCCAGGAGCTTGTAGGACTCTGTTTCTGTATGGTCATACAGAAATATGCCTCCCTGGCTCTTACAATCTTTCTGCTCCCTTTCAATTTCAACAGATCATTCTAATTCTAACTGCCTTGTACAGGAATGAGCCTGGACCTCACTTCATCTTCTCGAATCACTCCTGCTGGGAAGGCTCTTGCCTCATCTCTACATAGACAATTATGTATCTAAATGTGTACATCAATATCAGTCTGTTTTCTCAGCTCTCTCTCTCTCAATTATATATCTCTCCTCCCATCTATTTTCATTCACATATAGCTATCTTGCTTTTAATATTGTGGACATGCTTTATATTTCTGAACTCCCATAAGTAATGACCTTAAAGGCCACAGCTGTATGTGTGGGAGGTGGGAGGGTACATACAGAGATGTAAAAATACTTGCATGGATTTCAGTTATAAGGTGAGGTTATCCCAACTCCTGAAACAAAGTTGTCTCATATCCTCTGGGAAGTTTGTGGCCACTCCCAAGAGCTCTACAAATTCTGGGAGTTTTACAATCTGTTCTAATTATTTTCCTTAATTGTCATTTTTTTCTTTATCTGGTTCTCATATTTCTTATTTCCTAAAGATTTCACCTCACTTTCCACCAACTTGACTCATAAAATGCTTATCTCATTTGTTTTCTCTCACAATATTACATATGCATTGCATTTGTAGTAACTTTTAGCAGTAATGATTCTTTAAAAATTTTTTTTGGAATATTGTTTATTGGTGATATAGTAATTATACAAAACAAAATGGGTTTGTCCTGTCATTTTTATGCATGCATATAAAATATTTTGATCATACTTATCTCACATTTTCTCTGGCTTATTTTGTTTAACATCATGATCTCCAACTCCTTCCATTTTTCTGCAAATAATATGACTTCAATATTCTATAGAACTCCATGGTGTATGTGTGTTGCTTTTTCTTTATCAGTTCATCTGTAGATGGGCACCTAGTGTGATTGTGGTGTTTGAATGAGAATGTCCCCCATAGGCTCCAAGTATTTGGACATTTTTGTCCACAGTTGGTAGCACTGTTGTGGGAGGTCTTAGAAGGTGTGGCCATGCTGGAGGAAGCCCGTTAGTGGGGGTGGGCTTAGAGAGTTCTTAAGCCTTATTGGAGCTCGAGCTGCTCTCTTGCTTCCTGTGCCTGCTTGAAGATGTGAGAACTTAGCTTCTGCTCCTCCTTCAGCTACCTCTGTTGCCATGCATCCCCACTGTGATGGGCTCTTGCTCTTTTGGAACCATAAGCTCAAATAAACTCTTCCTTCTATAAGTTGCTTTGGTCAGTGTTTCTGTCAGAACAACAGAGAAGTGACTGTCTTAGTCTGTTTCTTCATTGCTGTGACAAAATACTCTGACCAATATCAACTTGAGGGGGAAAGGGTTTATTCAGCTTACATCTCTTGGGTCACAGTTCATCAGGGAGCTCAAGGTAAGAACTCAGGGCAGGAACCTGGAGGCAGGAGCTGGAACACAGGCCATGGAGGAACGCTGCTTACCGGCTTGCTCCCCAGGCCCCTGCTCAGCCTGCTTTCTTAAGCACCATAGGCCCACCTGCCCAGGTGTGGCACCACCCACAGTGGGCTGGGCTCTCCCACATCACTCATCAAGAAGATGCCCTTCAGACACGGCCATAGGCCAGTCCAATAGAGGCAATTCCCCAATTGAGGCTCCCTCAACCCAGGTGTGTCAAGTTGACACTAAAGCTCTCCGGCACAGTGACTAATCCAGTGATGCTTAGCTTTGCCAACTGGCAAACCAACTTGACACAACCTAGGATCATCTGATAAAAGGGTTTCAATGAGGGATTTCTTATATTGCATTGGCCTATGAGTGTGATTGTGGGGCATTGCCTTAATTAAGCTAATTGATGTGGGACAGCCCAGACCATTACGGGTGGTACCATTCTCTAGTTAGGGGTCCAGAATTGTGTAAGAATGGGGAAATCGAGCTGAGCACAAGTAAGCAAGCATGCGTTCATTTCTCTCTTCTCTCAGCTGTGGATTTGAAGTTGTTTGGAGTTCCTGCCTTGACTTCCCCACAGTGGTGGACTGTAATCTGGAATTGTAGGTTGCAGTAAACTCCTTTCTACTCTAAGTTACTTTTGGTCAGAATATTTTATCACAGCATCAGAAATGGAGCTGGGACAGGACTGATAAGGCTGGATCACATGGTAGTTTTATTTTTAGTTTTTGAGAAACCTCTGGACTGATTTTTTAAAATTTAATTTTATTTATTTAATAACCTGATTAGAAGAAGCATTTCATTACAGCTTTAACATAGTCAATAACAATTTCCAGAGCAAAGATACATTTCTTTCAAAAGTGGTTGTTAAGTTTTTAGGTTCACAGTTGAATTAATACAGTTACACAATATTGAACTCAGTATAAACCCTGTAAGACATAAAATTGGATGAGTTTTTAACCTTTAAAAAATCTCCATTTCACTTTAAAATATGCTGTTTTCTACAGAAAGACTCATTTTTAATGCTACTAACATTTAGATGTTTGCAGACGTGTCTCTAATCTCTATGCATCTGAGTTTTACTAGTCACAGTCGGTTATACTCAGATCCTTGCCATCTGAGTACAGTGGTAATGTTATCACCTCTACTAATTAACATGAAGTAAATTTTTATGCTCTCTCCTCAAATATAACTAATTAAAAAAAATTGTTGATTTTTTTTTGTGTATATCATACAGAACATCCCAATCTTACTCATCTATATACCCATTTCCCAAATGGCACCCTCCTGTAGCACCCCACCTCTGAAGCCCATATACTCTGTTGTCCCTGTTACTGTCCACTGTGTTGTTGACACCCCCAGCCTTTCCCCAGTGCTTGTCCATCCGCCGAATCTAGTCAGCTTATCTAGAGGTCTTTGTTTTAGGATGGTCAGCTGTTCCTCATCTAGCAGCAGTCAGTTGTCAATAATCCTTCAGATAAGATTGGGGTCTGCTGTTGATTTTCCCAGTTCTACGCTGGGTTACTGTCTGGGAGTCTCTTGGGCCACCCTGGCCAGAAACTCAAAGGAAGGCATCTCCTGTCTGGCATTGTTTCTTGTTATGAAGGATTTAGCTATACATGTGGACTCTTAAACAATTATATTGACCCCTTTAATCTTTGGTTATACTTTCCATTTGGGTGTTAAGACCATACAGTTGGACAAGAAAGACCAATTTATTTTTACTTTCAAGGCCATTTGAGGATATATTCCTCAGGGGTCACATGGGCTTGGGAGGACCCCTGGCTCCTTTCTTTTACCAGTTCCATCTATGTGAAGATAAGTTAAAGGTCCTGCTTGACGATGGATGGCTGGCTTCACTTGGAAGCATGGAGGAAATGTTTCCTCTGTGTTGAACCCCCTCTTTGTAGCCTGGACATTGGTTCAAGTCCATCTGGTGGGGTCTCCATGACCTCCTTGATCAAGAGGACAGGTGACTCCTCACAGTTACAGGACATTTTGAGAGATGCTCATAGTCCCCTGGAACTTAGTCAACTGAGAAGGGCAAGCAGCCAAAACTGTCCTTTATGTCCCTCTGACCAAATTAGTATAGGCTGCAAAGTATGGCTGTTAAAAATTGAAGAAAGTTAATTCCACCTGTCTAGTACTTTTGATTACCATGTGCCATGTGGATAAAGCTTGGGCAAAGACCAAATGTTTTCAGATAAACCTTGCCTAGACATATATTCCTTGATCTAGTATGTATAATTTGTCAGTAGGTTGTTGGACTAATATGGTTCCCTCTGGTTTTTAAAACTAGCTAGGCATTTTTTATCTCTCACATTGTCTAACTCTTCCACCATGGTTTCCCCATTTAAGGTGCCCCATTTTTCCCATTTCTCCCTTAATAATAGTCTTCTCCTATGGTCCCACCTCTCTTGAACTCCTTCTTTCCCTTTATCCCATAGGTTCCTAGTATAACAACCCCTTAAAATAACCCCATTTTTATCCATATAAGGACCTGGAATTTAAAAGAATTTGGTGCTAGGATCCACATATGAGGCAGAACATATGTCTATTTTTTTTTTCTCAGTCTGTGTTACTTCATTTAGTATAACAGTTTCTAGTTCCATCCATTTACCTGCAAATTTCATGATTTCATCTTTTTTTACTGCTGAGTAAAACTCCATCGTATAAATGAACCACATTTTCATTATTTACATGTCAGTTGAGGGACACTTAAGTTGCTTCCATGTCTTAGCCATTGTGAAAAGAGCAGCAACAAACATGGATGTACAAGTGTCTCTGCAATAGGATGAGTTCTTTGGGTATATGCCAAGGAGTGGTATAACTGGGTCAAATGGTAGGTTCATTTGTAGTTTTTTAA
>NW_008347401.1:629417-630625 GCF_000622305.1 Nannospalax galili | reverse complement strand
GTTTAGAAAATCCTTTCCTACACCTATGTCTTGTAGGTTATTGCCAATGTTTTCTTCTAACAGTTTCATATTATTCAGGCATCTTTGATCCATTTGGAGTTGACTTTTGTGCAAGGTGAATATAGGGGTTTAGTTTCATTCTTCTACAGGTGGAGATCCAGTTTTGCCAGCACCATTTGCTGAACATGCCCCTTTGTCAAATATCAGGTGGCTGAAATTGCATATACTCATATTTGGGTCGTCAATTTTGTTCCATTGATCTATGGATCTATTTTTGAGCCAGTACCATGTTGTTTTTATGACTATAGCTCTGTAACACAGTTCAAAATCTGGTACAGTAATTCCCCCAGCATTGTTCTTTGTGCTCAGGGTTGTTTTGGCTATCTGAGGTCTTTTGTGACTCCATATGAATCTTAGGATTTTTTTTTCCAGTTCTGTGAAGAATGTCATGGGGATTTTGATTGGCATTGTATTGAATCTATAACTGACTTTTGGTAGGATGTTCATTTTTACAATATTAATTCTTCCAATCCATGAGCATGGGAGGTCCTTCCATCTTCTGATGTCTTCCAAAATCTCTTTCTTTACAAATTTAAAATTTCCATTGTAAAGGACTTTAATGTCTTTGGTCAGGTTTATTCTGAGATATTTTATTTTTTTTTGCAGGTATTGTGAAGGGGAGTGTTTCCATGTGCTCTTTCTCTGATTGCTTGTTACTGGTATATAGAAAGGCTACAGATTTTTGTAGATTAATTTTGCAACCTCCCACTTAACTGAATGTGTTAATAATTTCTAGGAGTTTTCTGGTGGAATTTTTGGCATCTCTTAGATATAATAATATATCATCTGCAAAAAGGGATAATTTGATGTCTTCTTTTCCAATTATTACTCCTTTAAATTCCTTCTCTTGTCTTATTGATCTTGCAAGAGTTTCAAGCAGTATATTAAACAGGAGTGGAGATAGTGGACAGCCTTGTCTGGTTCCTGATTTCAATGGGAATGCTTCCAGTTTCTTTCTGTTTAGGATGATGTTGGCTGTATGTTTGATATATATATATATATAGCTTTAATTATGTTGAGGTATGTTCCCTCCAGTCCAATTCCCTTAAAGGACTTTGAACATAAAAGCATGTTGAATTTTGTCAAAGGCCTTCTCTGCATCTATTGAAATGACCATGTGGTTGTCGTTGAGCCCATTTATGTGATTT
>NW_008347401.1:628574-628945 GCF_000622305.1 Nannospalax galili | reverse complement strand
CTGGTTTTTGTTATTTCTTCTTGTCTGCTGGGTTTGAGTTTCGTTTGCTGTTGCTTTTCAAGTGTCTTGTGTTGCAATGTTGTCATTTATTTGTGTTCTTTTTGATTTTGTGATGTAGGCACTTAGAGCTATAAACTTCCCTCTAAGGACTGCTTTCAGCGTGTCCCAGAAGTTTTGTTGTGTTGTATTGTCCTTTTCATTTAGTTCCAGCAATAATCTTATTTCTTTCTTAATTTCTCTTTTGACCCATTGATCATTTAGGACTGTGTTGTTTAATCTCCCTGTGTTCATGTGGTGATTAGGTTTTTTTTCTGGTGTTGATTGTAAGCTTTATTGCATTGTGGTCTGATAGAATGCATGGAATTATTTCA
>NW_008347401.1:617454-628269 GCF_000622305.1 Nannospalax galili | reverse complement strand
GATTGTAATATCTTCTTGGTTTATTGTTCCTTTGATCAGAATGAAGTGGCCCTCTTTATCTCTTCTGATTAGTTTTATTTTAAAGTCTATTTTCTCAGATATTAGAATTGCTATGCCTGCTTTTTTCTTAGTACCATTTGCTTGGTATATTTTTTTCCCTGCCCTTGAAAGTGAGATGAGTTTCTTGCAGACAACAAAAAGATGTTTTTTTTTTTTAATTAATCCATTCACCTAGTCTATGTCTTTTGACTGGGAAGTTCAGTCCGTTGATATTTAAAGTTATTAATGAAAGATGAGTATTGAATCCTGTCATTTTTATTTCTGTTCACATTCTTGATATAGCTGTACTTTCCCACAGTTATACCTTCATTGAATTTCTTTCCGCAACCCCTTGGGTATAGTCATTCCTTTCTTCTGCTCTTTGTATTGCTTCCAGAACTCTCTGAAGGCCTGGTTTTGTGGACATGAATTCCTTCAGCCTATTTATGTCATGGAGGATTTTTCTTTCCTGTTCGACTATAATAGTCATTTTGACTGGGTAAAGTAATCTGGGTTGACATCTGTGGTCATTTAAAACTCGGAATACTCTGGGCCAGGCTCTTCTGGCTTTTATAGTTTGCACTGAAAAGTCAGATGTATTCCTAATGGGTTTTCCTTTATATGTGACTTGTTGTTTCTCTTTTGCAGCTTTCAGAATTTTCTCTTTGTTTTGTGCATGTAGTGATTTTACTATGATGTTCCATGGAGAGTTCCTGTTCTGGTCATGTCTGTTTGGTGTTCTGTATGCTTCTTTTACTTGTATGGGCATGTCTTTCTTTAAGTTTGGGAAATTTTCTTCCACAATTCTGTTGAAGATCTGGTCCATGCCATTGTCTTGGGATTCTTCTCCTTCCCGTATGCCTATGATTCGCAAGTTTGTGCGTATTCCATTCTTGTGATTTCTTACATTTTTCATAATCTTTGCTTGAGTGGTCCAGTTCGTCCACTTTATCTTCCGGTCTTGATACTCTGTTTTCCATTTCATTCATCCTATTGGTGAGGCTTTCTCCTGTCGTTTCTAATTTTGCTTATTGAGTGTTTCACTTCCTTCTTCATATCAGCCTGAGTATTCATCTATATTTCTAACTCTTTTCTGAATTCATTCAGAAGCTTATCCCTATCTTCCTTCATTTCTTTGATTTCTTTGTTTGTGTGTTCCTTAAATTCACTGAATTCTTTAATCATGTTTATAATTGTTCTTTTGAGTTCCATGTCCTGCGTTATCTCTAGGATGTTCTCATTGTACTCCTCTAGAGGACTATTGGTGCTTCGTAGGGATATATTATTTTGGTTGTTCATTTTATTGTTTTTTCTCTGTGACTTTGATGTGAATTTTTTTTTGTAGTTTGATTCTTCTGTGAGACTCACACCTTCCTTTATTGAATTTATGCCTGTTTCTTTTTGTAAACTTTATGTGCCTTTATGGTTTACTTGTTGGGCATTAAAAGCTGGTTGGTCTAGACTTCAGGTTCTCTCTTTTGATTTTATACTGGAATGGCCAAATTGCTTTTGTCTTCAGAAGTTCCCTCAGAGGTCCAACTCAGATGAAGATCGGATGCTCTCAGGCTTTCTCCTAAGTTCTGGATCCCTCCAGAATTTGGGGGCTGGACTGGCCTCGGAGCAGGGCCAAGGAAAGATGCTGGTCTCAGAAAGCTGATGGCTGTGACACCCAGGGATGAAAAGGGAGGTGGGGATGGGAAGAGGCCCCAAGTGATCCTGCAGACCACAGGGAGGAACTGGTTTGGTCTGGATGCAAAGGATCAGGAAGCAGTGGTGACTCTGGGCAGAAAGGTCAGCCCCGGTGTCTGGGGTGCCAAGACAAGAAATGGGTCAGTACCCAGTCTAGGAGGAGAGACAGGGTGGGGGAGTTGGGAGGGTGAATGAGGCTGGGGGAGTCAAGGTGTGGTGGGCACTGCTGGACTTACCCAGGAAAGATGTTGGCACCAGGTAGACTGATTTTTATAGTGACTTCAGTAGTATACATTGCCACCAACTGTGTATACTCATACACATCCTGTGTCGTCACTAGTGTTTGCTGTTATTTTCTTGATGATAGCCATTTTGACTGGGGTGAAATTTCAGTGTGGTTTCAATTTGTATTTCTCTGATGGCTAAAGATGTTGCATATCTTTATATATATTTGTTGGTCATTTGTAATTCTTTTGAAAAGTGCTTAGACTCTTTTTGTACTATATGATAAACATTTTTGATCTTGTTTTTCTTTAGAGTAATTTAAGCACTTTTAAACTGAGAAATTTCTCACGAGCTAATATTTCTCCATGAGATTTGCACTGATTCCATAGGATATGCTGTACAGTAATAGATTCCTTCCCCTCTGCACATCTCTAAATGCGTCCACATATTCTCCTCCCAGTTTTCCTTAATTTTATAGACACTTTTAATGAGCTCCTTACGTGACATATTTCCAATTAATTGTATGCTTAGGTATGCCATCTTTCACACCCCAAACAAGTCAGTCAAGATAACAAGCTTTGTTGAAGACCATCTATACTAGAGAGCAAGGATGCTGGGTACTTCTGTAGGATGTTTCCTAATGGCAAATCTTCTATTTACTATCATATATTTATATGCAAATTAAAAATATAAAAAATAGTGCTTTCTACAAAGCAGATATTTGACATTTGTATGCTGAAAGAATGAGTGCAGCAACAATAAAACTAGCAATCCCTCTGCTTAGATGGACAGCTGTTGCCCCTGAAAACTTGAGGTATCTCTCAGCAACCCCACCACCCCTTCCTTTCTATGGCCTCTAGATTTCTGTCTATAGTCTGCTGCTATTACTTGGCTGCCATTCATTGCTCTTATATGATGGCTGAATGCTCATCTGACACTCTTTCCTGCTTCTCTATCACCCACCAGAAAATAGAGAAGCTTTAAGATCCAGACAAAGCACATAAGTGGAAAAGTATGAAGGTAATCCTTTGGCCTAAATTCCCTTTATTCCCTAAATGCTGCATCCTATATTGCCTCATGTAATGTGATAGAGTGACACTTGGGCATTTGCTTAATGCCCATTTGCCGATTGGGAATTGGGTAGATGGCTCAGTCAGTGAGTGTTTGCATGCAAAGATGAGGACCTGAGTTCAATCTCCAGCACTCATGCAAAAAGCCAGATGTGATAGCGTGTGTTTGTACTCTCAGTGCTGGGGAGGCAGACACAGGTGGGTCCCTAGGGATTGCTGGCCAGCCAGCTTAGCCTAATCCATGAGCTTCAGGTCTCTGTGAAAGACCCTACTTCAAAAAGTAAGATGAACAGTTCCTGAGGAACAACACTGAGGTTGACCTCCACATGTACATGCACCCGCACATACATGAGCAGCTGCACATACGTACAAATAAGATAGAGAATCTTATTTACTCTCTGTGAAGATTCTTGCTGCATTCTTAATAAATTCCTAAGGGTATCTTTATTCTTAAAAGTGTGAAGCTTGGGGCTGGAGAGATGGCTCAGCAGTTAAGAACACTGGCTGTTCTTGCAGAAGACCCGGGTTTGAATCCCAGCATCCACAGGGCAGCTAACAACTGTTCATAACTCCAGTCCCAGGGAATATGACAGCCCCTTCTGACCTCTGTGGGCATTGCACGACACGGTTGCACTTACCTACATACAGGCAATACACTCATACACATAAAATTAAAATAATAAATAAAAAGTGTGAGAGCTATAATGCATGTGCCTTCTTTTGCCATCTATGTGCTGGAAAAGAAAGGATTTCTTTCTCCTTGGGAAAAGTAAATCTTGTATCATGATCCACCTACTTTCACACGGGGAGAAGATGGATTCCTTATGTTATGTTTGTGGTGACTGCCAAACACTTCCCCATTTTGTTTCCAATTTTGCCACAATAGACTGCTTTATTAATTCAGCTAGACTTATTAATCACATATGGATTTGTGGACTCAACCACCTCTACTGTAACCCTAGTTTCCACACTCTTCCTTGATAGAGAACAACCACAGAGGATGTAGAAAAATCTGGTGGCATATCAAACCCCTGGATGAAATTCAGTTGGAATGTGGCTTGAACAAGAAACATTGAATATGGCACTCTTGGTGTGAGTTTGGGACATAGGAGCGGGCCCTTAATAGTCAGCTGGACTGTGTAGCCCTGTGCCTTTGGAAACCCTAAGAATCTAGTGCTGATACTAGCACTAAATCTTACCCACCCGATATGACACTGCTGGGTGACTGACTCTTGAATGGCAGCAGAATTCACCTTCTATGTAAATCCCAGTCCTTCTCAGTGTCTGAGTTCTGGCACAATGTTCGGGTGAAATTGGCACAGCCTTCTGCCTGTATAGCGACTCATGGAGTGCTCAGAGCACATTTTCCTTTCACTGGCTGTGAGCTATAGCTACTGGATCACTCATTCTCTCTTTGGAACAACTTGGCACTTCTGTGCTAATGCAGTTGCTTAAACTGATGTTTGTGTAAATTTCTGCAGATGACTATAAAACTCTAGTTACCATTGGCTAGAGCCTGGAACTTGTCATAGTTACCAGGACAACTAAACATTGTTACCTACTCTGCCTCCTCATCCTATTTGTGGCTTGCTTCTGACTCTACAAACTGCAAAGCTATGGCTTCCAGTGGTGAGAAAATCAAAGGCTAATGCTTCCCCTTTCATCTTTGTCTTAAAATGGGAAACAAAGGTCTTTGAATCTTGGCATATGGGCAATTTCTTTTACCCTTAGCATTTGCCAGTAGTTTGAAAAATATTGTGTGGAGCTTGTACATGGGCATTGCTTTCAAGTAAGTTGATTCTCTATCCAGATGAAGAACCATATTTATTAAGAACAAAGGTCTGGTCTTTACCTTCTTCATTGTTTGCCTCCGAGCTAGCTTAGGCTGTGTCTGATGCCACACTGGAGATTGCTGAGAGAATGAATGGGGCACGCTCGCACAGAAAAGCCAAATATGTTGAAGGAAGCACTGATGTGCCCGTCATATTAATTTGTTCCACACACTTTTGCAACATCAAAGGAACCTTTACTTATTCTTGGATGGAAATGGTGTGTAGTAAGTCAGTCTGCAGTAACCTAATTTTACTTCATAGTCTGAGCAAATAGCCAGAATGAAATTTTGAAGAAAAAGTGTTTGTGGGCATCTGGCACGTAACAGAGGCCGGATATTTTATGTGAAGTTGAGCGTGCGTATGACTGTCTTAATTTTACAGTTTTTGTTTAATTGGCAGAAAAGGACCAGGAGCGCTGTAGAGACAACCAGTGTATAGTGTTTAATAGTGTGGGCTCTGGAATGTAAGATGGGATACAGTTTGAGCCACATACTGGCAGAGTCAACTGGATGGACATTATTTAAGCTTTTTAAGGCTTGGTTGCTTCATATATCAAGATGTGTAATCAAAAGCTTTCATAGTAGGGTCATAGCCCAAAATACCAGCGATAACATCAAGTACAAAGCCAGGAAACTGCTACATCACAGTTAATAAATGAGTTAATGTTATTAATGGTGTTTGACTAAATATGGGCATTGAAGGATGGAAAATGATTTTTACCCATGTATTCATTTACTCCTAATATTGTCTTAAGTAGCTCACAGTGAGAGAAAAGTAGAAAACCACTAAACCCTCATGAAAAAGCAAAGCTAAGCTAAAAATTAGTGTCACAAATCATTGGAGAAATACAAGTAAGAACAATATCGACTTATTATCTCATAGATCCCAGGACGGGTATCATAAAAAGCCTCCAAAAGGCAGGTGTTGAGGATGTGGAGAAAACAGAACTCTGGTACACGTTACTGAGGATGGTAGATGGTACTGCTGCTATGGGTGACAGCGTGCTGGTTCCTCAGAACCAGAACTTTCCTACCACCTAGTAGTCTTACACATATTAATTAAAAATAATTGAAATCAAGATCTTAAAAAAATGTGATCACTTCTGTTTTTTGTAGTACCATTCACTGTAGTCAGAATATAAAGATACTAGAAAGTCTATAATTATGAATGAATGATAGAAAATGTGGTATATAAGTAGTCTCTACCATTACTCAGTTTTAAAAAGAGTTTTAAAAAACTTTTTATTTATTATTTTTATTTTATGGGTATGCATGTATCACCTGCACGTAGGTAAGCGCCCCTGTGTTGTGCAGTACCAGGGAAGGTCAGAAGAGGCTGTTGGATCCCCTGGGACTGGAGTTATGAGCAGTTGTTAGCTGCCATGTGGGCGCTGGGATCCGAACTTGGGCCTTCTGCAAGAAGAATCAGTGTTCCTAACCGCAGAGCCATCTCTCCAGCCCCCCGCCCCCCGCCAAAAGAGTCTTAAATATGCAGCAAAATCAAAGAATTAGTCAGTTGCTGAAATGAAAAACAAAGATGCATGGTTCCACAGCAGTGAAATCAAGCAGTCAAATTCATAGACTCAAAGGTGGAACCGTGAGTTCGAGGGTTTGGGGAGAATGGAACTCTGCTATCCAACAGATGTGCAGCTTAGTTAGTCAAGCAATATGAGCTTTGAGATGTGCTTTACAATGCTGGGTCTATCGTTAACGACAAAGTTATGTGCTTGAAAATGTGCTAAGAGGGCAGATATCACAGTAGATAGTCTTATAATAACTTTAAGTACTGTGAACTAAATACATTTAAATAGAAATATTTGGAAACTCTTTGGACCCTTGATAATGCTTTTGTGGAAAGCTGGCAATATGAAAGTGTTGTAGAGTCAAAATTATTACATCACATTTATTTCCAAATATGTAACTAACATTCTTACTACTTGTGTCAAGGTTGAATTTCAAGGTTATGTAACTGCATGGAATTTCTCGATGATATGAGTGATTCCAATTAATTGTGACAACTTGGATCCATAAGACATTTCCTAAGCCATCCCAAGCAGATAAAGATCCTCTACTGTCAGTGGAACAGTAATTTAAGTTTAAAAAAATTGGCAGAAGATACCTTTTTATGTGCTCCCATAGTTTTTAAGGACCGTTTCTTAGTGAAATATAAGAAAAATGAGAAAATAATGACTTACCTCAACTGCTTCTGTAAAGTTTATATAAAATGAGGAATTTATAGCAAGTTTTGAACTTTCTGGGAAAATTTTGTTTTATTTGTCTAGTGAAGTTATCATACATACTGTGTCTTATGCAGATCTGTATCAAAGATTGCATATTTTAGCTAATCGTAAAATTGTATGTGGTGTCTTTCAAAAGCAAACTTGGAGAAAAGTTTTCTTTATTAAAAATGGACATAAATACTAACAAAAATACTAAAGTAGAAGTGCTTGCCTAAATTATACTTTCTGGGGAACTCTAGTTAATTCCAGTGTTAGGACATGTAGCAGGGAACCCATCTGGAAAACCCCATCTGTAACAGCACATGATTTTATTCCATCTCTGAGTGAAGAATGCCCAAACATTGGCTCACTGCTTGATAGAGAAATGAAAATACCCCAAACTCTTTTTGTTCAGAAATGGTTCAGTTTTCATGTTTACCCTCTAAACATCAATTGCAAAGGACTTATAGCTGTGTGAGTTAGTGTATTGCAGTTGCAAATAACAAGTGACAGAATGCGTTAACTGCTAAGTAACTGAAGAGCTGTATTCCACATGGAAGCAAAACTCTGCTGAGATAATAATTTTGGAACAAGACTTGTCATCTTGGCCTGAAACTACCCTGAGTCAAATGGACACTTTGTAGACCTTATCTGACTTCAGCGCTTGACCGCCCTGCAGCACTTGACATTGTATATTGGACCTTCTGTGAAATGCTTGGCTTCTGAGATTATCCTCTCTGGAATAAATTCTCTGCTCTGTTTTGTGATAGCTCTGAGTTCCTGACTGGTCACTTCATAGTTGCTCTTTCTGTATTTTGTCATGATAGTGGACACTGTACACATGGACCCTTAGTAATGTCATCTGCTTCACTTATGACATCAACTACTACATATAAGGAGAAGAATTAAAGCATTTGTATTTCCTAAGGATAAAATCTATATTTACAGGACTGGAGAGATGGCTCAGTGGTTAAGAGCAATGGCTGCCCTTGCAGAGGACCTGGAGTCAATTCCCAGCACCCACATCATAGCTAACAATCATCTGTAACTCCAATTCCAGGGGCTCCAACACCCTCTTTTGACCTCTGGCACTGCATGACATGGGTGCACCTAGCTACCTGCAGGCAATATACACTCATACACATAAAGTAAAAGTAATTTAAAAATCTGTATTTACAACTTCTTGCTAGATTTAAAAAAAATTGGATTGTCTTCTGACACATTGAACTTAACATATGCAAAATGAACTCATTGTTTTCTCTTTGGCCTCTCCTTTCTGTTTCAATGAATAAGTACCACTTAGTTGCCAAAGTTTAAAAGCCTACATTGTGCTGATTTGGCAGCATATATACTAAAATTGGAACGATACAGAGAAGATTTGCATGGCCCCTGAGCAAGGATGACACACAAATTTGTGAAGCATTCCATATTTTTAGATGAACGTAATTTTATACTATATTCTAAATACCTATCTTTGTATTTACAGACAAGTGAACCTCTCAACATTCATCAAAGAAGCTTCTTTTTGCAGCAAATGGAGATTATTATAAAGTTACTCAACTGGTCAAGAGTCAGAGAATAAGAACTGTGAGGTGCCCAGTCCAAAGTGACACATCTGCAATAAGGCTCAGGGAACATTGCAGAAGAGGGGATGGAAGGGATGTTAAGAGCCAGAGGCACAAGACACCTGCTGCTGCTTAATCGATTCTATACATGATGGGGAAGCTACAGCAATGAAATTTCCACATTCTGGTAGTCTAATGAGATGGGATCTGCATAATGACAAAACTAGTTGACATGTCAAGGTGGGTGAGTGAAATTTCATGAGGTCCCACCCCAAGAGGAAGAGCCACAGATAATCAATGGATGCTGAGGGACAGAGAGAGGGAGAATCAGTTTTCTCCAGGGACTAGCTCCCTGAGAGGTTATCAAATCCCTAAACACACATACACAAGCATCACTAAATGGATTCAGTGCATTACATATATGTACATACACACACACACACACAGAAGTGTGTGTATGTGTATAGAACAATAAGAAAGGGGACAACAAATTGGGACCGAGTTGGGGAGGGGTTGGAGGTGGGCTGGGAGGAATAGAAATAATGTGAATACAACCCTCATGCATAAAATTATCAAAATAGGATATAATACAAATAAGATATAATAAAAATTCAAAATAAAAATAAAAAATACATCTAATTCTTGATTCATCTGCCTCTGTTTTTCCCACAAATAATCTTCAAGGGTTCACACACTCACATTCTAGTCATTGCTCCTGTGTATTCATCTCTGTCGAAGTTCACTGTCAGTGTCTCAGTTCTGGTGCCTACGTGTATCAGTGACTTTTCAGTTGCTGAGACAAAAATACCTGGCAGAAACAAAGAAAGGATCTCTTTGGACTAACAGCTTCAGAGAGTTTGGTCCACATCACTTGGCCTCATGTACTTGGGCTGGACATTATGGTGGCAGGAGCGATGGTGGAGGAGAGCTGTTCACTTCATAGCGGACCAGCCAGCAGAGGGCAAGAGAATGCAGACGGAAAACATAAGGCTGTATTAATTACTTTTCTCATTGCTGTGGCAAAACACCTGACAATAGCAACTTAGGGAAGGAAGGTTTTATTAAGGCTCACATTTTGAGGACACAATCCATTGTGGCAGGGAAGAAGGCTGGAGTGGGAGTCACATTGTATCCATGGTTAGAAGCAGCCACAGATGCTCAGCTGGTGTTCAGCTTTCTTTCTCTTTTTTATTCACTCCAGTGCAGCACTACAGGGAATAGTGCCTCAAACATTAGGGGGAGGGGTCTTTCTCACACACTTGCCCAGGGGTTTGTCTCCTAGGTGATTCCAGATCCTGTCAAATTGACAATACATAATAACCATCGACTTCCAGGGACCAGCCCCAGTGCCCTACTTTCCTTAGTCAGGTCTCACCATCAGAAGTCTCTAGAACATTCTAAAATAGTGTTACCAGGTGGGGACATGAGTCTGTGGAAAACATTCAGATTCAGTATCTAACACTGTATCATGTGTACTCTTTGACCTTGCTCCAGACCCCCCGAAGAGCTCTAGCTGGCTCCTTTCATGATAGAGTTTTAAAGTACACATTTGATCATTTATTTCACCTGATTAAGAGCCTTTGAAAATATACTATCATCCTTATGAAGTTCAAACGTGAGCTTAGAATAAAATACCCTGGGCACTTTGAGTCTTTTGCACTGTTTTTAGCCCTTGCAGCCTCAGCTCTTGGCATGTTTCTTAGACCATATAGCTGTATCGAAATGCTAGAAATTATTGAATTGATCATTCCCTACTTTTCCTTTGTGTCTTTGCATGTAATCTTCCCACTGCATGGAACAATTTCCCCCTGTTTATCTGGCCTAGTCTTACTCATCCTTGTGGCTAAAAAGGCACTTCATTTGGAAACCTTTCCCTAATCCTTTAAGATCTGACATGTACTTTAAGCAGTATTTTAAGTAAACGGATGTATTTATAGTTTATGGAAAGCATGTAAAAGTGTTTACAATGCGTAGTTACTTATCTGTCTCACACCAAGAGCTCTTTGAGGGTAGGAGCTGTACATTTTCAATATCTCATTCTAACATCTTCCTTAGTATTTGGTATTTGGTAGGCACTCAGTAGATGAGTATTAGAATTAACTACTTCATTGATTGAAACTCAAGGGGAAGTCAAAGATCTTGTCTTATTCTGAAGTCATTAAGAACTAAATGAGATT
>NW_008347401.1:604119-614890 GCF_000622305.1 Nannospalax galili | reverse complement strand
TCCTAACATCTTCCTTAGTATTTGGTATTTGGTAGGCACTCAGTAGATGAGTATTAGAATTAACTACTTCATTGATTGAAACTCAAGGGGAAGTCAAAGATCTTGTCTTATTCTGAAGTCATTAAGAACTAAATGAGATTCTGTGGTCAGCTTTCTTTTTAAAAATATTTTATTTATTATTTTTATTTTATGTGTATGAGTGTATTGCTTGCATGATGTAAGTGCATGTCATGCAATACCCACAGAGGTCAGAGTAAGGTGTTGGATTCCGTGGACTGGAGTTATGAACTGTTGTTAGCTGCTATGTGGGTGCTGGGAATTGAATCTGGGTCCTCTGCAAGAACAGAGTGCTCTTAACCACTGAGCCATCTCTCTAGTCCCTGATCAGCTTTCTATAGCTGGTGCACCCTGGGCTCCCACTCCATTCCTAAATGTAGTTATCATGTAATTGACTGTAGATAATTGACAATCTGGGTTCCAAAGTCCGCAGTTGGTATTTCAGGAGTCTTCTCCATGCACTTGAAAGAAGCAAAGTAGAGTGTTCACTCTTCATGGACACCTTATACGGCCATGGTCTCTGAAATCCTGGAAATGCTTGAGTCCATAGTCACAACTTAGGCGAAGGCATGCAGAATCTAGAGTGCTGGCCCTAACACTTCCCATTTATGGATCAAGTCAAGGTTGTCAGGGGCTCGAGACAGAAAGAGGAACTGATAATTCCGTAAAGTCAGGAGCCTCTGCAGATTTTGATGTGTTGTGAGTACACACGCATAGATATCTTCTTAGGTCTCTAGTGTGCAGCCATTGCCTGAGAAGCAGAACTTATCAATGCGCAGTGAAGCTAGCCTTTCTGGATTCTATGGGACCCTTAGTGGGCTGGGAGTAACACTCATCCACAATTAAAGGAAACGAGAAAGATGAGTAAGAAACTGCAAATCACATATTTTTTGAAAATTAGATTTATCTGTAAGCTTTAAATATGTGCAAACATTTTTAATAATCTGGTATGAATTATGGGTTTGTTATTTAAAAGCCATTTTGTTTTATCCTTATGTGCAAAGTAAAAAGAAGTTTGTTTTTCTGCATTTTTCTCTCTGGAAAGCATTGAATTTTGAGGGGACTCTAGTCTTTCCAGTCAAATTGAAAAATTGCTCAGAACTGAAAGGCTGTCCCAGCCGAGTTCAAGCTGTGCTGGGGTTTGACCGCATCTTTTTTCCTTGGCAATGAAAAGGATTGTTGGATTCTTATGACTTAGTTAGATCTCGGACAGAGTCACACACAGCCGCTATCCTCAGAATACAGATGTATAAGAAGTCAATTGATTATCTGAAGCTGTATCTCAAAACAATGCAAATATACCAGGGCTTAAAAAACAGGGACAATCTGATATTAATTAAAAGCTTTGAGAATTTTTTAGTTTCTTAAATTCTGATTATTAATATTTGTTCTCTAAAATGTGAAAGTTATTGAATTTCTCAAGCTTCTGTTGTTTATTCCATATTCCTCTCTATAAATAGCAGAAAGTGACTTGTTAATCTGTAAATTATGAATATATCATTGAACATGTACTACCTCATTTAATTTTATAGCTTCCCTACAAAATAGTGCTATTTTCCTATCTTTATAGATGAGAGCATTGAAGTTCAGATAGGCAAAGTGATATGTGCAAAGGTGTACAGCTAACAAGCGTCATTCTCTGCCTAACTGCTATTTTCTATGCCTGGGATATTTGCCTAGTACTCCCTTGGGCTGGGTCTTTGTAGAAAGTTCTACTTTTCTCTACTTTATTCAGATATCTTCGTGCCCTTCAAAGCTCAGCCGCTCTCGAGGCCTTCTCTTTTTTCCTACTCACAGCTCAGTGAGATGCCCTCTCAAGCTCTGAAAAAGTGCCTTCATCAGCTGCATATGGCTGCGTCTCTCTAATCTGGCTCATCATCTGGACCATCAGCTCTAGTTCACAGCTGGAGCTTTGTCAGCTGTGCATCCTCAGTGACTCCTCAATATCTGTTGAATCAAAAATAAATGAACAACTTCCTTAGGATAAGAATGATTGCTCTACTGCCTTATCTTAAAAAGAGAATTGTACCATCACAGAGCAATTCTCCACAGTCCTGCTGAGTGGAGCCCTTGCAGATGGATGGAAGGAGACTACTTGCCCCCTGTTTTCAGGATGACTGCATCCTACTCACTTAACATAATCTCTGAAGATAACCCCAAGAGGAAGGTCACCCTCTGTCACGCTTCTCTACAGTTGCATTCCATCTTGGTTTCTTGTTCTAGCTACCATCCAAAAGAGAGAGCCTCAGATTAGATCGAGTGATGATAGCATCTTGGAATAAAACCCCAGGACAGTTGGTGTGGGAGGAAAATGAGGGAATCAGGGAAGGACAGGCAGCCAAGAACTGCCCAATTTTGTCACTTCCTCATGAAGATCTATGCAGACACTTCCTGTGGTCCTGCAGGTGCCTATACTTGGACACATGGGACACCTTTGGGTGGGCTGACTGGGGAAATCAGGGAAAGAAAATTAGTCTATGATCTCTCCCGCCTTCTTTTGGCCAATATGACTTCAAGATGGGTCAGCTGCCTTGCGTGTCAGTGTGGTTCATCCGGCCTGTTTGCCAGCATCCTCAAACTTCACACTATGCAGTGGCAATTTACCAGATGTAGAAGAAATGGGAGGGGTGCGAGGCTGCTGGTTCTAAAGGATGACTGTGTTGTCCTGTGTGTTCTTTCTGATGCTTTGGTGGACATGTGCAGACAAAGGTTGGGGCAGGTACAGAAGAGGCACACAGGTGTAATGGACATATTTTTACTTTGCACAATTTCTTTTTACACTGTTTTCTGTCTTCATCCCACAGCCTTACAAATGATGATATAACAGGGCTGAAGGCATGAATGTCTTCTGGACAAGACAATGGCATCCCAAGTGCTCCTCAACATGTCTAAAGCCTGATTCATGTGATACTTTCCACTGAGATCTTTCTTTTTCTGGTTTCCCTCATTTCTCTTTATGGAAGCATCCATGCTTATTATTCTGGTTGGAGCTTCAGAATATCTCTCTGTGCTTCTAGCCCCACTTCCTTGGCAGGTGGGGCCCATCTCCCCACAGAGGCAAGGGCACCTTCTAGCACAAATTACACATTCAGAGGGTGTGTGGATAAGATGAATGGCTTTACTTTTTGGTTTGCTGCCGCGTTTGTGCAGGGAATGTTAGATTTTCTAATGGTGAAGTAGGAGAGGATACAGAGGGAACAAGCCAGGTACAGTTTATAACACACAAGCCACATCAGACGGAGAAACCTGACTGGGAAGATTGGAATTTAAATGCTCAAGTGGCCATTGCTTCTGTCTACCAGAACATCAACCTGCCTCTGTAGCTGGAACTTCAGAGAGAATGGAAACTAACTAGAAAGACATCAAAAGATGAGTTTGAAAGTATATGTGGTTTTAGTGGAGCTATCTCAGCGGTGCTTAGGTTAGACATGCATTTCAATGCTGATGTTTTGTAAAATTTAAGTTCCCAATAGGTGCTCCAGAAGAAGCCACATGAAATTCTTTACATATATTTACATGCACTGTGTATTTACCATACATTGCATAAACCTACATAATTATATTACACCTCATCTTTATGGGAAAGATTAGGAAAAAAGACAGATAGGCATTTGGAATTTTATGAAACTGAGCATGCCAAATTTGGGAGTTTGGAAGTTTTAGATATTGCCTGAAGAGATTAGTGAAGTCTGTCCTCTTAGCTATAGTCGACAATAAATGTGTCATAAAACCAGATGTTATGGCACTTCCCCATAATCCCAGCTATTTAGGAGAATCCTTTGATTCTACAAATTCAAGATCCATTTTGGTACTATAGTGAGATGTCTTCAAAATTATCACATATTTTACTAGAGAATAAGTCTCAAGGATTCCCACCTCACTTGTTCACACAAAGAGTATCCATGTGGAGTGATGAATATGTCAATAAGCTTGATGGTGTAGTAACTTTACAAAGTATACATTGTCACAAAACATTCTTCTGTATGTCTTGAATACACATAATTCTTATTTGTCAACCACACCATGGTAAAGCTGGAGAAAAGAATCTCTGTTTCAGTTTTCAAAATCTGCTTATCAGGAACCCAGTCCAGGGGAGTCCCCTGTTCTTTTGTGTTGCTTTGAATCCTTCCCCACAGGAAAAGCATCTTTGGTGACAAAGCAAATTAGCTATTTTGCCAGCAAAACATTTAATGGCCTTTTAATTTCCCTAATGAACTCAGTGTAGCTGTGGTGAACTCAATTTCCTATCTTGGATCAGCCTCAGAAATACGTGTACCAATGTTCTTCAAATTGATTTATCAACTAATGAACCAAGAAATGATATTTTTGGACTGTGTTTAGCAGTGTCTTGCTCAGCTTCTAAAGGTCAGGGCATTTTAGGATCATGTTTGTTCCATAATTTTTCTGTGCAGCGTATTCACTTCCCATTAAAATCGAATTTTCTCTACCAGTAAGGCTCTAGGCTTCTGATCCCTCATGGAAATTGTACTTTGTATGACTCATGTCTTCCAAATGTATACTCTTGGTGGACCTGTCTTCAAGTGGACTTGATGCCTTAATTCTCCCTTTTGCAAGATGCTGAACTTGGAACTTACGCAAGCATGCTGTTAGTAGAGTTAGGGGAGCAAGAGAAAGGGCACATGGCAACTCTGTGTTGGAGCCAAGAATGGCCGTCAGCGAATTTCAGGGTTAGCTGAGTAACCTCTGCAGAATTAAGTATAAAGGCAACTGGACTCATTAATGCATTCAGAACACTTAGGTCAAGATACAAATGTAACTGTGCCGTAGATTTGTTTTTAAGAGTGATACGGCATGTACATGTTTGTCCATTCATTCAACAAACACTTTCTGAGCATGTTTTGTCCACTCAAGTAGTCTTTGAAGGCCCAAAGATACATGACATAATAATTAAAAGGGCTAAATATGAAACCCAGTGTTAAAAGCCTGTTAGTGAGGATGCAGTTCATGTGTAACAGGTGTTCAGGATGTGTAGTAGCTGTCTGCATGTGGGTGGGCAGTAGAAATGGTTTTATGAATGAGGTAGAATTAGTTCTGGGATCTGAGGATGGGCAGGATTGGAAATGTAGGGAAGCTAAGGAAGATTAGAGGGACTCTCACTAGTCAGTTCTTCATTACTACAAAGAAATGCCTGAAGCAGCTAATTTATAAATGGGGAATGTTGCCTTAGCTCACAGTTTTGGAGGTTCAAGTTCAAGAATGGGTATCTTCACTTGCATAGTGCCTGGTGATGGTAGCACATAATGGTAAGCATGTGGGAACAAATGGTAATGTCTTGAACAACAGCAGAGAGAGACAGTATGGGAAAGATACCACAGTCCCTTTCAAGGACATGTCCCCAAAGTACCTAAGGATTTCCCATTAAGCCCCGCCTCTTTTCTTCTTTTTATATTTTGAGTTTCGTACATGTACACAACGTATTATGATTTGACAGTTTCATACATGTATTGTGATTATAGCAACCTTCCGTTATCCTCCTTCCTTTCCCTTTAGCCCCCCCTTTCTCAACTAGCCTCCCAGTGGCTACGAATGAAGAAAACACCCCTTCCACCAGCCACCATCAACAGTCCAAAGCTCCCCAGGAAGGGGTAGAGCCTGTGGGCACCTCCTCTGTCCGTGATGGAATAATGAAGGTCCAGTATTGTGCAGGGCCTGCTGCTGCTGTATGTTCATGATTGGAATTCCATGTCACATTTGGATGGCAGCACTTCAGGGCACTCCTCCCAATCCTCCAGCTCTTACATTGTTTTCACTCCCTTTTCCATCCTGGAAACCAAACCTTTAACATATCAAGCTCTGGAGGACGATACCCATATTTAAACCAAAGCACACCTCATGGTCTAATGCTCTCTAGTTCTGTGATTCCAAACTTGAGTGAGGTTTTTTGTAACTGTGGCAAATGGAAGTTGGTGACATAGATTCAAAGGGGCTTGAGAGGAGTTCACCCTAGGAGCTTAAGATGGATGCACCCCATCGGGCCACACTGCAGAACATCCCTAACTTCTTAAGAACTTATACATTTGGTTTAGTGGCTTGAGAAAAAACTCTGGAAACTTTTTGTAGATACCTTGAAAAGGTAAAAGCTACGTTTTATTGGGCACAGTGGTTAAGAGGAAAATTAGTCTCCATTGTTAGGAAGATCTGGGAGAGATCCTACACCATGACACCTGCCTAGTACCCAAACGGTACTTTTGCTTATATTTTAATTTTTTTCTTTTGTTTATTTAAGTTGTTCTAGTTTCTTGTTTAGGTAATTAAACAGTAATATCTAGCGTGAATGGCTACTGGCCTGCTTTAAAAAAAGAATTAAGTAAGTATGTATAGTGTTTCTCCTCCTAACCTGCCATCTCCCTGGGGCCAATATGAGGACATTATTTGAAAATGGAACTGTACAGTCCTATGTAGGGGTAGGGAGTAAAACTGTTGGCTGATACCCTGAGGCAGTACAGATCTGAAGAAAGGGTTCAACTTGGAGAGAGAGGGTCAGAGACTGTGCATTTCCTCATGATTCAGGTGAAAAGGGTTGCTGATGTGCTTTTTTTTCTTTGTTTTCTATTTTTCTTCTGAGCTAGACCTATGGGAACCTGCTGAATGGTATTTATAAGTCTGGCTAAGCCTTGACCTTTGAGGGTTCTTGGAGGATCAGTGTAGGTTTTATTTATTTAATTGAACATAGCTGTCTAAGAACTGCTAATGCAGCAATGGATACCTTTTCCCTTTTAAACCTTGACCTGTGCATAAAGCTGCCACTATCTTACTTAACTTTGAAGCTGAGTTTTACTTTATTGTCTTTAATTAAAAAGAAGTCTGAAACACTGTATTATTATACAGTTTTATAATCTGCTTTATATTCTTTGAGAATATATGCAACAATAATAATCAAAGAACTAGACAAGAAATTGTAAGGAAGGGGGCATGGGAGGAGTTGGAGGGGGCTGGGAAGGGGTAGAAATAATACAAATATGATACTCGTGTGAAAGCACTCAAAAAATTCAAAGAGAGAATATATCTGGAGTACTTTACATTTCATTAAATAATTGTCTATGATATAATTTTAGATAACTATGAATACTTTGTTACTTTATTATGTAATTATACATTTTTCCTCAATATGAGTTAATTACAGTTCTAAAAATGTTCAATAAAACAAATAAATATGCATGGTTCAATTTGCTCATAATCCTAAAGTTGTCTGCTCTAGAGTTAGTAACCACTAATGTCTTTTTTTAAAGAAAATATTTCATTTATTTTTTTATTTTATGTGTATGAACCAAATGAGATTCTATGGTAAGCTTTCTTTTAAAAAATATTTTATTTACAAAGGAGAGGCAAAAGCTGTCCTCAGCCCAGCTCCTCATGTTTCATGAGCTACAGGACGACACAGACTTGAGTTGTGTCATCCCTGCAGCTTTAAGGCCTATCTGTTTCTGCATTGTAAACTGGCACAGCCTGACTAATACTGGCTCTTCAATATTCTGTGTCCTGGATAGAATCTTATCTGTTTATATCTGCTTAAGGGTTGCCAAACAGGCATACTAGAATATGTGATAGTGAATTTTGAAAATTTCTTTTATTTCTGCTACTTTTTTATTTTATATTTTTTCTTCTTATATTATTTGGTGCATATAGTTACATTTCCCTAGAAAATTTTATCTTCTGTCATTATATAAAAGCATTTTATCTTCCACAATTGCATTTGTCCGGAGTCTATTTTGTTTCAAATGTGATTATTCCTACTTCATTTTGCTCAGTTCTTGAGTATGGTATCTTTTCTTGTGCTGTAACATTCCCTTACCCTGTATGCACCCTCGGGGGATGTTTCTTCAACCGCTGATATGTTAAAAGCTAATGCACTATTTTTTCCTAACTGGTACATTTAACTTATGTAGTTTTTATTAGTTAGAATTTTTTGTGATATATTAATTTTTCTTTTGATATGTTTTCTTTGGGGGGTTTTAAAAAATAAACTAAAATATTTTTCTCATTCAATTTTTTATTCTACTGATAAGAAATATTTAACACCCTCTGGGCCTGATCTGGCCCTCACCTCCCTTTGCTTCCCTGAGCTGCGCAGCCTCAGGGGTCCTGGTGCCAGCACATTTCTTGATCCCCAGAAACTCTCTGGGCCTGGTCCCACCCTCATATCCCTTTGCTTCCCTGGGCTACACAGCCTCCAGCATCCCGGTACCAGCACCTTTCCTGGGTAAGGCCAGTGGCACCCACCACACCCTGACCCCCCAGCCTCATCTGCCCTCCCAGTCCCCCGCACCCTGCCTCTCCTCCTAGCCTGGGTACTGGCCGATTTTTTATCTTGGCACCCCAGATACTGGAGCTGACCTCTTGGCCTAGAGTCCCCACTGCTTCCTGATCCTTTGCATCCAGCCCAGCCCAGTTCCTCACAGGAGTCCCTGGGAGCCCTCAGGAGCACTTCTTGCCACCACCTCACTTTGTTTCCTTGAGGGGCACAGCCACCAGCATCCTGAGACCAGCATCTTTCCTAGGCCCTGCTCTCAGGCCAGCCCAGCCCCCAAATCCCTGAGTGCAAAATCTTTCCTGGAGAGATCTAGACCTTAGGAGAAAGCCTGAGAGCATGTGAGCCTCATCTGACTTGGGCCTCTTTGGGAACTCCTGAAGAGGAAAGCAATTTGGCCACTCCAATATAAAATCAAAAGAGAGAACCTGAAGCCTAGACCAACTAGCTTTTCATGCCCAACAAGTAAACCACAAAGGCACATAAAGTTTACAAAAAGAAGCAGACCTAACTGCAACAAAGGAAGGCTTGAGTTTCACAGAAGAATCAGAAACTATGAGAATTAGAAAGGAAAAAACAAAATAACATATCCCCACCAAATACTAACAGTCCTCTAGAGGAGGCCAATGAGAACCCCCTAGAGATAATGCAGGACATGATACTCAAAAGAACAATTATAAACATAATAAAAGAATTCAGTGAATTTAATGAACACACAAAGAAATCAAGAACTGAAGGAAGAGGGATAAACTTCTGAATGAATTCAGAAAAGAGGTAGAAATATTGAAGACTACTCAGACTGAAATGAAGAAGGAAGTGAAACACTCAATAAGCCAATTAGAAACGACAGGAGAAAGCCTCACCAATAGGATGAATGAAATGGAAAACAGAATATCAGGACTGGAAGATAAAGTGGACAAACTAAGACCACTCGAGCGAAGATTATGAAAAATTTAAGAAAATACAAGAATGGAATATGTAGGAATTGTGTGACACCATAAAAGACAAAATTTATGAATCATAGGCATACAGGAAGGAGAAGAATCTTAAGGTAACTGTATGCACCAGATCTTCAATAGGATTGTAGAAGAAAATTTCCCCAAATTAAAGAAAGACATACCATACAAATAGGAGAATCACATAGAACACCAAATAGACAGCACCAGAAAAGAAACTCTCTACGGCACATCATAGTAAAAACGCTAAACATACAGAACAGAGACAATACTGAAAGCTGTAAAGGAAAACAAGTCCATATAAAAGAAAACTCATCAGGATTAAAGCTGACTTTACAGTGCAAGCTATGAAAGCCAGAAGAGCCTGTACCAAAGTATTCCCAGTTCTAAATGCCCACAGATGCCAACACAGATTACTTTACCCTGACAAAATGTCTATTATAGTCAAAGGGGAAAGAAAAATCTTCCATGACATAAATAGGCTGAAATAATTCATGCCCATAAAACCAGCCCTTCAGAGAGTTCTTGAAACAATACAAAGGGCTGAAGAAAGAAATGACTGCACCCGAAGGGTTATGGAAAGAAATTCAATGAAGGTATAACTGTGGAAATGCAAAGCTATACCAAGAATGTGAACAGAAATAAAAATGACAGGATTCAATACACATCTTTCATTAATAACTTTAAATATCAATGGACTGAACTTCCCAGTCAAATTACACAGATATCAAGAAAGAACACCCAACTTCTTGCTGTCTTCAAGAAACTCATCTCACCTTCAGGGATAGATACTATCTTAGGGTGAAAGGATGGAGAAAAATATTCCAAGAAAATGGGCCAAAGAAGCAAGCAGGTGTTGCAATTTTAATATCTGACAAAGTAGACTTCAAATTAAAACTCATCAGATGAGATAAGGAGGGTTATTTCATTATAATCAATGGAACAGTTGACCAAGAAGCTACTGCAATCATGAACATTTATGCACCAAACTCTGGTGCACCCAACTTCATAAAAACAGTACTACAGGACTTTAAGACCCAGATTGATCCCAGCTCATTAATAGTAGCGGTCTTCAGTACCCCACTGTCTCCATTAGATAGGTCAACAGGACAGAGAATTAACAGAGAGATATCTGAATTAAACAATACCATATATCAAATGGATCTAACAGACATCTATTGAATATTCCACCCAAGCACCAAAGAATATACTTTCTATTCGGTGGCCCAATAAACTTTCTCCAAATTGGACCACATACTGGGGCACAAAACAAGCCTCAACGAAAACAAAAAGACTGAAATAATTCCATGCATTCTATCAGACCACAATGCAATAAAGCTTAAAATCAACACCAGAAGAAACCCTAGGTAACCACATGAATACATAGAGATTAAACAACACACTCCTGAATGATGAATGGGTCAAAGGAGAAATTAAGAAAGAAATAAAAATATTCCTGAAACTATACAAAAGAACAATACAACACAAT
>NW_008347401.1:560684-603921 GCF_000622305.1 Nannospalax galili | reverse complement strand
TTCCAAGAACTGGTTCTTTGAAACGATAAACAAGATTGACAGACCGCTAGCCCAATTAACCAAAAGAAAGAAAGAGCACCTCCAATTCAACATAATCAGAGATGAAAAGGGAAACATCACAACAGACACTAAAAAGATCCACAACATTATAAGGGAATACTTTAAAAACTTATATGCTTCTAAATTTGAAAACCTAAAAGAAATGGACGGATATCTAAAAGCATGGGAACCACCAAAACTAAACCAAGAACAGATAAACAGCTTAAACGGACCCATAACACACAAGGAAATTAAAACAGTAATACAAAATCTCCAGACTAAAAAAAGCCCAGGACCAGATGGATTTACAGCAGAATTCTACCAGACATTTAAAGAAGATCTAAATCCAATACTACTTAATTTATTTAAAAAGGTAGAGGGAGAACTTCCAAACTCCTTCTATAAAGCCAGCATTACTCTAATACCCAAACCCGGTAAAGGCACAACTGAAAAAGAAAACTATAGACCATGTCCTTAATGAATGTAGATGCAAAAATTCTCAACAAGATACTTGCAAACCATACACAGACACACATCAAAAGGATCATCCACCATGATCAAGTCGGCTTTATTCCAGAGATGCAGGGATGGTTCAGTATACGTAAGTCAATAAACGTCATAAATCATATAAATGGGCTCAAAGACAAGAAACATATGATCATCTCAATAGATGCAAAGAAGGCCTTTGACGAAATTAAACATGCATTTACGTTCAAAGTCCTAGAGGGAATTGGACTGGAGAGAACATATCTCAACATAATTAAAGCCATATATAACAAGCCTACAGCCAGCATTGTCCTAAAGAGAGAGAGAAACTGGAAGCATTTCCATTGAAATCAGGAACCAGACAAGGCTGTCCACTATCTCCACTTCTCTTTAACATGGTGCTTGAAATGCTTGCAAGGGCAATAATACAAGAGAAGGAAATTAAAGGAGTAATAATTGGAAAAGAAGAGATCAACTTATCTCTTTTTGCAGATGCTATATTATATCTAAGAGATGACAAAAATTCCACCAGAAAACTCCTAGACATTATTAACACATTCAGTTAAGTGGCAGGCTACAAAATTAATCTACAAAAGTCAGTAGCCTTTCTATATACCATTAACAAGCAATCAGAGAAAGAGCCCATGGAAACACTCCCCTTCACAATAGCTGCAAAAAATATAAAATATCTCAGAATAAACTTTACCAAAGACATTAAAGACCTCTACAATGAAAATTTTGAAACTTTAAAGAAAGAGATTGAGGAAGACATCAGAAGATGGAAGGACCTCCCATGCTCATGGTTTGGAAGAATTAATATTATGAAAATGACCATCCTATCAAAAGCCATGTATAGATTCAGTCAAAATCCCCATGACTTTTTTTTTTATAGAATTGGAAAAAACCATCCTAAGATTCATATGGAAGCACAAAAGACCTCAGATACCCAAAGCAACCCTGAGCACAAAGAGCAATGCTGGGGGCAGGATTACTATACCAGTTATTAAACTGTGTTACAGAGCTATAGTCATAAAAACAACATGGTACTGGCACAAAAATATACCCATAGATCAATGGAACAAAATTGAAGAGCCAAATATGAGTAAATGCAATTTCAGCCACCTGATATTTGACAAAGGGGCCAAGAACACTGATTGGAGGAAAGACAGCATGTTCATCAAATGGTGCTGGCAAAACTGGATCTCCACCTGTAGAAGAATGAAACTAAACTCCTGTCTTTCATCTTGCACAAAAGTCAACTCCAAATGGATCAATGTGAAGCCTGAAACTCTGAAACTGTTAGAAGAAAACTTTGGCAATAACCTACAAGATATAGGTGTAGGAAAGGATTTTCTAAACAAGACATCAATTGCTCAGGAAACAAGGTCAAGAATCAGTAAATGGGACCTCATTAAACTAAAAACCTTCTGTACATCAAAAGAAGCAACCAAGGACATGAAGAGAAAACTCACAGAATGTGAGAAAATCTTTACCAGTGACACATCTGAGAGAGGTTTAACATCCAGAATATATAGTGAACTTAAAAAACAAAATCAAGAAAGGAAGTAACCCAATTAAAAAATAGGCACAAGGAGCTGAACAGAGAGTTCACAAAAGAAGAAATAAAGATGGTTAAGAAGCATCTTAAAAGGTGTTCAGCATCACTAATAATTAGGGAAATGCAAATTAAAATTAAGATTTCATCTTGCCCCATTCAGAGTGGCTAAGATCAAGAGAACAAATTATACCAAATGTTGGAGAGGATGTGGGGAAAGGAGACTGCTTGTCCACTGCTGTTGGGACTGCAAACTTGTTCAACACCTATGGAGTTATTGGCCAGGGTGGCTCAAGAGACTCCCAGACAGTAACCCAGCATGAAACTGGGAAAATGAACAGCAGACCCCAATCTCATCTAAAGGAATAATGACAACTGACAGCTGCTAGATGAGGAACAGCTGATCTTCCTAAAACAAGGCTCTCTAATAAGCAGACTAGATTCAGAGGATGGACAAGCACTAGGGAATGCCTTAGGGCACTGACAATACAGTGCACAGTAACAGAGATGACAGAGTATATGGGCTCCAGTGTGTGTGTGGGGGGGCTATGAGATGGTGCAGTTTAGGAAGTGGGTATATAGATGAATACGATTATTTGGGATGTTCTGTATGATATATACACAAAAAAATCAACAAATTTAAAAAACGAGTTCTATTTGAGGAGGTAGCATAAAAATTTACTTCATGTTAATTAGTAGAGGTGATAAACATTACCACTGAACTCTGCCAGATGACTTTATATCCATCTCAGGTGCCAAGGAGCTGAGTGTAACCGACTGTGACTAGTAAGAATCAGATACTGGACCAGGGACCAGTTTTGAAAGAGATGTATCTTTGCTCTGGAAATTGTTATTGAATATGTGAAAGCTGTAATGAAATGTTTCTTCTAAGCATGTGGTTATTAAATTTAAAAAAAGGCTAGGGTGGTACTGACAGATCCAGTTGCAGAGCTTGAGAAAGAGGGAAAAAAATGGGACATTTTAACTTGTGTAAGGTCCAAGGACTCCAGAAAAAATAGATAATAATGAATATCTTTGCTCTGGAAATTGTTATTGAATATGTGAAAGCTGTAATGAAATGTTTCTTCTAAGCATGTGGTTATTAAATTTAAAAAAAGGCTAGGGTGGTACTGACAGATCCAGTTGCAGAGCTTGAGAAAGAGGGAAAAAAATGGGACATTTTAACTTGTGTAAGGTCCAAGGACTCCAGAAAAAATAGATAATAATGAAAAAGGACATGACCTAAAAATAAAAGTAGCTAAAGTTACCCCTCAGATTCAACCTTTGATATAGAAAGAAAAAAAAAAGCTATCGGTATTGTGGCTAGGAAATACTCTACACTGGAACTGTTAAAACTAGGAAAAACTTACAAGCAATCAATCAAAGAGCCCCTCACCACATGGCTTGTGAGGGTATGGGACATGGGAGAAAATAATGTCAGTTTAAGTCCTTCAGAAACTTCACAGATCAGTTATATAACCACCCATCCATCCTTGCTCTATAGACTGTTCAACCTAGGCCAATGCAGGGGTGAGCAGTACTTAATGGGATGGCTGGTGGAAGGCATTAAAGACACATGGTCATCACCAAGGGAAACTCCTGTAATTAATAATGGCTGGAGGATTATAAAGGAGGGACAGGCATTACTGAGAGAGCTAGGTATGAAAAAAGCAATATATGATACCCAGTTCACTGGTCCAGATAAGACTGTGTTCACCAGAGATATAAAGGAATGCTTAATTCAATTGGGACCTTGAGAATGGTATAGAGCTTTAATGGTTATTCCAAGCCTTTTAATGGGACAGGATCTTTGTAAAGTGAGAGAGCCTTTAGCTGATCTAAATGATTGTGACCAGTGTGTAAAACATGTCTCTAGAATAACAGAATGCCCTACAAAAAAAAAAAAAAACCTTGTATCAAGGATAAAAGAATATAAAGAGACTCCATGTAAAATCTATAAAATGTGAAATGATTCCAAAGGAATAACTAAAGATAGTAAAGAACTAACCAAATTAATGCCTCGTACCCATGCCATGGTATCAAACAAGGATCTATGGAGAAAACAGTTAATATGAATGGATAAAACCTTTCCATGCTGTATTAGGCCTTGTCTATGATTGATTTAACATGTTAACCTTCCTTTGAGTGTTTTACAGATGTGAAACCCATTTGAAAGATACCTGAAGAAGCTAAAGGCTCCAGGTATAGCTGTAAGAGTCTTGGGAGTTTTATGGTTGGGTAAGATTAAAATAGAGGCTCCCCAACTATACAACTCTTAAGAAAATCTACAGTAGCAGGGGTGGGTTTCCCCCCTATGAGCTGTTGGTCAGAGAGAGATCCTACAGGTCCTTAAATTCGTCAGGCTATTGCCACTAATGTTAGTTGTACACTAGAAAGGTTCATAAGGCCGTGTTGCTGAAGACACTGCATGATGTGAACGTGGGAGGAAAAGAAAAGACGGAGCTGAGACTAAGCCCAAATCTCCATGCCACTGGACGGATGACGTTCACAGTGCCAGAAGGCTATGCAGATGGTTGGGGAAGAAAGGATCCCCTGTGATTCTACTGAACAATGGACCCTGTGTGCTGCACGCTATGGACATGCCAAGCAATGCCTGCAAGTGCAATAATGGTTCGACTAACATACATATAACCAACAAATTTCTAATTGGAAATTGCTTGCTTCTGGGGTGGAACACACATCTGGTGTTGTAGACCAGGCCAACCCCCTGTGTCAAGAAAGGCTACAGGCCCTAGTGGAGAAGGCATTACAAGTATACTGTTTAATGAATATAGTACACCTACTGGGATATCTTCCAGGTATTTTTATTTACATTCATGTTTGTTTAGATGTGTCTGCTACCTTCCATTTGTCTTTATAGTAGGGGAAACATCACTGAGATAGATCAATGGCCACGTCTTGAAGACAAATCATGGGGAAGCCCAAGAAGTCACTATCTTGCCATTATACAAAAGAGATTGCCCTACATCTGTCACCACCTCGGAGGCTCAGGAGCCCTTGCAGAAGATTGGTGGAAAGACTGTAAGAGTGGGGGAAAGGGGTGGATTGTAGCCCCAAAATGATTTCTTCTTCCCAACTTCCTCTGAAGAACCACAGGTGAGCACAGGACACCCTGGGAGGAAGGGTGGAGCCTAGCATGGCGGGAGATTGGAGCAAAAGGAGGAGGAATTGGCGCCATTCTGAGAAGCAGGGAACAGGAAGCAGGCAAGCCAGCCTGCTCTGTACCCCGTGGGGCACCAGGGGACATCTCAAGGACCCTGTGGACACCACATGGGGTTCTATGAGGTGAGTGGGCATGCAGGGATCAGATGAGGCAGACCATGGGCAAAAGTGATGAGGAACGGGGGCCGCTGAGCCACTGCTCAGAGCTGGACACTGGGTGGGTGTTCATTTCTTTGTAAGTCCCTCTCCTCCCCCCAAAGGTATAAAGTATACAAAATTCAGATAAAAAAATAAATACTTCACAATTTTCTTTACTAGAGTTAGATTAAAGTAAGTACTAAGGTTTTGCTTGTTTACCACTCTCAATCTTGTCATAGTTTAAAAAAATTTATTATTTCTATTTTTTTATGTATATGAGCATATTGCCTGTGGAAGTCAGAAGAGGGCATTGGATCTCCTGGAACTGAAGTTACGGATGGTTGTTAGCTGTCATGTGAATGCTGGAAATCAAACCTTGGTCCTCTGCAAGAGCAGCCAGTGCTCTTAACTGCTGAGCCACCTCTCCAGCCCCTTGTCATAGTTTTAAAACTTAAATCTTATTAGGATTCAGTTCTAGATTGGAAGGCTGTGTTTCTAGGAATTATGGATTAGGTTGTATAAAATCAATCTTCATTTTGAGAACAAGCCACAGAGCTGGGGAAAATATGAAGTGTGTGTTTGAATGCATTGGCAAGGTACCCAGGCAACCAAACTGTGCTTGCTGAGACCTGAAGAGAGGAAATTGAACTGAGGTTAGCTGATACCACCCGACATTCTTTTCCAAGCATTTGAAGAGTCTTAGTGCTGAAAACTGAGAGGTTTAGAAGCCTTTGATAGTTTCGTTGTTCAAGGATATGGAAAATTGTATAGTTTTCAGTATGTAATGAAAAAATAGTAAATGGCTATATGACTCACAAGGTAACAGGGAAGAAAATGAAACACATTCTGTTAATTCTAAGAAGGCGAGAAAGTAAAAGAGGGGCACAGACAGGAGAAACAAAGAAGAGAAGCAGTGATATGGGATTTAAAAGAAAGCATGTATTTACATTTACTGGAATAGATAACTAGAGGCTGAATTGTAGCTCAGCAGTAAAGTGCTTAATTAGCATGCGTGAGGCTTGAGTTCAGTCTTTAGCATTAACCAAAACCAAACCCAAACCAAAATAGTAATACACTAGAGAATAAAACTCAACTATTTACTGTTTTAAAAATATATGCTTTAGCCAGCGTGGTGGCGCAAGCCTTTAATCCCAGCACTCAGAGGCAGAGGCAGATGGATGTCTGTAAATTCAACACCAGCCTGGTCTACAGAGTGAGTCCCAGGCCAGCAGCACCTATATTTTCTTTTTTATTTATTTTCCTTATTATTTTTATTTTATGTGTATGAGTGTATTGCCTGCATGGATGTGAGTGCACCCGTGTCATGCAATGCTGCGGAGGTCAGAAGAGGGCTTCGGTTCCCCTGGAACTGGAGTTAAGGATGGTTTGTACCTACCATGTGGGTTCTGGGAATCGAATCTGGGTCCTCTGCAAGAGCAGTCAGTGCTCTTAACCGCTGAGCCATCTCTCCAACCCCTTATCACATATATTTTCAAAGTAAAGATTAGTATCCAAAGTTTTTGTGTGTCATAGTAACTTTGTATTTGGTAACTTTGGTCCTCAGTCCCCTACCCTCCAATCATGTGCTTTTTTATACCAGAGTATAATATTTCAAAATTGAGTTTCACAAATGAATTAGTTAAGATACAATGGACCCTAAATATAACCTGAATGGCAGACATGCCTGTGGTAAACATACAGGGATGTCAAACACAGGCAGCACAGAGAAACACCACGAAGACTGCCTGCTCCTACTGGCCAAGGTGCCGGAGACTGCTGAGAGCCCTGGCAGTTGGGGAGAACAGGACTAGAAACCCCCTTAGCGTCTTCAGGGAGAAGACCCCACTTGACTTTGGACTTACTCTTCAGGACTGTCAAAAGAAAAGATTTATGTTAGCTTAGGTCACTGATTTTGTGGTGTTTTAAAAGCAGCCTTCGGAAACCAACAGAAAACTCATCTGTAAAATGGATGATAACAACCTATTCCAAGAGATAGTACAAAGACCAAACGAGACAAAATATATAAATTATTTTGCCTTGTCAGACCAGACCAAATACTTCATAGAGTTCCTTGTGTGAATTAGATTTTTTTTTTGTCTAGGGCCTTCTCAGATCTCTTTCTTCTTTAAAATACTTTATTATTTTTATTTTATGTTCATGTGTGTATTGCCTGCATGTAGGTAAGTGCACCTGTGTCCTGCAATACCTTGGAGGACAGAAGAGGCTGTTGGATCCCCTGGGACTGGAGTTACGGCCAGTTGTTAGCTGCCACGTGGGTGCTGGGATTTGAACCTGGGTCTTCTGCAAGAACAGTTAGTGTTCTTAACTGCGGAGCCGTCTCTCCAGCCCCCTCAGATCTCTTTCTTTATAGTGTTTTCCTGCATATATTTTTGGTGTATCTGCAGACACACACCATGCATACCAGTACAAAACGGACTCTCATTGCCTTTCCATCAGACATCATTCAACCTATTCATGTTCCCAACTATGAATCTATTCAACTTTTCCAGCATTTTATAAAAAAAAAGTGTTCATTAGCTTTCCATCACTGTGACAAGATGCCTAAAATACTCAGCTTAGTGCAGGAAAGGTTTATTTTGGCTTCCTGTCTCAGACATTTCCTTCCATGCTCACTTGCGTGCCTTGTTTCTAGGCCTGTAGTAAGTCAGAACAGCATGGTGGGAAGCATGTGGTAGAGCAAGGTTACTCACCTCTTGGCTTCCAGGATTGGGGAAGGCGGAGGGGTGGGGAGGTCTTCCTCTGAAACCCTTTAAGCTGTGAATGTGTAAATGGATGATTCACTGATGCAGTCAAACCCCTCATGACCCAGTCACCTCCCAAGGGTCTCAACTCTGAACACTAACGTGCTAGTAGCCAAATCTTCAGCATGTGAGTTTTTGCAGAGGACATTTAAGATTACAAACCCAACCGTGTCCATGCCTGACAACGTCTGAATTTTGAATAGGATTTCATGAAATGGAACAATCAGCTCTCCTCTTCAAATAAGAGAAAGAACACTCTTTTCTTAAAGAACCAGAATTAATGAGTTGTGTCAAAGGGGAAGACTTTTAGCAGTAACACATTCTTAGCTGTTTTTCATCGTGCAGAAAAGTCTTGTCACATGTGTTTTTATAGAGAAAATAATAAAGGAAAAATAAGGAAAAGATAAGAAAAGAAAAAGTATGGATTTTTGAGTGATTTGCTTGTGGTGCTGCTCAGTAAGGACCAGCCCCGAAGCTACGACCTCACTTTCTGTCACAGATTTAACTGGTGTGTAGCTTGTCCATCTGAGGCAGGGGCGGAGTGCCATGAGAAAAGCTAAATTTAATCTTCTGAATCCTAACATATTAAAGTTCCTGTGCATCAAAAATAACAGTGTGCTTTGAAATCAGTTCTAACACGGATAAAGGGAGTGAACGGACATTCGAAATGAATGAGGCTATTTTTAGAAGTGGCTCTTTCCTTCCTGTGGTCTCACTGTAGGGGTCAGTTGGCAAGGCATGACGAAATGCTGTGTGCTGTCGTGCACAAGGAGCTGTGCAGGCCCCACCTCTTCTAACACGCTGTGATGCTTCCAGGGTAATACCAGGGTTAGTGTATGGGCGAAGAGCAAAATCCTGCGCAGGGCAAGTGCATCTTAATTAGAAGATAGATGGTTGAATTCTGGGCAGAAATCAAGTAGGGAAAGAACTAGAACTGTCTTTTTTATTATTTAAAAATTTTTTAAAATAAATACATGATTAGAAGAAGCGTTTCACTACAGCTTTAACATATTCAGTAACACACTCCAGAGCAAGAGTACATCTCTTTCACAAGCGGCTGTAAGTTTCTAGGTTCACAGTTGAATTAATACAGTTATACAATATTGAACTCAGTATAAGCCCTGTAAGATATAAAATTGAATGAGTTTTTAACCTTTAAAAAAGATCTCCATTTCATTTTAGAATATATTGTTCCTTGCAGAAAGACTCATTGTTTTCGCTACTAACACTGAGATGTTGGCGCATGCGTCTCTAATCTGTGTGTATCTGATTATTACTAGTCATAATCAGGTGCGCTTGGATCCTTGGTGCCTGTGTATGTCTATGAAGTCATTGGGTGGATTTCAGTGGTAATGTTTATCACCTCTACTAATTAACATGACGTAAATTTCCATGCTTCCTCCTCAAATATAATACATTTTAAAAAACGTGATTTTTTTTGTGTGTATTTTATATTGTAAGTAGATGTGTCCTGTCCTTTAAAGACTGAGTGGCTTTGTGTGATTATATAGTGTGCTATATCTAGCTCCCTTCACAAAGCCATAGCGCTATGTAAGGAGATGAATCTAGAAAGATACATTTGTCTCACTGTAGCTGATCACATCAATGAATATTCATGAACAATCTTTGAAGGATGGTGGAACAAAAGACCCACACATGTAGAATATATGGAATTCAATTGTACATTAATTTATTCATGTATTTATTTAAAAACTTGAATTATACACTCACAGTGTGGTATGTGGGAACAGAAAAACAATAAATAAGTATACTGTGGTGGGTGGTCATCAGTGATTTGGGAGAAAATAAATTTGAAGAGGAAAATGAATAATGTGGTGTTATCTTGCAATTTCTTTAAACTAGTATTTTTTTAGAGTATTTTTTTTAAAGCTGTATATGGTCAACTGTGATGGTGCACACCTTTGATCCCCAGCACTTGGGAGGCAGAGGCAGATAGATCTCTGTGGGATCAAGATTAACCTGATTTCCCTAGTCAATTCTAGGCCTGCTGGGGCTACATGGAAACTGTCTCAAAGGAACAACAAAAATTTGTGTGTATATGTGTGTGCTTGAGGGTATGTATGTGTACAACATGTGTGCGGGTGCCCGGAGAGGCCTAAAGAGGACATTGGATCCCCTGGAACTGGAGTTACAGATGGTTGTTAACCACATTGTGGATGCTGGGAACTGAATCTGGATTCTCTGCGAGAGCAGCTAGTGCTCTTAAGCACAGAGCCATCTCTCCAGCCCCTTATGTTACAGTAAAAAGAAGAAAGATATCAACTTATTAAACTCTCTAACACTTGAAGGAGAGGGGGACATGTACTCAGAATTAACATTTTAAAATCTAAATTACAGGAGAGAAACCCAGGTTAGCGATGGTTCACATAAAAATCGAAACTTACTAGCTTCATTTGTTTATTTACTAAATGTGCTGAAACTCTAATCCAACTGTCAAAGCACTCTGTTTACTTTGAAGGTTCTTCTTTACAATCACATGTGAATCCAAGAGTCGGTTATAATGATTTTGCTGAAGTTTTCAATCAAACAAGCCATTAAGATGTACTGAGGTAAGCGTGCCTTCAAATATTATGTGTATGATTGTGCAGTGGCTTCAGGTGTAGCTTACACTTGTACCTCTTAGAAAGAGTGTGTACTCCCTGGTCCACTGCAAAGGGCAATAATCTTAAGAAAACACTTTATTGCAAGTAATGTTTTAAAATCTTCATCTGCAAAATAAAAGAATCAAACAAATGCTTTTATTATAACACACAGGGTGCTAAGATCCAGTGAATATGTGCTATCTGTCCTAATTCCTTTGTGAGCATTTAAAATCACAAACATGTAGGGCTGGGGAAATGGCTCAGTGGTTAAGAGCACGGGCTGCTCTTGCAGAACGGCCAGATTCAATTCCCAGCACCCACATGGCGGCTAGCAATGATCTGTAACTCCAGTTCCAGGGGAATCCGACTCTGTCTTCTGACCTTTGCAGGCATTGTAGGGCACAGGTGCACTCACATATATGTGGGCAATACATTCATGCACACACACACACACACACACACACACACACTATGTATGTACTTTTTAAAAAATTGCAAGCATGTTCTGCAGCTCTCCTGTAAATAATTTTTTCCTGAGTTTTCTGCAATGGATGTTCACACATTTTACTCACAGAGCTTTCCCATTCTTCTTCTTTTTCTTCACTTACCAATTTGATTATGGATTCAGGACAAAAAGATGTTGTAACTGTGTAAATGACCTTTGGGGATTTCATAAAGTGTTTATGGGATTTCTTTCATATTCTCTATGGTGTCTAAATCAGAATCTTTGCAAACAACTTATTTTTGGTCTTCAATTACATTTAGAAAGTTTTAGGCTTTGAGACTTTAAAAGTAAAGATTACCTGTGGTTTATTCTGCTGTCTATCATTATTACAGCTCTTGCCACTTTGTCAACTACTTAAACCCACATGGCAGATCACAGCCTTCCTGTTCTGTTTTACCTCACTGTTTTTCACATCGTTCTGTCGCTCAAATGTAAGCACGGACATTCTTGCTGAGCTTCTGAAGAGTGTTTATTTCATTTCACTTTTATTCATTTGTATTTTGCATGTGTGTATGTGTGGATACACACATGCTATGCTGTGCATGCGGCAGTCAGAGGACAACTTGCAGGAGCTGGTTCTCTCCTTCCACCTGTGGAGAGCCAGCTGAGGTTGTCATACTTGATGGCATGTGCCTTTATCTACAGTGCCATCTTGTTGGCCCTGCTTAGGTTTTCTTAGTCTTTTTTTGGGGGGTGGGTTACTAGTTATTACCAATAAGTCAAGTGCATGGTGAAAGCCTTCTTTCTGACAGGCAGTAAACACGGTGAAGGTAAGACCCTTTTGTTGAAGGCAGGACATATCTCAGACACAGGATTTGGAAATGATTTGGAAGCCTCCTTCCTGAAGACTAGCTCTCATTAGCATCAGAGGACACTATGAAGCTGCTCAGGGAGAAAAATCAATCAATGGACCAACGCAGCTGTAAACCCTAATAACCACAACAATGACCAGCACAACAATCTATAGCGGTGCAGTAGTGGCGCTTTTATCGTGGTGGTAATCAGCAGCTGTCTAACTGGACTTAAAGCTCTCTCAGTGGGAGGGAACTCATGGATGACACTGTAAATATAGCCAAGCACACATGGCTGGCAGGATCGTAGCTCCTACAGAAAAACCTATGTCTGTCACATCCCTAGACAAACATAATTTCTAACTAAATATGAATCTTTATATTTTCAGACAAATATACTTCTCACCATTCATCAAAGAAGCTTCTTTATGCAACAGATGGAGACTCTTGCAGATTTTCACCACAGGTCAAATGCAAAGAATAAGTGTCTTTGAGATGCCTAGCCCTAAGCCACACATCACAATGGAACCTCCACACCCAAGACTCAGGGGATAGAGCAGAAAAGGGGGCAGAGAGAATACTGATGTGTCTCTCAGCTCTCAGCAGCGCAGCTTCCTCATGCAGCAGGTGGTGATTAACACAGAGAACTACAACTGACCAACACGTAGAGAATAAGAGACAGCAGAGTCTGTGTCTCTGGATAGAATTCCTATATTAAACTCCTGCCACCCAGGGCTTGGGGACCATTGAGAAAGGGTGGAAAGACTGTAAGAGTCAGGGGTAGTGGGTGAGCACAAGGAAACAGTTTTCCAGGCAGCTGGGACCTTGCTCATGTGAACTTACAGCAATGGTGACAGCACTCACAAGACCTATGCAAACTCAAACCAGATGAAAACCCAGTATAGAACTGGGGAAATGGTCAAGAAGCTCCATCCTTAGTCCAGGGACTACTGGAAACTGATCACTGCTGAGTGAGGGAGAGTTGGTCTTCTTTAACGGACTGACACTAGATAGTCTGACTAGGCTCTAGCGGATGGACTCACACTGAGGGACATCTGGGGGCAGAAACTTGACTCCATAGGCCTTAACATATATGACAGAATGCGTGAAATCTGGCAGGGGGGCTATAAGGGGGTAAATAGAGGAGGGAGGTCTAAATATGATTAAGATATATGAAATGAACAAAAATACATTAAAAATAGTAAATTTTTTCCTGTAAACATTCTGTTGTAAAATTAAGAATGGAATCAAGATTCAGTTTTCCAATACTATATCAGAAAACTATGGAGTGATCTCTTATGTATGAAGGCATCAGAAAGAAATTATCACATGCTTTATAGGGTCCAGAAGTAGGGTCTGGAGAGATGGCTTAGCAGTTAAGAGCACTGGCTGATTTTGCAGAGGACAAGGGTTCAGTTGGCACCACCCATATGGTGGCTAACAGTCATCTGTAACTCCAGTTTCAAGGGATTCGATGCTTTCTTCTGGCCTTCACAGGCCTTGGATGACAGGGGTGCAGTTACAGTCACACAGGCAAAACATACATGTCCACACACATAAAGATAAATAAATAAAAGATAAAAAAAGAGAAATATACTTACTGTATCCTCTTGAAAAAAATTTGATATTTGTCAAATAGCTCATCAATAAAACAAATGGAATTATAGAATAATGTGTATAAACAGTTAATCTCCCATCTAGAGTTTTTATATGTAGAATAATAATATATGTTCACGACTACAGTGTTTGTTAGAGTAAAAAGATGAAAATAACAAAAAAGTCACCATTAGAAGAGATCATGAGATATCATTTGATCCTCAGTATGAAGAGATTTAAAAGTTTATTCATTTTTATTTTATATGTATGGATATTTTGCCTGCACATGTGTATGTGCACCACGTGTGTGCCCGTTGCCCATGGAGGACAGGCACAGGCATTGGATCTCCTAGAACCGGAGTTAGAGATGGTTGTGAGCTGCCATGTGGATCCTCTGCAAGAGCAGTAAGCAGCCTTAGCTGCTGAGATAAACCCCAATGTAAATGATATAGGAAAATCCATTCTGAGCTTTCATTTTGTTTTATTTCCATAATGTAAGGACAAATGCACTGAGCAATTAGGGAAGGAAAAAGTTAATTTTAGTCCTCCTCTTCTTCCTCCTTCAACTTTAAAATTCCATCAAGCCATTTGGAGGCTCACATCTGACATAACAGTGAGATTCTTAATAGTTAACTTCATAGTAGCTTTTTTCAAAGATAAATGTGCTTTCATCCAAAATCATCAGAATTGGTCCACTTTCAGCAGAAATCTTTCCTTTCAGTGATATTTACATAACATAAAAAATTTGCTGCTTTATGCAGAATATTTTTCAAATCGACCAATTTATAGTCCTTTTCCTAAAATACTTATGTAAAAAATTTATCATTTTTAGCAAAGTATGCCAATGTATCTGTTTTTCCCAGAAATACCATCTTGTTCCATAGCCCAAATGTTCTTAACTGGGTGGAGGGCAGCAATGAAGAAACCGACCACTGCTCATTCTTCATGCTGATTTGAAGGCCTTTGAAGACCAACGTGATGAAACAAGGCGAATCTGGAAGGAAAGCAGTCAGCACCTCCTCATTCCTTGCAGCCATCTCTCAGCTTCTCTCCTCTTCCTCCTTTTATGTTTGTTTCCTAACATTACCTCTGCCATGAACAGCTTTTCCTCCTTCAAATGGGTCTTGGTGGAGTGTCTGGTTTTGCACTCAGGGGTAAATGCTGAATTCCTCTTCCGTTGTACTCCTCTTGAGTTTTCACATCTTTCTGTCCCTCCCTAGCCCATCAAACCCATGAACTAACAGCTAAGAAGAACACTAAAGTTGTGGTGTGGTGCTTTTAATAAAACCTACTACCAAACTGTCCCAAGGCAATTAACTTGTGGTTGCTTTCACACGGACTATGGCAAAACCAAAACAAAATATAAAGGAAACTGCAGCCACCTGTGAGAGCTTTTCTGAGGGGCTAGAAATACTTATATTTAAATATTTATGGTTTATTGTTCATGAAAGTATCAAACTGATAAAAACAGCACTGGTTGCCTGGGAGTTTTTGCAGGCCCAAGTCTCCATATTACCAGTGTGGGAGTCATGTGACTGTGATAACACTGAGACTTGAAGGAGTTTTTCAATTTATTTGCTTTTCTGAGGAGTGTAGGGCAGGCGGCTACATTTTTGGACTCTTTTAATCAAATTGTGTATGTTTTGGACTCTGTTCCATGATTTCGTAATTGTATGAACTTGAATCAGTTATGTGTCTTTTGTGTTTATTTCTCAGTTATACGATGATGGTCATAATGCATCTACTTCATGGTTAGATACTGTGAAGCACTTAGAAGAGTTCTGGAAACATAGTATGCTATATGTGCCCAGTATTTTAAAAACTGTATTGAAATCAGGATTTTCCCAGACTGCTTTAAATACTAAAATTGAATAAATTTAATTTAGTCAATGAAATCTACAGAAGAGGTTGTGGAGAGTGACGGCACTCAAACTTTATTACTGACTGTTCTTTAAAATTTAATAAATACCTGTGCAATACTTGGTTGTGTGCTAGCTGCTTAGCCTCTGGTTTTGTTTTGGATTTTCCATTTGCAGAAGTGTTTCCATTTATGTACACTGCAACAATTTGTCCATCAGTCATACGACTTCTAATACATGGACTAAGTGGGGTGGATGCCGTGAACAGCTCCATCACATGTAGGCACTGGGAGCATCTCACTGTACTTGAAACTGGTGGATTCCCTGAACAAGCTATACTGAAGGAACACTTACAGAGCGTTTAGTTAAGATTTTTGTCTTGGTAGGAATATATAGTTGTTCTAGAATGTCCACAGAATGTTTGAGTTCTACCTTTGGTGAGCAGATGGGAGTGTGGGAAGAACACATAAAGCATCCACTGGAGTAGGTCTTATGTTCGTTATGAGATCAGGGGGTCAAAGTGGCCAGGATGCAGCATTTGTACTGTGTAAAATTAAGCCATCTGTCTTCAGATCCTTAACTAACCTCTGTTACAACATACTTTGGCAAAGAATTCTTATATATAAAGCAATGTATCATTCATATATATATATATACATGCAGAACAACTTATCTATAAGAAATCCTATCTGTAAAATAACATCTTACCTTATTACATTGTTATCTGTATTATTTTAATAAGAATGAGATTAAACTTCTAATTCTTTTACTCCTAATTCATATTTACCTGGTGACTTCTATACCATTCAGTTCTTTCATTCTTTATTGACCACTTTACCCATTAGTTGGTAGTATCTAGAAACTGTCAGTAAATATGTCTGTTTTGTTACTGAAGTATTTTGGTTCTGAATTAAGACTCACTCAATGTACTTTGGGACAGAAGGTGGTTTATCTGTAATATCTAGCAAGAGGGAGAAAAAAAAACAGGGAAATGGGAAAGAAATGAAGACTTCAAGAAAGAGAGCAGAAAATTCACTGCCACTGGGTTTGTTTTTGCTCACTCAACGAAAGTTAAAAAAAAAAAAAACTGCGCAAGAAATGAGCTATAGACTTTAGGTCCTGCCCCAGGCATCCCCAAGCCCTTGAAGAATAGCTTGGAGTAAATGCTATTGTTATATCTAGTGTATTTTTTCAGAAATAAGTCTTGCTAAATGTAGAAATAACTGTAGCATTCTTAGTTCAGTCCAGAACTGATTTTTTTGGGACTTTATTAATCTATAGAAGTGTTGAGAGTGATAATATCCTAACTTTACACTAAGAATTTATAAATTTTAATACTATGACTACTAGCATTTTATCCTGTGCTAACTGCTTATACTTCCTGTGTGCTACCAACAATTTTGTAAGGTTATTGCAGCCTACGTTTACTTACACAGAATCACAGAAAGCAGGGGAGCTTATCTGGTGAGCCATCCAGCTAGTGTGTGAGACAGATGCCCCACCTGGTTCCTTTTCTAAGACTTTACCTTGTTCTATCAGCCTCATTTGAAACTCTCATTTATTTATCATTTGCTTTTGTTCCTCTGATATGGTTCTATAAAGTTATATAAGAGGAGAACAGTGTTTCATAGGTTCTTGATAAAAGCTTATCGTGGAAAAACCCTTAATTCCTAAAGCACAACTAGATCATGTCCATTGTGGTGATTAAATCTGCATCAATTTGACTGGCCTAAGGGGTCACCTGATAGCTGTTTAAATGTGTTTCTGAGTATCTTGTGGGGGATGCTTGGGAAGAGATTACATTTGCATTAGCAGATCATGTGACCTCAATTGGCTTTGCTAATGTGGATAAGCATCATCCAATTGGTTGAGAATCCAAACAGAACAAAAGTATTGAAGGAGGGCATGTTTTCCTATACTTCTTAAGCTGTGACTTTGTTTTTCCTGCTGTGAGACATTGAACCTCTTGTATTTTGGGTCTTCAGATTCCAGAAATGATTGCACTGCCATCCCATCCCCTCCTGGTTCACCGGTGGGCTTTCATAGTCTCAAGTTTCTGATATAATTAATTATGTTAGGAAGAACACTTAAATTTGTTTATACGCTTTGAGGAAAAATGATAAAAAGTGGGTTAAAAGGGTTGTTATATGGAAATACCCACTCAGCATTAAATAAGTAACTCAAAGAGAGCTTTGGTTAGTGGATTTATAACATTAAGGAAATAAATATGCTCACACAATTTTAGAGTAATAGGCTAATTAAAGGTGGCATGATGGTGGGATTTTGCAGTTTCTTAATCTATCGTATTCAAAATCAAAGTTAAAATGTAAACAACCAGAAAAAAAACAACCTTGTTTAAAAATGTAAAGGAGATTGAAAAATGCCTTACTAAAAAATTACTTTGATGGCAAATAGGATTTTGTAGATTGTCAAAGTCATATGTCACTGGGTGATTAAAACAGGAATAACCACTACATACCACCAAATGCAGGTTAGGATGTAGGATGAGAACTCCCATTCATTTCTCTGGGAATGCAAAATGGTTATGATCACTTTGGAAAATAGATTAGCAGTGGCTTACAAACACATCCAAACACATCCTTCCTATGCAATCCAGCTCTTATGCTCCATGGTGCTTATGCCAATGATTCAAAATTTGTCTCACAAATGTTTCTAGCAGCTTTATTTCTAATTCTCAATGGCATACTTGGAAGTAACCATAAACGCTATGGTAGCTGAAGGGGCACACAGACTACAGTCCGTTCAGGCGATAAAGTATTAGTCATCATGAAAAAGAGGCTCACAATCAAGCTGTGAAAAGACCTGAAGGAGCCTTATGTGTGCATTACGGAGTGAAAGAAGCCATGTGAAAAGGCTGCATCACACAATTCCAGTTGTGTGACGTTGTAGAAAAGGCAAAACTGGAGACAGCTAAAAGGTCATTGCTTGTCAGGGGTTGGGGTAAGGTAGGGATGAGCGAACAGCACAGGGCAGTGAAGCCATTTTATGTGACGTGCTAATGGTAAATTACGGACTTTGGGTGATAGTTATGCAAATGCAGGGTCATTTCATTTAACTGTAAATGCTGCATGCGAATTCAAGAAAAGGCTGAATAATAGATACATTATCTGTATAAGATACACAGGATCCAAGTTTCACAGAAGGTGCAGTGACATATGGGCGCCTGCTTCTGGTGTGCATGCTCAACTATTTCATGTTTTCTCTCTTTTTCCTTTTAAAACGTTTTCCTGATCTATGTATTTTTATTTTATGTATATGAGTGTTTTGCCCACATTCCTGAACACAGAGACCAGAAGAGGGTATCAGATCTTCTGGAACTGGAGTTCCAGATAGTTGTTAACAGCCATGTAGGTGCTGGAAACCAAATTCAGGTCCTCTGCAAGAACAGTCAGTGCTATTAACCACTGAGCCATTGCTCCAGTCCCATGATCTCTTTCTTACAGTGGAATTGAATTTCAGATCTGAAGAAATTTGGGGCAATGAACATGGATTGAACTTATTCAGAATCTGCTTAATTCCATCCTTTATTTGAGGATGGGGAGAAAGTGTGAGACAGTAGTAGACATGGGTTTGCAAGGACACTAAAACATTCTTCTTAACAAATTTAAGTCACATGTTTTTAAAAAATATTTATTATTTTCATTTTATGTGTATGCATGTATTGCCTGCATGTAGGTGAGTGCACCCGTGTTGTGCAATGCCCATGGAGGACAGAAGAGGCCATCAGATTCCTGGGACTGGAGTTACAGCCAGTTGTTAGCTGCCATGTTGGTGCTGGGATTTGAACCTGGGTCTTCTGCAAGAACAGCCAGCATTCTTAACTGCTGAGCCATCACTCTAGCCCCCGAGTCAAATATGTTATAATTCTGATTCAAATGAAAGCATTGTGAGTCCATGCTAGGTTTCAAATTCAGGAGTGCTATTGTTTTCTCAAGTCTATAGTTTTCAAAGCGGTTTAAATTCTAGATCCATGTATGAATTCATAGTTATTTCCAGACACCCTGCCTACTTCTGATCTGGCCTTTCCATATCTCTTCCCCCTTCCTCACTGCTGAGTCCAACACAAATGATTTCCTTTCAACACACAGTTCCTCTCATTATTTAAGGTGGAAATAAGGTTAGAAAGGCATTTTCTCAGGCTGTTTCTAGGATGCCTCAAATTCAGCTTTGCATCTAGGCCAATTCCTATGGAAAAAACCCAACCAAAAGTTTCTGGAAAATCTAACCAACATCTTCAGCATATGAAGTTTGAGATTCTGTAGCCTGTTTACCATTTTTCCAATGAATAACAAATTAGCTGGACTGAACTGCCATTGGAAGGCTACTGCAGTGGCAAGTTTTATGGAATAACCCAACTATAATTACGAAGAAAAACTGACATAGCAATAAAGCAATTTAAAGAACATTTCTCATTTAGCCCAAATTCTCTATTCTCGGAAAATGTTCATCCTAAACCCAAGAAGGTCAGCCCTGACAGGAGGCAAACAGCAGACTGCTGATATGTTCCTTGAAGTCATTGTCTGCTGAAGAGACCCAAAGTTTCATGAGAACAAAAGTTTCCCAAGATGATGAGGGCAGAGAATGGTTCTCACAAGACTGATTTTCTAGGAGTATGCATTTCAACTGTCTTTTCTATGCAAGATGCCTGCTTGCTTTACCATGGCTTATGGTCTGAAGATGGGCATATTAAGCATAGAGCTCCATTGCTCCAGCTTGGAGGTTCAGCTTTCCCATACTTTGTGTTCAGTTTAGTGTCGGGTACAGACACTGTGCCAGCACACTTCACTCTTATCATTGGCTTGTCTAGCACTTGTGACTAATTGCTTAAAAAATAATGCTGTAATCTTTTTAACATTTTAAAATACTTTTTCCCAAATTTTTTGAGAGCACTTTTTAAACACCTCCTTTGGGTGCAGTTCACATTATTAAAAATTTAAAATTATAACACCGAAGCTTAAGGCTGAAATTTATTGGCTGCCTTTAATTTTAAGCACATACTTCTTTCTTAATAAAATAGCCATTTGCTGTTTAATCACCTCATCATATATTTCAAGTTCTTTTTCACGTGGCTTTTAAATTTTTCCTATAATTTGACAAGGTCTACCACAGAATTATGTGAACTGAGAGGTACAGATCTATCTGTCCTAGAATTATGGGAAATAAGCCAGGCCTGAGACTTCTTAGGTTACTCTTCTGCTGTTTGGCACTCAGTATCTGAACTTGCTAAAGAACAGAACTAAAGTCCATCATGAATGGTCTAGTTTTGGAACATATATTCCTCCTGATCTCCAAACTTCCTCTGGCATTGGGGCACGCAGGACAGAATGAACAAATAGCTTAAGTTAGTGGTTCGGGACATTGGGTGGCGCAATTTTCTCCAGGAGTGTGTTGGGAGACTCTCAAGATTCAGGAAGCTCATGAAACTTGTTAAGGTACACAAGATCCTTTCCCAAGGTCCAAAAAGCTGTAAACAATTGCTAGGGAGAGGAGATTCTCTGGCAGAGCTGCCTGTAAGTTGTGCAGGGTGCTCTGGGGATCCAGATTTCATGATGTGTCACCCAGGCAATGTTGTGCTTTTCTGCAATATGAGTATCTTTGAGTCACTCATACTCCTGCTTTTAACCTTAATAAACTCATTTGTTCTCCAAGAAAACTTAGAATAATTTCTTTGGTCTGTCATTGTCTAACCTGGGTGAATAGACATTTGCTGGCATCTCTCCATGAAAAGGCATGCAATAGGTGTGGATCATGGTATAAGACACTGAGCCAAATACACATTTCCCACTTAGGTTATACTTGAAGAAATTTGAACCATCTTATTATACAATTTTTTTAATTAAAATATTTAATTGAAAAATTAAAATTTTAGCATTGTTTATTCATGCTACAAAGATGCTGGTAATAAAAATGACTAATTTAATGGGAAACTCATCCCCGGAGATGACAGAGAGGACCTTCTGTCTAAAACAATCTCTCAAATAGTAACTCTTTTATGATACTTTTAGCTAGCCTTCCTCAGTTGATTTCTACTAGATGTTATAAACATCAGTTTGATGATGTTTTGGTATGTATCTGCGGTTTCTCTCTCCTGCTTGCATCATTCAAAACCAGAAGCACGGATACAACAGATTATTCTCTATACTCTACAAAATACAAAATGATTTTTAGCTGTCTTGTGTTTTCTGTGAGGTTTGCCTAGCATCTGACAAATACCCATAGTTTTACCGTATGCATATGGGCAATCTTGATTACATTATCCTATATATGTAGTTTGGATTCAACTTTCTTGTTATAAGATGGTAAATTTATTTGTTAATGTTAGTATGTCTTTTGGTATTAAGAAATAAAAACAATAAAAGAGAACCAGTAAGCAGCAGAAGAAAATGTTAGAAGAACGTAAGAATGAAGACATTTTTAGTAAAGAAGTTTCTGTGTGGTAAGACTTTGTCATCAGATGGTTGGATGTCTCCAGATGGGAAAGATAAATGCAAAGCTGTGAAGCCCAGACAGATCACAAAGATCTGAGTAAGTTTATAAGGTCTGTAAAAGACAAAAGTTAGAGATGATAAATGTGTAATATTGAAATTTCTAAGGTCAGGGGCTTGGAGATATGGCTCACTTATTAAGAGCACATGGTACTGTTGCAGAGAACCTGGGTTTGTTTCCCAGCATCCACACAGGGTGGCTCATAACCACCTGTAACTCCAATTTCAAGGGATCCAGTGCCCTCTTCTGGCTCCACCTACTTTTCAGAATTACTCAGAAAGGTGTAGCTTTTCCTTTTCCTTCTGTTTTTGTTCTAAGTATTCATGCTCTCTTTTGGGACTTTACTTTCTCTAAAATTTCTCTCCCCACCACTGACTATTTGTCTGCCATGCCACTGACCCCCATGCTGGCCTAACTTAAACAGCATGGCTTTCTCTCCTTCCTCTCCTCCTCCTCCTTCTTCTTCCTCCTCCTCCTCTGCCTCCTCTTCCTCCTCCTCCTCTCCTCCTCCTCCTCCTCCTCCATCCTCCTCCTTCTCTTTTTTATATATTTGATTTTTTTGAGGCAAGTTCTCACCATGGTGCTCAAACAGGTCAAGAACTCAGAATTCTCCTGCTTCAACCTCCTAAATACTGAGATTACAAGTGTGTACACCAAGAATTTTCTTCTTTATTGATATAAGCTTTTAATATTATATAGTTTTTCTAATCACAACCTCCTCCTCCTCCTCCTCCTCCTTCTCTGTCTTCATCTTTCAGGAAGCTGCTGAGATTTATAGATTGCCTGTTTTGGAATTTTTCTTTCAAAGTTTAATAAAATTTTCCTTAAGCTTAAAAACTATGTTTAAGGTACAATGTGACAATGTGATGACAGGTATGCAGTGCATAATAATTGCCACAATCGAATGAATGAACACGTTCTTGCTTATGCAGTGCATGTCACATCTTTAGAAAACGTTCATCTCATAACTGAAAGCTTGCCCAACCCTATGAACTCTGGCATCCAATCCCTTAGACCCTAGTATCCACCTTTATACTCTCTGCTTCCATGAATTCAAGTATTTTAGACTCCATGCATGACACCATATAGTATTTGCTTTCTATGTATGGTTTGTTTTGGTCTAATTTCCTCCACGTTCACGCATATTCTTATAGACAGCAGGACTCTTTCTATGGCTAATATTCTGTTGTATACACACACATACACATATACATGCACAATATCTTCATTAATTTGTTCATTGATGCCACTTAGGCTACTCATCTTGGCTATTGTGAGCAGTGCTTTAACAGATGTGCAAGTACAGTCATTGATTTTTAACGGATCTCCTTGACCTGATCACCTTGAACGGATCCCAATGGTGTGGTTGCCGTATCATTTGACTTTGAATTCTGATTTTGTCTTAGTTGTCTCATTTTTAAAAAGTGGAACTATGTAATTTCATATTCAAAGTATTATTTTTATTATTAAATATAAAATATAGCAAGCATGTTAAGCATATTGACTGGCACAGGGGAAGCCCTCCGAAAAGTTTTCTGCCACAGGCAAGGTACCTGATTCAGTAGCAGTCTGTTTTAGGCTGTGCGGCTGACACTTGTGGCATCATCATTCTAGCACTGCCCTTCCTGCAGCTACACTGTCAGGATTCTGATACATTTCTGTTATGGTTCAATTTGACATATAACTAATTTAATGCCTCCTAAGACACATGGGTCTTCTGCAGAATTGATTCTTCTTTGTGTTAAGGGGATATGAAAGGAAAGGCTTTCAAGGTCTAAACAAGTGAACACATAAATGTCAGGAAGTGGATTTATTCTGGAGCACACGTGTTATAGTATGTAAACAGCATTGCCTATTCTTTCAGGATTAGCATCCCCCTGTGTAGAAAGGACTGAGTACTTGTAATTAGTTGACTTATCTAGACTTTGAGCAGAGAACTGCATTTTGTACAATTAAAGGGCACTGTTTTCAGGCCATAAGAGAAATTCAAGGCACAAAACTACTAAAGGAATTTTGCCATTTCCCTGAGCCAATATCCATAAATCGCCTGGTGACAGATGGAACAGAGAAAGGGCAGCCTGGTGATTAACGGGCAGAGAGAGTGCTGCCTGGATGCATCTCCTCTATGAGCACAGGACTTCCTCTATACACACAGGGGGCTTCCAAGTCCTTTGCTCAGACTGCTATTTTTTTTTTTTCAGTAGAATAACCCGGAGTGACCTCTTCCCCGGAGGCTTCCCCCTTACCTCCTTTCTCATCCCACTTCCCCTGACACACATATTCTTAGTTCCAACTGCTGCCTGGATACTTCTTCTTATACGTTCATGGGCTGCTCAACCCATCAAAGTAAAACCTTCCCGGGCCGATTTAACCATCTTATCCTTCACCTGGAGTTCTCTACGGCTCTGTCCGCCCCCTTAGCTTCCATATCTACTAGGATTGGATGATTTTTCTTCTTCCTCCTCCCGTCTCCATCTCACTTTAGTGCTTTACTTTTTGCTTCAGTCTTGGCAGTAGATTTCTCAGTAGATCCATCCTGTGCACAGACAGCATAATGATGGATCTGAAATGTAAATCTGATCATTTTTGTCCCAGCAAGGTGATTAACCTCAAAACCATAAATGTGACACAAACACAATCCATGACCTGGCCCTGAGTAGACATACACCCGATGGCTTTCTGCACACTCTGTCTTTGTGTTCTTTTATTTATCTCCTTGTGTTTCCTCCCTTGGCACACCTGTCTACCTCCTTACCTACACCTAAAGTCTTGGGTGAGATGGTCACTTTCCCCAGGAGCCTTCACTGCCCATTTCTCACTTAGGTTGGGTTGCATTTGTCATAATTTCGGATCTTTAGAACTAGACCATTTGAGGATAATTCAGAGTATTAAGAGGCACTCTTAGGAAAACACAGCTTGGAGACTAGATCATGTCACAAAGAGTGTAGGCCGTGTCCCAGAGTCATAGGTGCTTGATGTGAGGGAGTTGGAGCAGCTATGGCCCTGCTTCCTTCTGCCACTCACAATACCATCATCTGAGAACGTAAAGGCCAGGAGAACGTAAATTCCCGTATTCCTGGCACCGCGCAAACAGCCACGTGTGAGAGTGAAAAAATGCTCCAAGAGAAAACACAAAATGGTAAAGGGATCGAGGGAGTGAGTAGCTTCTCTGCTTCCAATTTCACTCTTGATGGTCCCATACTGACATCAAATTCACAGAGTGAGATTTGTTTAGTTTGCCAGAGCAAGAGGGAATCCACTGTAGAAAGAACCATGCTGTTGCTTAGTCAAGGAGGGGAGGAGCAGGCTTTTCATATGGTGTCGGTTTGTCCTGAATGTCTATACTGTCAGGAAGGTTTAGGTAAATGGCTTGAGGCTTTCCACTGATGCTGATGTGAAGCAGTGTTGGCTCAGATATTTAATACTTCAGTGATTTTTTTTTCTTGAGAAGCAAAAGAATCACATGAGACTGGGAATCACATGAGACAGGAAAGCATGTCAACTCAGAAGTAGGTGTTAGGAATTTTGCAGTGTGACTTGAAGTATTACTAGCAGTCTGTTAGGAAAAGCAGAATTTAATTATCAACAGAATTAATAACCTCCATATTACTAATCATCATCATCACTAGTTAGATCACAAATCCCACTACAGAGGCAGGAATGAACAACCAACATTTAACAGAACTCCAAAAGCCTGTGGCTTGAAATAATGCTCTGAAATAGTCTCAGACAAGATTTCAGTGCATCACTTTATTGAGTTCAGATAAAATGCTTCAGCTTGAAATAGATGGGTACCATCAGCAACTTTGGGGAAAATGCTTAATTGACAGTCCAGCTGAGGCAACGGTGCTGTACTTACTACTCTGATCCCTGGAGTGTGGAAAGGAGGAGAGAAATAACCCACATATTCCTTTCAAGATGGACCCAGTTTCCAAAGTAATTCTCATTGACTCATTGGAACTCAATTATTATTCAAGCTGCTTGCATAAAACATATAAGAACTTCAAGTTTCAAAAGACTGTAACAAAGGCACAGCTTGAGAACGTAGAGGCAGAGTATGAGGAAGTCACACGGGAAGTCCGGGACCAGAGTTCGAAGAGCGTTGCTCTTCCTAGGTCCGATGACTGAGGCAGTGGGGGAGGTGCTGCAGAATCTGGAGACCTTGAAGAAGTTTTGTAGAAAAGAGCCAAGTAGGAAATGACCTTCACTTCAGCAAACTGACGTGATCATTCTCCCAAGGAGCTAAGAGAAAGTGTCCACACTTCTCCCTCCTTTCCTACTATCTTCCTCATGCTGTCACAGCAGAAGGCTAGAAGAAAGGATCATTTAAATCAGCCTCCTGGGAACCAGAGCAGGACAGATGGAGGTGCAAGTACATCTGAAGGGGCAAATGGAAAAAACTGGCATAGTTACTCTAGAGTGAGGTTAGAGTGCTCCACGCTGCTGTGAAGCAGAGGTCTCTGATCTGCCTTTATCTGAATCGTCATAATTATGTCAACACACAAGAATAACAACCAAATTGGCCTGTGAATAGGTTTTCCCTGGATAACATCTGCTTTCTTTGACTATAAAATCATTCTTTGGAAGACTGTTGGAGTGGCTTTCATCAGATTGTTGTATCTCCAATTACAGGTAAAATAATCTGCTTGTCAGCCACTGGGATTGTCATCATCTGGGAATGTAACTGCAACAGATGAACCCAGGCCTTCCATCTAGTTATCTCGGGAATACTTGTACTAGGGTTTTACTTCAGGTGTTTCACATGTGCCAAAGGGGCTATTTTGTGTGTTCTTTGCATGTATCATGGCATGGGGACTTGTGTACCATGTATGAACTTTGGAGACTTCTATTTTGAATCCATTTGAATGGAGAAACAGGAGAAGTACTTAGAAGCTTTTCCAGACAGGTATTGTCAAAGCCACAGAAGTGTCCGAGAATAGTGGGGTGGGGTGTGCTTGCCATGTGTAGGTTAGGGAAATCTTAATAGCTGTATGAACAGCTATTCTGGAAAAGATGAGAAATGAGAGAGGACGTATCTGCCTAAAGCAATTTCATCCATGTCAGCTCATTCCTGTCTTCAGAGCAGAAGAGCAGATTTTACACACAAAACAATGCCAATATGGTAAATATCAATGATCGGGCAAAGGTCTGTCTTAAGAATGGAAGGACTTTCTTTGAAGTCAGGAACAAATCTATTTACTGAATTTATATGGAATAAAAGATTCTATCTGTATATATAAAATAGCATCTTTAGGGAAAGCATATTAGGTTATAGATACATGTGAAAAATAAGATGGGAATAAAGGAAAGATTGGGATAATTCAGTTTAGAGATGCTAAGAGTGAAGAGGAAAAGTCAGTGTGATCAATGCAAGCAATAAGGTGGAAATATTATTAAGAAGTCAGTAGCATAACTTGGATTTTAAAAAGGAAACTATGGCATACAAAATATGAAATTTTGGAGAAAAAGAGAAGTTTTCAATAGCAGTCACTATGGCTGTCCCAGATGTCTTTTTGATGTAAGGCAACTTTCCGCCTTTGCCTGGTGCCTGGTCCCTCATCTGTAAAGGTCAGAGCTGGGATGGCTTTCTGTGTAAGAGCTTTCCACTGTGACTGGAGAGATGGCTCAGCAGTTAAGAGCAGTAATTTTTCTTACAGATGACCCAGGTTCAATTTCCAACACTCACATGGCGGCTAACTCTAGTTCCAGGGGATCTGATGACATCTCTGACCTCTTCCAGCATTGCATGACATGGGTGCACTTACACATATGCAGATAATACATTCATACACATAGAATAAAAATAATAAATAAAATGTTAAAAAGTTTCTACTGCTAAGTTCGTACTATAAAATAGTCCCACTTTCTCTCACAGATCCTAAACTTTATTCATTCATTTAATGACAAGTGAATCACAAATAGCGTAATTGCACAACCCCTAAGTGTAGAGTTCAGTGAGTCTTTATGTACATCTGTGTAATCACCATGCAGATCAAGAGAGACTATTCTTAGCACCCCACAGGTTTCACTGTTTCTCATCTCAGTCAAAACCAGTTATCCTTAAGGATTATTTGTCTATAGCATCCTGCCTAAAATTAGTCACCTGATCTTATGTCTTTCTTGGTCTCTGAGATTTGTATGGTCTTGAATTCCATACATATGGAGTCATACAGCATTTAAACACATCACCTTTTAAATTTGTGATTGGTGCTAGTCCAAAGAATTCTGTGTGTGTGTGTGTGTGTGTGTGTGCATTTTGTCTATTTGAGATAGGGTCTCCATGTAGCCCCAGCTGGCCTGGAACTCACTATGTAGAACAGGCTGGCCTTGAACTCACAGAGATCTGCCTGCCTCTGCCTCCCAAGTGTTGGGATTAAAGGCATGAGCCACCATGGCTGGCAGGCAGGCATCAAGGTGTTTTACAACTTTATGTGCTCCTTATATTTTGTACAAGGTGACTGTAATTCTTAGTTATTGTACTAACAATAGGTTTTATTTCTTTTCAGGTGGAACAGTCTCTCACTCAGTTGTCAATTCAGGTCAAACCCAGCACGTCTGGGCAATCTTTTCTAGCTGTTCTCACAGTACTGCTCTGCTTCTTGAACTCTGTATGATTCCTAGTCTGCATCATTCATAATGGACATTAATCATGCAGTGCTTCATAATGTGTAACTATTGCATATATTTATAATGTTATTTTTCCTAAAATATTACACATGTCAGTGAAAAGACAGCTTCATCTATTATTTTTGAAATACTAGAATAATATGAATAAATTAATACATTCATGAAAAATGTTCATAACTCTCCTGTAGGAATTGTCACTCCGTCTACATGTATCATTTGCTAAGCCCTATTGGGACTGGAGGCAATAGTGTGTGTGTGTGTGTGTGTGCATGCACACACATCTGTGTTACAGTATTTGATTTTAACTAGAGGAATTATATAATGATTAACAAATTGATAAGATATAGGCCATTGATATCCAAATATCTAGGGTAGTTTTCCCTAAATGATCTTCCAGTAAAAGTTTTCAAAAGTAGAAGAAAATGTTAGAAAAAATGTCAAGGTATATCTTTTTTCAAGTGACTTATGATTATAGACAAAAGGAAATTAGGTATCTATTTGTATGCTAAATTTCAGTACTGAATATAATTTGGCTAAAAAACTCCTACTGAAAAATTAGGATAATATGTATTAAAATTAATGGGAGCTTATTCTTTTGAGGACTGTGATTAAAGTGGATGATAGTCTTGCTTGTATACTTTCTAAAAATACCAACCATTTAAAGCTAAATTGAAATGCTGCTGTGGTTGTGACATTGGGTGTAAACCTGAGCCACGGATCTTTTGCATCAGCTTTAAGCTCAACTCAACATGTCATTAAAAAAACCCTAAGAACCGAACAACAGAAAACTTTTCATGGACTCCCAGTTGAATGTAGTTTCCTTACCAAGCTAATTGAATTCTGACATAATACCTTCTTTCTTTCCTCTGTTCCAGTGCTTGGGTATTTATATAGCAATTTTGGTCATATTTCGGTAATGATGTAGATTTAGAGAGGCTCATAACAGATGATTCATACAAAGCTTTTCTTTTCCTCTTCCCCCTTTTTCTTGTTTCTGGAATCCTGTTGGCATGACTTCCAAAACTCAGCCACTAATGGAGCATAAATACAGAGTGGCTCTGCTTCTATTTCTAGAGGAAAGTGTAGTGAGTACGGTACATAAGACACAAGGAGTTTGGCTTTGGGACTTCCAAACTGACAAGACATACTTATCTGCAAGTCTTTCCGTTGCTTGCTCTGAGTTTGTGCTGGTACTTTTTAATGACACAGTGAGATGGCAATGCTTTTATATACCCATTCTATAGTTTTCCCTTATTTCTTCCTGCTCATTCTTGGAGAAATTCATTTGGGTTCTAGAACATTCTGGAAAATTTGGAAGTGAACAGATACAGAGAAAATGTGTGAAAATTACAGATATTCTTCTTCAAGATGTTTTGTAGTTGCTTTTTAGTAGGTTTGCTAGGTAACATTACTGAAAGTGGAATAGGGCTTCATCAAATAATCTTGTAATATAAGCAAATCTTTCATTTGTTTTTATTGAAATTTTATGTATTTCATACAGAACATCTCAATCGATCTTAATCATCTGTATACCCCCCTTCCTCACTGCCTCCCACTGGAATTCATATGTTTTGTCATTTGTGTTAAGGCCTATTGTGTCAAGTTAGTGTTCCCAGACACTCCTCAATGCAAGTTCATCTACTGAGGTGTAGTCAGCTTATATAGAATCCCTCACTTTCAGAAGATTGGCTCTTCCTCACCCAGCAGTAAACAGTTGTCAGTATTTCTTCAGCTAAGATTGGGGTCTGCTGTCCATTTCTCCAGTTCTATACTGGATTTTTGTCTGTTTGAGTTTGCATGGAACTTGTGTACCCTGACACCATTGCTGTAGGTTCATATGAGCAGGGTCCCAGGAGCCTGTAGGACTCTGTTTCCATAAGGTCATGCCCCTCCTCCCTGGCTGTTACAATCTTTCCACCCCCTCTTCCACAATGGTCCCTGAGCCCTGGGTGGGTGAAGTTTAATATAGAAGTCCTGTCCAAGAACCAGAATTCTGCAGACCCTTAATCTTACACTTTGGCCATTTGTGAACTTTTCTGCTCACAAATATTTCATTTTTAAGTAAGCAGAGAATCTATCCTAACTTGAAAAACAAGAAAAAAAATATAAATGTGTAAGTTCAAATTAGCCTTAAAACTGCTTATTTTCAACTTTTTAACCTAATCTTGAAAATAACTATGGAACAGATATCTTTTGTGTTTGGAAAGGGAAACCTATTTGCTTTTTTAAAAATGAGAATGATAGTCCTTTCAACATTCACCAAATTTTTACTGAGGGCCTCCTATGGGCAGATGCTCTGGTAAGACTCAGGGACTCAAAACAGATACAGACTCTACCCTGGCCTCCTGGAACTTATGGAAGACTTGCACATGATCTTCACCTCTCTTGACCTTGTAATGTTGATTTACACAATTGTATATAATTGATTTCTCAATGCAACAATGTATAGGGGACGGCAAGTTGGCTCAGCAGGTAAAGGTGCTTGCTGCCTAGTCTGATAATATGAGTTAGATCCCTGGGGCCCACATGGTCGAAGGAAACGACTCTTGTAAATTGTCCTTGGACCTCCATGCATGTTTTATAGCATGCACATACCTCCCACAGATAAATAGATAACTGTAATAAAAGTCATCTGCATATACATACATTTAAATCATATATAAGTGATAACTCTATCAAGTATGTAGTGACACAAAATATTATGCTTAGCCTTCAAGAAGTGTTTCTTTATAGAAAACAACTGTACTCTCTTTCCCAGTGTTCTTTCATTTATTTTAATATTTTTGAGGCAGGGTCTTATTTTGTAACCTTGGCTGGCCTCAAACTTCCTATGGTACTCAACTCCTGGTGTGGAGCTCATGGGCATTACCACCTCCCCCAGCTTTCTCTGAGTGTTCTTGAATGTTTACATTATTGCTGTCAAATAAAGACACAAGAAACTGTTAAATAATGCCAACAACATTCATAATAAGCAAGGCAGAATATTTGTGTGTGTATTTTTTAAAAAATATTTTATTTATTATTTTTATTTTATGTGTATGAGTGTATTGCCTGCATGTATGTGAGTGCACCCATGTCATGCAATGCTGCGGAGGTCAGAAGAGGGCTTCGGATTTCCCTGGAACTGGGGTTGAGGATGGTTTGAAGCCACCATGTGGGTGCTCGGAATCAAACTCGGCTCCTCTGCAAGAACAGTCAGTGCTCTTAGCTGCTGAGCCAGCTCTCTAGCCCCGTGTGTGTATTTTAAGCAAACACATTTTAATCAAAGACAGACTCTAAAATGGTAATTAATGTAACTGGCATTGCAGTAGTATATAATGGATTTATAGAAGGTACAATTCTCGAGTTCAGCACTTTTATAGCAAAGGCAGATAATTATTAAGTTAGTGTCTGCATGGAGCTTCCTTTAGAAACTAACATCAGAGAATATTTTTATTTCCAAGTGATTAGAGTAATTGTATTTTAATGTGTTTCTCTTTTCAGAAGTGGTTATTTCATGGGTTTTTCATCAGGATGCAGTTACTTCTTTGCCCATATATGCCGTGTGATATTTAATCTTAACTGTTATCTTGACTGGATTTATAGTCACCATGGAAATACATCTCTGGGTGTGTCTATGAGGGTGTTTCCAGAAAGGTTAACTAAATGTGGGGCGCACCATCCTGTGGGCTGGGGTCCTGGATTGGGAAAATGTGAGCTGAGCACCAGTATGCATTTTTCTCTACTTCCTGACTGTGGATGCGTCATTACCAGGCACCTCATCTCCTTCTACTGTATCTTTCATGCCATAAAAGTGTAAGCCAAAATAAACACTTTCTTCCTTAAATTGCTTCTTGTCAGGTATTTCGGTCCCAACAATGGGACAAGCCACTAATATATTAATGCACTTGCAGATACTAAGCCAGTGCTTTATTCTCAGTTGAACATGTTCAATCATTTTTTGTATAATAATGATTAGGTTTAGTGTTGATGTAAAGTCACTATGTTTCTGTCTTCTATTGAAGACATAAGTGTTAGCTTTTAACATGTATACTGTGATGGATTATGTTCTGTAACATCCAAAGACCCCCCCCCGCCGCCCCATGAATACAGAAATCACTCACTTAGCTGCTGAGAATGTTCCAGGAGTTCACGAGCCATCAGCCTTCTTGGGGGATGGTGTCACACCCCTTGTCTTCAGCAGTCTACATGTACAGAGTCTGGTCAACACAGACCATCAAGAGCTAACTAGTCACCAATGGGCTTCCTAGCTCCAAAGCCCTTTGTGGAATCTGCTGAGGTTGTTAGTGGTATTGGGGTTACAGACCCATTGCTCATCTTCTGGGCTATTTACTTTCCCTTCTGTAGAAGTCAAGCCAAGAATTCCTAAATAGGTATTTCAGAGTATCTTGCCTAAGAAATCCAGGATTTGAATGTGCTTGACTCAGAAGTCAGATGTGACAGTGACATTGTTTGTTCACAGTAAATTATGACACTTATTACTCCATTGAAATTTATTCTGACCATTAAATCCATGTAAAATATCAGCCAAAGTAAGTTACTTTGATTTTAAAAATCTTTTATGATTTTCTAAAACAATCAGCTTCTTAACTTCACCATAGTTGGCCAATAATCACAAACAGACGAACGATGTGGCAAATAATGGAACTCATCAAAAAATTAAATCCATAGAAATCTCATTTCTCTTTGTGAATGTCTTTGTTCTGTTTTGACCTACTGATTTAGCTGTGGCTTACTGATCAGGCTGTGGTCTGATTTTAAACAAAGGAGAAGATGAAACAGATGCTTGTTAATCATGCCGGGACTTCTAAAACAGCTGTTGCTAGGGGAGATATTGTCTCAGTATTTCTTTTGAATTTTACATGAGGACGTACTCCCTTTTGCACGTTGCAGGTTTCAGGAGTGGTTTGGGTAGCTCTGAAACACAATGCCTTCCTCTGTCTGAGCACACAGCATTGCTCTTCGGCACCCATTTGAAAGCAAAGCAAGGAGAAGTCTGTAACTTGTAATTGCTTACTGAAAATGTGTTTTATTATTAACACAATATCTCAAGCAAGCTGTAAGGAATAGGAACTGTACCTAGGGAGTTAATAAAACAATATCACTGTTTCTCTAGCCAGTTTTTCCAGGTGCAGTGTCTGCCTCTTTTAAACAAAATCTATAGTTTCAGAATAGAATAACCCCTCTGCAAGTATCAGTGGTCAAAACTGGAAAGGTGGGGGCTCATCCAAGACAAACAAAATAAAAAATTCAGCAAGAGACAGAAATCTGGACACACACCAAGTGACTTTTCATCAGCACGTCTAAGAGGAAATATTTTCCAGTGTCCTTCCTTTTTCTTTAGAAATCAGTTCAAGGACAGTGTTCCCAGGCACAGTAACAAAGCAACTGCTTTAGGCTGGGAGACACATTAATAAAGGATAGTGAATGGTAGAGGTGACACACTGTCTCCTTAAGTCGATGTCAAACCCAGTGAATATACTAACATACTCTCTGCAGTCTACCCCAGGACCTGCCTTGTGTTTCCTCTAACCCCACAAGATTAGGGTCAGGTGGGCAGAACAGTGGCATGTACCATGGAAGAGCTCTGTTATAGATGGCGACCGGAAGATTTATGGTAGAATTTCCGGAACTCATTAGCTACTTCCTGTTACTCCTGTTTTCCACTTAGACTCTTAAACTCAAGCTGTGGATGCCAAAGCCCCCAAGGCCAGTGGAACAGATTGGGAGCCAGCAAAGGCTGCAGCTTTCAGCTCCAAGCCAGGGAAGCTACCTTCTACCTGACTCTAGGAAATGTACTAGCCTATTGTCAAACTCAATGTCAAACAGTTCATAATCTACCGATATCTGGCAGGAACACTTCGAAGTGACAGCCATTGAAAACACACAGGGCTTGCATGTATGAGTGTTTTGCAGTAAGTGTGTTTACAGGAAGATGGAAGCCTAATGTGTTACCCTTCTATTTTCAAATGGAAATAACTAAGAATTTGTGCATGCACTTTGCAGCTCTATGCATTTAAATCAAACAAGCCATTAACTATTACTGTGGATGATGTGGGAGCAGAATGTTGCTTACCAAGTAGCTATAATAATGCTTCAATGGCCTCATGTGAAGATGGAGAAGGAGACAGGGGTTACTCTTCAGATGTTTAACTATTATCCTCTTGAGTAGGGGAGGATTATTCAGCATTCAGAAGGATGGGGACAGAAATATCACTGTAATCCTGAATTATGGCAAACCGACTGTAAGTGGCAAATTTTCAGCAGTCGAGGGTACAGACAGACTATAGCTTAAAAAAGAACAAAGATGTAGGGCTACAAAGGAGGCAGGAAGGGAAGAGCAGCAATGTTGGTGTGCAATTCAAGGGCATCCTTGTTCTTTTCTTCCTGCTCGTTGACTCTGCCACTGTGTTCATTCAAGCAATACAAGTAAGGAACAGAACGGAACCAGTGGTTAGTGTTTAGAAATTTCTCCCATTGATTGACATACTTCTATTAATCAGTATTTCTTAAAATAAGTTGTTTGCTAAAACTTGAATTCTGTTAACTTACTTTAATTGAACCCATACTTCCTGTGTTGCCTGTGTGAACGAGACTTGCTGAGTGACTTGCTCAACCATTTCTCTGGGGCAGGAGAGTATAGTACCTAAGCATAAAATTGCAAGAAAACTCACCTGGGTTTGACTCTTGACTGAACTATCCACAGTTAGCTGCATGTTCTCGAGCAAATTATTTGACTTCTATGTGCCTTAACTTCTTTATCAATGAGCCTAATAACAGTATATACCTCATAGGGTTCTGTGTTATTGAGAGGGGTGAGTTATAACTGTATATGTTTAGAATAGAACTGAGTCTAGAGTCAGTATTGGTCAAGTGTTTGGAGTTATCACCATCTCAGCATCACTGAAAGATCTCCTCCAAATGGCAAGCCCATCAAGTTATCCAGAGAGTTCCTAAAAGTCTTCTTTTTTAAGGCACAGATTATATTTGGCTAGGAACTGGTCAAGGGATGTAATATGTAGTTAGTAGCAGATATCTAAGTTATGTGTTTCTCCAAATATAGCACTAGTTCTGCCAAAAGAGTTTTCCTATCAGTAACTGAAGTTGCTTCCACCTGGGGGGAAAATGTCTCTGGATTTCATCACCATCTAGATGACTTGGAGTTGCTTACTGAATATCTCTGAGCCTTAGGGATTTTTCTTTGTTTGTTTCTATTTTATAAAGCAGGAATGACTACATGAATTTAAGATACTCTTTCAAAAGCAGTGTATTGAGTAAGTAATAAGTGTGTTGAATAATCTAAAGATGTTTTGAAGCAAGACAGTGTCTGTGCTATTATGATATATAGATTCAAAAGAATGTAATACATTGATTAAAAACATGCTATAAGCACACAGAATAGAGTAAGCAGCTAAAAGTGATGTGAAAGACGGTCAGCAACCATGGCAGCTTTTCTAATAATGGATGTTGGCATACTTGAAAACTCCTGATATCACACATGCACACTATGAATGTTTTGGCTAGAACCAAAGGAAGTCACACTTAAAACTGTCCATGGCACATGAAATTCTTTTCCAAGAATCTTTTTTTTTGGGGGGGGGCTCTCATAGAATAACTTCTGGCAAGGATGTGGGAGATATCTCAGTGGATAAAATGTTTGCTGTGCAAGTGTGAGGACTGGGGTTTGGATCCCAAGAATCCATGTAAATCCAGACACAGTAGTGTGTGTGTCTGTAATCCCTGTGCTCCTAATATGAGATGTGTGGAGATAGTAGAATTTCTGAAAGCTCACAGGACAACTAGCCTGGTGTATGAGCAGGAGATCCTGTTTCAAATAAGGTGGACTATAAGGACTGACAACCAGGGCTGTCCTTAGCTCTGACCTCTGCATGTGTGCATGCCCATACTAATGCAGATGAACACATACATTACACACACACACACACACACACACACACACACACACACACATTTTTAGAAAGAATAGCTTGTGGTATGCTAGGTAAGTCAGCTGCTCCAAACTTTCCCCATGTTGGAAATGTGGCTGACTAAATGACCTATGGATAAATGCATTCTCCCATATTTTTATGGCTTTAGTAACTCATGAGAAATGAAGTAAATGATATTTGTAATTTTTCAGAAATGAAATACTTGATGTGGAATTACTTAAAGAACACTACAACGAATACCTTCAGTGTCTATCCATATGGACATCTTCTTTATCACCTGGCAACTTTATCAACTGGAAACTTAGCTGAAGAACTCACAAATCCCAGGACTTCCTCTTGTTTCTCCTACGTAAAAGTCTCTCCAGATGTTCAGGTATCCTTGGACATTTTATTCCTTGGAACAGAGATGCTAGAGATGGTGGTGACGAAATGTCATTTCTGAGCTATCAGTAATGATTAAAATCTTCAGGAGACTCAGCAACTTCTGCACCGCACATATGATCTTAGTGTGGGAGATGGTTTTCATCTGGCAAAAACCTTTGCAGCATAATTGGATTTGTTCTTCAAGAAGTGTCATCAGGGTACCAAAAGTTCTCTTAGGCTCAGTTTTGGTCATAAGTAGAGCATTTTTAGAGTCTCAAAGACTTTGAGGGAAGACCCCCAGGTGACCGTTCTTCAGAGGCTTTCTTTGGAGATCTCACTCTCCCTGAGACACTGTTCTTTTCCAATAGAAGAATTATCAGTGTGTAAATCTGAAGTGGAAGTTGGACACAGGGACTAAATGAGAAGCAAGGTCTGTTTTCTATATTTTCCTTGTCAAGTGAGTTGTCTGAATCTCAAATCATGTTAATTTGCTTACTCTGGCAGAGTTTTGCTTCTTTTGTTGATTAATTCTTGATATTAGATCATAGTTTGTACAAATATTCTTTTCAATTATTTCCAAAGATTTTACAGAATCTTCTGGGCTTTCCCTCCAAATTTATGAGCCTTGTCAATATTATCCAGAATTTGGATGTCTGAACAGGCCTCCCATGAAGCCCATGAAGTCCATTTTCCTTGGCTTTATTCTTTGTTCTTCATGAAATAGTATTTCGGGCTTTTAGATTTGACAGTAACACTAAACCTTTTTTATATATATATACTCCCTAAGTGAAGTATCTGAAGAAATAGTCATCTGCTTTATAAAGATTAAAATTCCATTGTACTCAGGAAGTATGTGAAAATGCCTTTAAGTCTCATTCAAGCACATCCCCCCACAAGGCTGCCCACCCAGTGTTAAGGCTGTTTTTCTCAGTGCTTCTATTTGGACTTTTCCAAAAATGTAAATAGAATAAGAAAGTGTAAATAGTCATCATTTGTTTTCTGGGATCAGACTACCTGATAGTTGCTTAGGTACTGTTCAGTGCAGAGGATGTAAGTGCAGGTTTATATCCTTGTGTAAATGCAGATTTCAAATTTTCCATAGATATGCTCTGGCCAAAAAGGTTTTGAGGGGCCATAGAAAATACATGGTCTTGATTTCTCTTGAAAAGGCACTGGCCAACCATGTCAGTGATAGCAATGCAAACAGTCAGAGAGAACCCTTACCCGTGATAATAAGAGAAAAATGTAAAAAGATTTACTTGGTGCCTAGCACCCACAGTACAAAACAGCAACAGGTAACCAGAAATACTCCAGGAGGTGAGGTGCCCGTGTCTATTGGTACATTCTGGGACAGTTTGCTTCTCTTTAGTGAGTTCCCGTTAATCTCCATCAAATATTTATAGCCTCCTTGTCCATCTTGGGAACTGTCAATTCATTCTAGCCAGAGCTCAGTCTTTTGGTGCTAAGTACTCAGTTTTCCCCTTGGTGTTCCAGGAAGGATGGAACACCTCCTTTTGGTATCTGTGGTGCTGGTTTTACTATTCTATCCCAACCAAGGGTATTGGGAGTTAGAGAAAGGTTGAGCAGAAGTTGCAGGGATTCCACTCCCCCTCCTCCTTTTATTCCTCCTCCTCCTCCTCCCTTACTCTTCCCCCTTCCTCCTCTTCCTCTCCCCTTCTTCCTCCTTCCCCCTCCTCTTCCCCTCTTCCTCCTTTCTCCTCTTCCTCTTCCTCTTCCTCCTCCTCTCCTCCTCCTCCCCCCTTCCCCCTTCCTCCCCCCCTTTCTGGTTTTAAAGTGATTACAATGAAGATAAAGGCTTACCTCTCCTGTGTTGTCCGTTGCTTCCTATCTGAAACAGTGCTTCTGAAACTCAGGGAGAGAGGGAGAGTCAGTGCCTACATCTGTTCCCGGTTACTTTGCCTTTTCACTCAAATAGCCATTTGTCATGTTCCTTGTGCTCATTCAGAAAAAGGTTCTCTCTTATAAATGTTTAACCTGTAAGCATTTTTACAGGTGTAGACAATGCTCCAGTGGCCAGGATGAAGACTCAGCTTTGCCAGCACCCACCACTTACCAGCCAGGGGTGCTGGGAATTGTTTGTAGACAGCTATTTTAAGGTTGAACAAACGTCTCAGAGCTAGTGTTTTGGAACCTAACGTATTCTTTAAGAGATTATGAACAGATTATAAGTAAAATATTCAAGAAACAACCTTTAACTTCCTTTAACCATGTACATTTACAAAAGCTAATTTTCTGTTTTCTCTCCGTCTACCTCCACCTTCTCAAATCTTACTAAATTTATTTTCACAATTGGAGAAATCAATGAGTTTCGTATTGTGTTAAAATGCCTATTAGATAATAAAGAGAAAAAGGTTAATCAAATGAAAGCATTTGTGGGGGATATTAGGGTTAGAAATAAATTATTTCCACGTGAGGTTTTGATTGGGCTGCCAAAGGAAATGTGACCCATGGAGTAGATCACAAGAACGGAATCAGGAGCTAGTAGGCTTAAGTTTCTTGGGTTAGCATTATTTCAGATGGGCATTCAGATATTACTTTTTCTAAGCAGCTGGTTAGTTTGGACTGGTAGTTAGGTACTTCTAAGCTTAAATTCAGAAAAAAAATTTTGGTGAACATATTTATACATGAATATAGCAATTATTGATCTTTGTCATTAATATATCTGATTATGTTTTGCTTTAACATTTCAAATTACATACAAGGCTAGAAGGATTGATTGGTTTATAGTATTGATTTTAACACCAGTAAGTAATGCAATTTGGGAAAATTTTATTTGGATTGTTGGAGACAGTTTACTAGTGGTGAAAAGTGCAATGTGTAATCAGCTACTTTTTAACTTTCAGTTCTAAAATTCACTCACAGTAGAAGGGAGATTGTTCTAGCAGCAGTTAGAGCATTCCCTTTGCTTTCCAAGGAGATTTGATTAGAGACAGAGCCTTATCTCCAAATGCTTTGTGATCATTATAACTCTTTGCTTCCACACAGACAAATCACTGTTCTTTCAACAAAAATTTGACTTATGCCAGTTGTTATGGTTTGGATCCTGACTATTCCCCAACAGCTGCACATTCAAAGCTTGGTTGCTTCTCTGTGGTGCTGTTGGAAGTTGAGGAACCTTTAGGGGATGGAGCTTGGTAGAAGGAAATTACTCATTAGGGCAACACCGTTGAAGGGGTTGTTGGGACCCAAACATCGCCTCTCTTTCTGTTTCCTTGATTCCCAACAGGTGCAGGGTGAGCAACTTTGCTTTTCTAACCATGCCCCCACCCCCATGACCTCCAGCTTTGCCACAGTCCACGGGAAAGGAACCAACCCACCGTGGCTGAAGCTTCTGAGTTGTAGTCTTTCCTCTTTTGAATTGATTTCCTGGTATGCTGTCACAGCAATGGAAAGTGACTAACTGGTGCAGGAAAATGGTGCCAATTTCGACTGCAGGCAATAAGTCCTTTCTGTGTGATTCTGAGTTAAATACTTTTTAGCTTTCCCTAATTTGCTTTTGATTGCTATGATAAAACTCTCTGAGTGATAGGTGTAGTGGCTCGGATCTCAGCAGACTGACAGAGAATGCCGAGTTCTGTCCTCCCTCTCGCCTCCCATCTGGCAGAGGGCCTGAGAACCCAGGGGACTGCCTGAGAGCCCCCGGTCCTGCCTCCATGTGGTGGTGAGATTCCCCTAATTATGTCATACCCATCCCCCAACCTGGGATATTGTGAGACCCCTGCCAAGGCCCCAGGGCAGATCTGGCTTTGGTAGGCTAAGGCTGAGATCCTAGCGGAAGCCTGAGAGGATGGGTTTGGACCTCTGGCTTGGATCTCAGCAGAACGCCAGAGAGTGCCGAGTTCTGGCTATCCTCTGGCAGAGGACTGAGAATGCAGGGGACTGCCTGAGAGCATCCAGATCCTGCCTCCATGTGGTGGAGGAAGCCTGAGTGTACTTGACTGGAATCTGAATTGGGCTTCTGTGGGTACTCTTGAATAGTTGATCTGAAGCCATCAGTTCCCTCCAAATTAAACCTTAGAGAACCTGAATCCTGTACCAACCAGCTTTGCATAACCAATAAAGAAAGAATCTAGGCATCCTGATAATACAAACAGAAGCATACTTCAACTTAATTCTCATATCAGACTCATAATAAACAAAAGAAATTCACGTGCCCAAACCACAATGAAATAGTAACAGAATGGAAAGCCAAAACACTACGTCCCTACCAAACTCCACCAGTCCTGTAGAAGAGGTCCACAAGGAGAATCCTCTAGAGATAATTGAATTTAAAAGAACAATCATAAACATGATCAAGGGCCTGCAATTCTAATATCTGAAAAAATACACTTCAAAGTAAAACTAATCAGAAGAGATAAGGAGGGCCACTTCATTCTGATCAAAGGAATGGTTAACCAAGATGATATTACAATCCTTAACATACATGCACCAAATTCTGGTGCACCCAAATTCATAAAAACAACACTACAGGACTTTAAGACACAGATTAAGCCCAACTCAACAATAGTAGGGGACTTCAGTACCCCACTGTCTCCTTTAAACAGGTCAACTGGACAAAGAACAAACAGAGAGATGTCTGAATTTAATGATACCGTACATCAAGTGGACCTAACAGCAATCTTTCGATCATTCCACCCAAACACCAAAGAATATACTTTCTAATCAGCATCCCATGGAACTTTTAAAAAAAAAACACATACTGGGCCACAAAACAAACCTCAACAAATACAAAAATATTGAAATAATTCCATGCATTCTATCGGCCACAAAGCAATAAAGTTCAAAATCAACACTGGATGAAACCCTAGTCACTACATGAACTCGTGGCAATTGAACAACACACTCCTAAACAATGAGTGGGTCAAAGGAGAAATTAAAAAAGAAATAAAATAATTCCTGGAATTCAACGAAAAGGACAATACAACACAACACTACCTCTGGGACACATTAAAAGCAGTCCTAAGAGGGAAGTTTCTAGCTCTAAGTGCCTACATTAAAAAATTAGAAAGAGCCAAATAAGTCACCTAACACTGTAACTCAAGGCACTGGAAAGGCAAGAGCAAATGAAACCCAAACTCAGCAGAAGAGAAGAAATAAAAATCAGAGCATAAATTAATGAAATAGAAACAAAGAAAACAATACAAAGGATCAATGAATCTAAGAGCTGGTTCTTTGAAAAAGCTAAACAAGATAGACAGATCCTTAGCCCAGTTAACTGAAAGAAAGAGTGAATCCAAATCAAAAAAATCAGAGATGAAAGGGGAAACACCACAACAGACACCCAAAAGATCCAGACCATTATAAGGGAATATTTACAAAACCTATATGCTACTAAATTTGAAAATCTAAAAAAGGAAATTTAAACCTAAAAGAAATGGATGGATATCTAAAATCATGGGAACTACCAAAATTAAATCGAGAACAACAATTTAATCATAACATATAAGGAAATTGAAACAGTAATACAAAGCCTCCCAACTAAAACAAGCCCAGGCCCAGATGGATTTACAGCAGAATTCTACCTGAGATTTAAAGAAGACCTCCAACCATACTACTTAAATTATTCAAAATGATAGAAACGGAGGGAGAACTCCCAAATTCCTTCTATGAAGCCAGCATCACTCTAATACCCAGACATAGTGAAGACAACAACCAAAAAAGAAAACTATAGACCCATATCCTTAATGAGCATAGATGCAAAAATTCTCAACAAAATACTTGCAAACAGACACACATCAAAAAGGTCATCCACTATGATCAAGTCATCTTTATTCCAGAGATGCAGGGATGGTTCAAGATATGTAAGTCAATAAACATCATAAATCATATAAATGGGCTCAAAAAGACAAGAACTACATGGTCATCTCAGTAGATACAGAGAAGGCCTTTGACAAAATTCAATGTGTATTTATGTTCAAAGTCCTAGAGAGAATTGGACTGGAGGGAACTTACATCAACATAATTAAAGCCATGTATAACAAACCCATAGCCAACATCATCCTAAATGGAGAAAAACTGTATGTGTTCCCATTGAAATCAAGAAGCAGACAAGGCTGTTTGCTATCTCCACTCCTTTTCAACATAGTGCTTGAAACTCTTGCTAGAGCAATAAGATATAAGAAGGAAATTAAAGGTTTACTGATTGGAAAAGAAGACGTCAAACTATCACTTTTTGCCGATGATATGATACCGTACATAGGAGATCCCAAAAGTTCCACCAGAAAACTCCTAGAACTGATCAATGCTTTTTGTA
>NW_008347401.1:554154-560658 GCF_000622305.1 Nannospalax galili | reverse complement strand
ATCAATCTAGATGAACCAGTAGCCTTTCTATATACCAATAACAAGCAATTGGAGGAAGAATGCGGGGAAATGCTCCTATTCACAATTGATGTAAAAAATAAAATATCTTGGAATAAAATCTGACCAAAGACACCAAAGATCTCTACAGTGAAAATTTTAAATTGTTGAAGAAAGAGATTGAGGAAAACATCAGGAGATGGAAGGACCTCCCATGCTCATGGCTTAGAGGAATTAATATTGTGAAAATGACCATTCTTCCAAAAGCAATATATAGATTCAATACAGTCCCAATCAAAATCCCCATGATATACTTCACAGAATTAGAAAAATCCATCCTTAAATTTATATGGAGGCACAAAATACCCTGGATAGCCAATGTAACCCTGAGTACAAACAGCAATGCCGGGGGATTACTATACCAGAGCTCAAAGTATACTACAGAGCTTTAGTCATAAAAACAGCATGGTTTTTATGTTTATAAAAACAGACACATAGATCATGGAACATCATTGAAGATCCAAACTTGAGTACACACAGTTTTAGCCACCTGTATTTGACAAAGGTGCCAAGAACACACAATGGAGGAAAGACAGCATCTTCAACAAATGGTGCTGGCAAAACTGGATCTCCACCTGTAGAAGGATGAAACTAGATCCTTATCTTTTGCCTTGCACAAACGTCAACATCAAAGGGATCAAAGACCTCAATGTGAAACTGGAAACCCTGAAACTATTAGAAGAAAATATTGGCAGTAACTTACAAGATATAGGTGTAGGAAATGATTTTCTAAATCAGACAGAAATTGCTCAGTAATGAAGGTCAGCAATCAATAAACGGGACCTCATTAAACTAAAAAGATTCTGTACAGCAAAAGAAACAATCAAAAAAGTGAAGAGAAAACCCACGGAATGGGAAAAAAATCTTTACCAGTGACACATCTGACAGGGGTTATAAAAGGTGGGCTGAAGATCTAAACAGACAGTTCTCAAAGGAAGAAATAAAGATGGCTAAGAAACATCTCAAAAAATGTTCAATAGCGTTAGTAACTAGGGAAATGAAAGTTAAAACCACCCTAAAGTATCACCTTACCCCAATCAGACTGCCTAGGATCAAGAGAACAAATGATACCAAATGCTGGTAAGGACGTGGAGAAAGGGGGACGCTCATTCACTGCTGGTGGGATTGCAAACTTGTGCAGCCTCTATGGAAAACAGTGTGGAGCACTCTTAAAAACTAAAAATGAACCTACCATATGACCCAGTTACACCACTCCTTGGCATATACCCAAAGGACCCATCCTATTGAACAAACCATGTATGTTGCTGTTCTTTTCACAATAGCTAAGAGATGGAAGTAACCTAAGTGCCACTCAACTGATGAGTGGTGAACAAAAATGTGGTATATTTACACAATGGAGTTCTATTCAGCAGTAAAGAAAGATGAAATAATGAAATTTGCAGGTAAATGGATGTCTCTAGAAACTTATACTATGTGAAGTAACACAGACTCAGAAAAACAAACGACATATGTTCTCCCTCATATGTGGCTCCTAGCACCAAATCCTTTTAAATTCCAGGTCCTTTTAATAAGATGATGCTATACAGAAGTCCCTTCTGCATGAAATATCTACCATCATCACAACTTTGGCTGAGCCTGATTGCTAAATATTGTCACAATTGGGCTTGTTGACAGTTGTGCTCATTCACTAAAGGAGTGCCAAGCAGGGTCACTGGACCCTCGCCTGAATATCTAGCCACTCTTTCCAGCCACTCTTTTAGCCAACTAGTCCAGCCTTGGAAGACAAAAGAAAAATGAGGAGGAACCCAATAGAGGGATGCTTTTGGAAGCCGTTGTCAAGAAACTCCAATGGATTCACATATGAACATTCGAAAATTGCCCTGTTCTGACTTTTTTTCTAGTTCCCTGTCTAACACTTGTAATGCCAATTACTCTTTACTTCTCCTTCACATCTCCTATTCACGATTCAAGGACTTTCTTTTCCCCTTAGAGATAAGAGTTACCCAATTTGGGAGTCTTTTAGATAGACCCACTGAAGGGGTACTCCAATTGCATCGTGAAGAGCAGCCAGTGATTTTAACTGATTTCAACCCCTTGATGTTATATTTTTGAATGATTGTGTACTCCTATCAGTTTATCCACCATTGTAACACATTTCAAACTACACTCAATAAAGAATCATAAAAATATATGTGCCAAGCTGGATTTGGTGGCAGTGTCAGTAATCTCAGCACTGGGGAGACTGAGGCATAAGGATTGCAAGTTCGTGGCTAACCTGGATTATGTATGTAGTGAATTTCATTCAGATCAGACTGGGCTATACAATGAGACTTTGTCTCCAAAAACTTAAATAAAATACCCCATAAAATAAATAAAGAAGAAAAAAAAGAAAAAGAAAAAAGTGATGGGGAGATATGGGAGGGGAGGGAGTAGGCATGGATTTGATGAAAACACCTTATATGCATGTATGAAATTCTCAATAAAGATTTTGTAAAAGTTAAAAAAAAAAACCTCTCTGAACAAAACCAAGTTGAGGAGGAAAGGGTGTATTTGGTTTACATGTCCTGATCACTGTTCTTCACTGATGGAAGTCAGGGCAGGAACTCAAGACAGGAAGCTGGAGGCAGAAACAGACCATGGAGGAGTGCTGTTTACTGGCTTGTTCCTGGCCTGCGCTCAGCCTGCATTTTTATACAACTCAGGATCACCTGCACAGGGATTGCACCGCTCACAGTGGTCTGGGTCCTCCCACATCATGAACCAGTCCAGAACATGCCTCACAGACATGTGCACCGGCCAGTCTGACACAGAAAATTTCCCTATTGAGGTTCCCTCTTCCCAGGTGTGCCAAGTCGACAGCTGAAGCTAACTAGACAGAACTTGTCCCAGTGGCACAGTCTCTAATCTCAGCATGTGGGAAATAAAGGCAAGAGGATCAGAAGTTCAAGGTCATACAGGGCTTGTAGAAAGTTTGAGGCCAGCCAGGGCTACATTGAGACCCTGCCTAAATAATAAATAAATAAACGAATCAACAAATAATTAAATTTCTGTTGTTGTATACTTTAAAGGAGTCTAGTTTTAAGGATGTAATGGGCTTAGACAACCACTAATAAAACAAAATAAAAAAGCTTCATTAAGCTGCTTGTGGCAACCAAGTACCAAAAAAAATTTGGTTAAATGAGATTAATATAAAGTGTAGTTTTGGCTTTTTGAATCAAAAAGAGAGTTGGAGAGAAGCTTTGGAAACTCTGTCAGGGCCCACAGACGAGCAGACATCTGCACATACATATCACATTTAATCTCAAGAGGCTCAAAAAAGCACCATAGACTCAGAAGACTTTCAGAGTTCCAGTGGGTTCTCTCTGTTTCAGTTTTTCCAGTAACCTCCATTGTCTCCACAAAGAGGGTAGAAGAAAAGAGGGTGGGCATTGAAAACAAACCCTCCGCGTGCAGCCACGTGATGGAAGAGTGCGGGCCACAGACACAGTGAAATGAACAGCTCATTCTAAAACTATTTCTCTTGGGTTTTCATGTAGGTTTCATTGGCTTGTGCTCATTTTGAAAGCTGTGCTCTGGAGAACATGTCAGTTAATGGTTAGCCTGGTGGTAAGCCCCTGGGGCAAAGCTAACCTGGATTTAAACCCTGCTGTAGATGGTCTACAAAGTGTAAGCAATGCGTGTGGATAATTATGAGCTTTCAACAGGTCTTATGTATTAATAAGCATTTACTCCAAGGAGAAATCTGATTACATTTTTAAAAAGCAGCAGTAAGTTCTTTATAGAAAGATATTATCACAGCATGTGGGTGAACTTCAGAGGGTGACTGCAATTTCCCTTCTAAAGTTTTCTGATGAGAAAAAAATATCTTCGCATTTCAAGATATATTCTAAATGGCACAGGGAGAACAAAACGTGTTTGGCTTTTCTCACACCTATTTTCTTCTCCTTTCCCTGTCTTCATTTTCTCTTTCAAATTCTGAAGACTGTTTTTGAGGGTATCTCACACCAGTGTTGTATCTGATTTTTGTTAGGGCCAGCCACCCCATCAAATTAAATACTTGTAAGAGTTTATCTTGGTGCCGCTCACTTCTCTCTGACTGTACTCCCTGGTAGACAGTAACAACACTGTATAGTGTACAAATCAGAATTCTAAAAGGCTGAATGAATTATCCCAAGCCACTAAGGTTACATGTGACAGAGCCAGGTCCACCTAGTTGCAGATTTACATTCTCCTTATATATCTTAAGCTTTGACTTCTGAGATTATTAGGGGTTTAGCAGCTGTTCAGATAATCTTTGTGACTATTGTTTAAGGACATAGTCAATTCTATAACTGCACTGGCTTCTTGATGCAGCACCCAGCCAAGCGTATTATTGTTCCCCACATTGCACTCCAGACTGGATACTGCACTTCTGTGCTCTTTGAAGAGGGTTGTTGACTAGACAACTCCAGCTGGAGACTTCATGTCCTGGAGCTTATAAAATTGAATAAGTTCTCCACTAATAAACATCTTATTCTTTGAAGTTGCAGATAGGATGATTTAAGACCTACACATATGCTCTTTGGATAATAACATGTCTTTTAATCAAATGATAGAAGATTAGTTTAAAAATAAACCAAAGAGTAGCTGAGCCACTTATATGCTGATATTGTACAATCCTAAAAGTATTTGCTGGAAATGTGTTGAAAAATTAGGAAAAGTTGAATGTTGACATTTTATAAATATGCTAGCTAACTTTTCCCTCATGAATAATAATGTTTTAATCCTAGAAAACATTAAAGTAATTGCTACCATCTTTCATACACTGAAATTTCAATGAAAAGTCTCATGTTTGAAATAGTTCCACCTTAATGAATTAGTTAATTAATTGATTTTTGTCTTTCTGAGACAGGGTCTTCCCACAGCCTCAACTGGTCTTGAACTTGCTATGTAGATCTGGCTGGCCTCTACCTTACAGAAATCCTTCTGCCTCTGCCTCCTGAATGCTGGGACTAAAGGTGTCTGAGACCATGCAGGCTCAAGTTCCCCCTTATTTATAGTATCTATATCAGAAAGTTCTAGAATGACTTTTCTAGGCAAATATTTAAAACATGCAATAAGTATTTTATTCAATGGGCATATTTAAGCAGTGATCATTTCTATTATTAATTCAAATCTTGAATCTCTTGGATTTTCTGATGCTTATTTAAATATCTAAGGTAGTCAGTCGCCTGTCTTGAGGCTCCCGATGTAGTGAGTGAGTCCTTTATCCCACTCTTCTTACCTTGGTTGTTGCTTGTCTTCCTGGTTTTGAAAAGCGAAAATGGAAGCATAAAAGCATCAAGTGCCAGGGTTTTCATAATTCCATCACAGCTTCATTGTTTTTTGTCACTGTCCTTTGAATTCCTGCTCTGTACTTAACGAACCAGGCGAGATCCTTGATTGAATGATGAAAAAGCTAATGGTGAGAATAAAATGCCTTTCTGTGGAGATCTGGGTTGGTATTTCCTAGTGGTAGTCTCTGTGTCATCATTTACCCCTTGGGGAGACATTAGAAGAGGTTGAGTTAGCAGGTGGGCTTCATAAATTGTAATTACTGGTTTTTAAATTAGTCTTATATCTGTCTTTATTTGTACTCACTTCCGGCCATTGACTATAAGTTTTTGGAGAAAGCTTGGAAGCAAAGAATCCATTCACATCTGCTTTAGACTTCAGGGCACACGCAAATCTTGCTTGCTCTGCTTCTTCCTCCATATACAAATCCCGTGATGGAAAGACTACTCAGGACATTCCAAGCTTTGCTCAAAGGCTGCTACCAGGTTTCTGAAATCAGATAGGTCTTCAGGAAAAAGAGGCAAACGCACATGTGGTATATAGAAGAAATGGACTGAATTACTCCACTATATTCTGGGGAAGGAGAAAAAATTGAAGACAGGGTTATTAACAACACCTTTTAAATTTGCACCTTCCTTGCAAATTGTGTGGGTGCACACATGTAATCTCAGCACTCAGCAAGTGGAGGCAGAGGATGGCACATTTGAGGCTCATTTGGGCTACCCATCGAGGTCCTATCTCAAAAAAACAAATTTACAAACAGCAAAAACCAAATAAATACACATGACTCAGCAATAACAACAAAAACTGTCCTAAATAGTGTGGGGGACTCAATGAACCAATGAGGTTAGGCTGTGAAGGGCTCTCTTGCACTATGCTTGAAAATAAGGTGTTCAGATACTGTAAGTAAAGATAGTTTTGCCAGATAATTGTCAGTGCTGCGGGGATAATTAGAAGAAGTGGGACATCTAGGGAAAAGGCCAAGTTTGTGATTCAGTCTCTTTCTAGACTTTGCAGAAGCAGGCAACAGTTGACATGTGGGTTTCAAGAATACTAGGTTACCTGATTCTTTCCTTTTAAGTACACTCCAGGATATTTGGAGTCATTGGGCATTTGATGAATGGACCTTAATATTTTTCTTTAAAGATTGTTTTTGATTTACTTAGTTTTTTA
>NW_008347401.1:530195-554058 GCF_000622305.1 Nannospalax galili | reverse complement strand
CAGAGCAAGAGTACATCTCTTTCACAAGTGGGTGCAAGTTTCTAGGTTCACAGTTGAATTAATACAGATATACAATATTGAACTCAGTATAAACCCTGTGAGACATAAAATTGAATGAAGTTTTTAATCTTTAAAAAGATCTCCATTTCATTTTAAAATATACTGTTTCATAGAGAAAGACTCATTGTTTTTGCTAATAACACGTAGATGTTGGCACATGGGTCTCTAATCTGTATGTATCTGATTATTACTAGTCATAACCTGTTGCACTCAGATCTTTGGCACCTGTGTATGTCTATAAAGCCATCTGGTAGATTTCAATGGTAATGTTTATCACCTCTACTGATTAACATGAAGTAAATTTCTATGCTTCCTCCTCAAATGTAACTCATTTTTTGTTGTTGTTTTGCCTTTTGGGGGGGCATGTCTTCTTTTTTAAAAAACTTATCCTCTTTTATCCCTGCTATTGTCCGCTGTGTTGTCGGCACCCCAGCCATTCCCCACTACTTGTGCAACTGGTGCATCTAGTCAGCCTATCTAGAGGTCTTTGTTTTAGGAAAGTCAGCTGTTCCTCATCTAGCAGCTGTCAGTTGTCAATATTCCTTTAGATAAGATTGGGGTCTGCTGTTCATTTTCCCAGTTTTATGCTGGGTTACTATCTGGGAGTCTCTTGGGCCACCCTGGCCAACAACTCAAAAGAAGTGCTCTTAACTTCTAAGCCATCTCTCCGGTCCTGCACTTTAATACTTGTAGTGGGTTTTATAAAACCAATTTTCCCCATAAAAGTACCTCCCTGGAGCAAAGGCTGATCCAGGTTTCATGGGATCTGCTATCTATTGTAAATTTTAGAGTTTTCTTTAAAAAAACACAAAATTAAAAGTAGGAAAATATGTCCAAAAGAGGCTATGTATTTATTTAGAATGATCAATAAAGGCACAGTTAAGAAGCTGAGGATTATCACCAACATCACAAAATTCAGAAAAGTAATGCAGTAGATAGTCGGGTTAGCTGCCTGACATTTTTCCATAATGCATTTTCTTCTTTTCTTCCTTTTGTCTGCATAATCTTTCATTGACATATGACATTATTTCCTAACATCATTTTCTATGGAGGGAGCAAACAAGTATATCCTCTAGCATGCCTGAAAGAAATTTGTCTTTTATCATCAAGAAATAGGATACAGGGCTGGAGAAATGGTTCAAATGTAAGAGCACTAACTGTTCTAGCAGAGGACCCAGGTTTGGTTCCCAACAACCCACATGCCAGCTAACAACTGTCCTTAACTCCAGTTCCAGGGAATCTGACATCCTCTTCTGGTCTTCTGGGGCACTGCATGCACATAGTACTCTTACATACAAAAGACTCATACACACAAAATACAAATAAATAAAATTTTAGGGGCTGGAGAGATGGCTCAGTGGTTAACAGCACTGCTGAGATGTATGCATCAAGTGATATTTTCCCCTCTGTGACCCAATACTTCCTGCATTATGTGTGGCATGAAGGCTTATGTTGCATGAACGGTGTGCCACTGAACCAGGATAGGAATCGCGCTAGTACAATGGATGAGAAAAGCATGTTTGGGGAGGCCATTCTGGTTTGCGAGGAAAGGCAGTAACTTCACGTGTAAAGGTAAATATGAATTTTATAAATGCATCCCACCACAATCAGTTAAGCTGATCCTTAGCTGAACCACAAATACCTGTAGCCACTGCATGGGGAACTGAGTAGGCTGAGGCTTAAGTTTCATTACCTTTGAAGTAAAGCCAGCTTTCCGTCCCCACATCTACCCCTTTCTCCAAATGGTGTGCTCATTCTTTCTTTAAAGACCTTCATAGCATGTCCTCTATACCTGGCTCGCAGTCACAGTTATTTTATATTGTCCTGTTTGCAACAATTCAGGGTAGGAATGTCATACACACATGACTATATACCCAATGGCTATGTATTCACATGTACTTACATTTCATTCCAGTGTTGGTCTCAGAAATCATTGAGCATAGCTATGAAATGTTTGTCTTTGCTTCCTGTGCAGCGTAATGCTTGGCTTTTTAAGAATAGCCTCTCTGCATGTGTAAAATTTATACATTACTAATGGACAAAAGCATGTGCATTTAAAAAACCTGATTGTGGTCCAGCAAGATGGCTCAGCAGGTACAGTCACTTGCATTCAGGCCTGACCACCTGAGTTTTATACCCAGATCTCATAAGGTGGTGACATGAGAGAGTTGTGTCTGACCTCTACATGTCAGACACATGTGTGCATGTCATGCTTGTGCCTGCACAGACACAGACACACAGACACACACACACACACACACACACTCACATGCACCCACAGAAATAAAATATCTATTATAAAAAGGTGCCCGAGGGGCTGGAGAGATGACTTAGTGGTTAAGAGCACTGGCTGCTCTTGCAGGGGACTGTGATTCAGTTCCCAGCATCCACATGGTGGTTAACAACCATTTTCTCCTCTTACAGGGGATCAATGCTCTCTTCTGGTCTCCATGGGCACTGCATGCATGTGTACCACATGTGTACCACATGCATGCAGGCAAAATACTCATGTGTATAAAATAAAAATAAAATTTAAAAAATGCTTGATAGAAATTTCATGATTATCTCCCCAAAAGGTTATCTTTATGATACCAAAGATATATAACAAGTATTGTTTCACTGTACTCTCTGAATTGATGGTTATTCAAACAACTCCATTGCATGCATTTATTTGTGAATAGTTTAGACTTTGCTGCGTTGATTTTTACCACTTAGGGCCATAGTACATATTGTGTCATTATTTAAGATGTCTTACACCACTCAGAAACATTTTATGGTTTTTCCTATATGTGTTCTACTCATTAGTATTCAAACATTCTGATTATTTCCTATTTTTCTGCTTCTGTGAAAAGCATCTTTTGTCTCTTGGAATTTTTTAATGCATTCATTGCTGGTATAATACACAGAGAAGCTAATTTTTTGTATTTATTCATTAGGCATTTACTAGTGAATTATAATCATTCCATTAAGATAGATGTTCTTTAAGAAAATATGTTTTTGTTTACTAAAGGCCTTGGGTATTAAGTTTAAGCCAATGATTTTTGAGCATAAACAAAAACAATAACACTTATTTCTTAAATCTTTTTATGTGATAAATTATAGTAATATATTTCTTTATATTAGGTCACCATTGCTTTGCTTTTTTGAATAAATTATTTTTGGTCCTGGTGTTTTATTCCTTTAATATTCTTTGGAATTATTGCTTAAAAATACTGTAGGCAGAGATGTTGCTACAAGGCATATGGAAGCAAAGATGAATAAATAATTTAAGTGCCCTAAAATAGGGTGTGGGGGAGATAAATTAAGTCATATAGTCCCAACTCAGACTAAGCATACATTAAAAAAATATTATAGAAAACTTAGCAGACAGCCTGAGACTGCCTGTTCCGACCTCCATCGTAGGGGCTGAGATCTCAGCAGACCACCAGCGAGTGCCTGTTCTGGTCTCCCTCTGCCATACGGGCTGATAACTCAGGGGACTCCCTGAGAGCACCTAGATCCTGCCTCCACATGGTAAAGCCTTTGTGAGGGAACTGACACTGATTCCAGCCACTGCAACAGTTATCAAAGTGCCTGAAAACAAATCCTGAGTCCATCACTCTTGAGTCCAGCCTTGGCAGACAAAAGAAAAATGAGGAGGAGCCCAATAGAGGGATGTTTTGGAAGCTCTTCTTAAGAAATTCCAATGGACTCTGATGTGAACATTTGAAATTTGCCCTGTTTTGACTTTTTTCTGGTTCGCTGTCTAGAACTTGTAGTGCTAATTACTCTTACCTTTATTTCTCTTTCACATCTCCTAGGCAGCAGTCAAGGACTTTCTTTTTCCCTTAGAGAGATAAGAATTATGCAATTTGGGAGTCTTTTAGATAGACCTATTGAATGGGTACCCCAAATGCCTCACCCTTCATTCCTGTTCAGCATGGAAGAAGCCAGAGTGGTCTGCAACCCCATTCCCTATTGGCAATTTGGGTAGCTTCTTCAGAGGATGGTGTGATAAGACTAGCAGGTGGGAATTGGCTAGAGAGTTAGGGTAAAAAGACCCCAAAGATAAGTATCCAGTTTCTTGGCTAAAAATCAAAATGTCCTTGGGCCTCTTAGCAACATAACTCTGATCCAAAGGCCAAAATTGTCAAGTATTTGGGAGTTCTTAGCTAATTCCTAAAAGATTTTAGGGTTACCTCTTTAGAGAGGGTAATGTTAGAGTAGCAAAAAGCCACATTAAAAATAAAGAGTATCCAAAGCTGTTCAGGAAAAAGTGATGGAGAGATATGGGAGGACTTGGAAGGGAGTGAGTGGATATGGATTTGATCAAAATACCTTATATGCATGCATGAAATTCTCAACAATTTTTTTAAAGTTAAAATAATGTTATAAAATTCTATTTTTTAATATGCTTATACTTGATAAAAACAGCAAGTACAGCGTCGGAGGAGGCTCGAGAGTATCGGCCAGGCCTCGGACCTGGAAGCTTTTGCGCAGGGGCACCACTCTTCTGCAATTTATCCGCAGACAGTTAACCTGGTACCTGCCACCCAGACTGGAGACTGATGGCGCAGCTGTCGCACCAATGATTCTTTAGACAACTTGGCTTGCGGGACCAATGGGGGAGGAGTAAGGGGTATAAAGGAAAGCCACGTGTACACAATAAACAAGCTTGCTTGCTAACTGCTGAGTGAGTCTCCCTAAATCTGCACCGTTGATTTCGCACCTACTCTCCCCCTGCCCCCAATGGAGAGTCCTCAAGTAGCCCACTAAGGCAGGCAACAACAACGTCTGCTGCCCAATGTGGCCTTCATGGACCTCGCTTGGTCCTGGTCATCGTGGTGCTCGCCTCTGTCATTTCCTGGGGCGCCATTTTTGCACTCTTCTGCCATTGCCTCCACAGGTCCTGAGTTGATTTCTCCGTTTTCCCTGTCGACCAGTCTTGGTCCCCTTCCGCTGTTTTTCAGTGAATAGGCCCCTTCTGTGTGTTTATGATGTTCGTCTGTTTGTTTGTCCGTCCTTGATAGGGAGGCACATACCTTACTTTTTGGTCCGCCCGGCGTTTCCACATAAGGGCCGATCACCCAGGAAACGGGACTGACCAGCTTCCTGACAGGCTCCTGTCCTCCGGAGACACCTTGTAGGCATACAGACTTGTCCTAACGAACCACAGAAGTCCCCCACTAAGCACAGGACACTCTGATCCAAAACCTCTGTGTTGTTTCCTCTTCTCAATCATGGGTACCTTCCCCTCTCACCGTAAAGAGCCTCAAGTTACCGCCCTTAGGTCCCTGCTTGTCACACATGGCCTTAAGGTAAAAAAGACAGAATTGGATCAATTCTGAATTGAGGCTTTGGTTTTTGCCCCATGGATCTCTCCCAAGAACATGTGGGATCCAGACACGTGGATGAGGGTCCTTTTCCTTCCTAGGAAAGGAGAGGTTCAGGAAGGTAAGGGACTGCCCACGACCTTTGTTCCCATCCTCCTTGGTATCTTGGGTTGCCTCAGGTCAGGGTCCACTGAAGACATCTCAAAGTCATTCAATGAACACTGTAGTAGACAAAAGATGGTGGCCTTCTCCATCCAGACACCGCCTGATGTGCCATTTAATGAGGGCTCTGATGAGGACAAGCCACTAAATCCCCCACCCAAGCCCCACCATTCCATTCTTCCTTGGGAGCCTCCCCGGGACACTACCCCCGTGCCTATCTACCCTTGGGGGGAGCTCCCTGCGCCTCTGCTGCTGTCTCAACCCGCTGCCCCTCCAGAGTCCTTTTCTACTCGCTCTGTGTAGCCTCTGCCTGCGCTTCCTGCTCCAACACCTCTAAGCCACCCCCCCCACCGCCCCCACCCCCGCGCGCTCTTTCCACTTTCGCTTTTGCTGTCAATGTAGGTCCTAATGCGGCCAACCAGTCCTGAGTTCCTACTCCTCTTGCAGACCTTTCTCTGATTCACAAAGCTGCCAATGAGTCCAGTCCTTGCCAGTGGGCAATGCAATTACAAACCCACTATGACTGGTATAATTTGCTCAAGGCTGTACTCAAGTCTTCTGTTTCTCTGAGCTGGGACTTGGCCTATGATGATCAGGCTGACACACAGGCCCGACTTAATAATCAATATGGCCTCTATATCACCTTGGACATGCTTACTGACCATGGTCAATACATTGACCCTGTCTCCCAGTCCACCATTGGCCTGTATGCGTAGTATCAACAAGTCTCTGACCTGGCCTTCAGGGCTCTAAAAGCTTTCCCCCCTCCTGACCCCTCATTCAGTGGTTGAGTTGTTCACTGATTTCCTCGCTAGGGTCAATGAGGCAGTTGAGAGGAGGGTTGAAGCAGGTCCCACCCGAGATATGCTAATCAAACAGCTTGCCTGGGAAGGGCTTAATGTCCACACTCGCAATGTGATCGCTGCAGTGTGTAGTGAGGACATTCACAAGTGGGTAATGGCAACCAAAGATCTTAATCCAGAAAGCGGCCCCATTGCCCCTCACAGCCTCGTTGGAGGCTCTCTTGTCCAAAGAAAAATCTGACAACACTGGCATTGGCCCCCCAGATAAGTCCTACTGGGGGTGTGGACAACCCATCCATTTGCAACGGAGACTGCCCTAAGACTTGTCCTCACACTAGGTGCCCTAAGTGAAACAAGGGCTTCCACTGGGCCAGAGACTGCCATTGTAATCCACAAAAACAACCTTTAAACTCCAACAGGGGCAACCCTCAGCTCTGACAATAAGAGGGACACGCCAGTTGCCAGTGGTCTTTTGGATGCTCCCCTTTAACAGCACTGCTGTTAAAGGCTTGGTAGATACTGGAGCTGATTTTCCATTCTCACTAATAATGAAGCCCTTCGTTTCCCCCACTGGAAGTTTAAGCCTGGCCTACGTGTTACGGGTGTAGGTGGCCAACAGCCCACTTGATCCACGGTGTAGTCCGTTCATTGGAAAGGCTTAGATGGTAATCAAGGCCACTTCCATCCCATTGTTGCAGACGTGCCCCATAACCTTTGGGGCCATGACCTACTGGAGGACATGGGTGTTGTCATTACAATGGACAACAGAGCCTTCTATGAGGATGTCATTGTCCATGATTCCCCAGGTCTGTCTGGTAGCTCTTCTCCTCCACCCCATCACCCCCAATCCTAACGGCCACTGCCCACCCGGGATCAGTTCCCCTTATGGGTCCTGAGCCCATCCCACTCATATGGCTCTCTGATGATCCTGTCTGGGTGGACCAGTGGCCTATTATTGAACCTAAACTGTCTGCTCTCAAAGCCCTAGTGGATGAACAACTCCATCTTGATCATATAGAGCCCTCCACCAGCAAACATAATGCTCCCATTTTTGTCATAAAGAAAAAGTCAGGAAAGTTTAGACTGCTTCAGGATCTATGAGCAGTCAATGCTCAAATGGAAAAAATGGGCTTGCTACAGGCAGGCTTGACTCATCCAGCTGCCATTCCCCTATCCTTTCACATCATAATCCTAGATATTAAGGACTGCTTCTTTCAAATCCCGCTAGCCCCTCAAGACAGGTCCCGCTTTGCATTCACTGTCTGGGAACCCAACCTGCAGAGGCCAGCCGATAGATTTCACTGGAAAGTCTTGCCCCAAGGCCAAATTTATGTCCATAAAGCCCTGGTCAACATTCCCAAGGACATTTTTGTCATCCACTATGTGGATGACATTCTCCTGGCACACCGTTCTCCTTCTGTCTTAGAAAATACTCTCCCTAGCTTGCTTGCTGATCCGTGTGTCCTAGATCTCTGCATTGCATCTGATAAGTTGCAGCGTGTGCAGCCCTTTTCTTTCCTAGGCTATAGTATTACCTCGAGGATTAGACCCCTCTTGGCCACTCTCATTCTGCAGGATACATACACACTCTCTGGCCTGCAGGAACTCTGTGGCACTGTCAATTGGCTAAAACAGTTCTTGCCCGTCCCTCATGAGGAGATGCGTGCCCTATTCTCACTCCTGGAGGGACGTTCATCCCTGTCAGCTAGGGTAATCATAACAGAGCAGGCGAAAGCCCTCATAGATAATATTTTTTTATTCTCAGCCTCGCTTCGTCACTTTGACCCCTCCAGACCACTTTTGGCCTTGAGTTTATTGACAAAAGGAGGCATGCTAGGTGCCATCTGGCAGGAGGGTCCATTACTTTGGATACACTTGGCCACCTCTGACCTCCATAAATTCCAAATTTGATGTCGCCTTTAATTTGGCCCTTAAGGCACAGCATACAGCGAGACGAGTCTTTGGAAAAGAGCCTGACAAGATCATCCTACCTTTTTCCCTAAAGTGCTCTCAGCCCCTTTGGTCATACTCGCTGGCCTTTGATGGCTGGTTTTACAGGGGAACTAGACAATCACCTTCCCCAAGATAGGCATCTTGCAGCCTTGTCCTCCTTGGAGATTTCAGTATTACCTTATCCGTGTAAAAACCCCCTTCCCTCCACCATCATAGCCTTTACTGATGCTAATAAACAGCACTTTGGTGTTGTACTCCATTGAGCTGGGAGGGATGATATCCATTTCATTCAGCCCAATCCTGGATCTGTTCAGCTGGGAGAGCTCCTAGCTCTGTGAATAGTCCTTGATTTATGCCAGGAGGAACTTGTAAGGAACTAGACAATCAGTCAGTATGCAGTTCAGGCAGTTAAATGCCTACTCTTTGCACAACTCAAGGAACATAATGACCCCATATATCTGACCATGAAATCTGTTCAAGACCTCTTGGAAAATAGACAACACCCTTGGTATATCTCCCATATCAGATCTCATTCCAATCTCCCTGGTATTTTGGCCAAAGGCAATGACAAGGTGGATACACTGATAATGTCGGTCGCACTCCCCCTTCTGGAACAGGCTCGGTTACTACATCAACAATTTCACCTTTCCCCTCAAAATTTGTATCGTCTCCTCCCTGAGCTGCCCATCTCCAAATGCAAACACCTGAGTAGGATCTGTATCTCTTGTGCACCCCTTGCTCCTTTGGGACCCCTCAATCATCATGGAGTAAACCCACATGGTCTCCTACCCAATGCCCTTTGGCAAATGGATGACTCATTTTTCCTCTTTTGGCAACCTGAAGTACATCCACATTGTCGTGGACACTTGCTCCTCTTTTGTTTTTGCTGTCGCACAGACAGGTGAAAGAGCTATGCATGCCATCAAGGCCGTCAAAGTGGCCATGTTGGTCATGGGTGTCTCTTGGGCCCTAAAGACTGACAATGGACCTGCCTACACCTCCCAACAGTTCCAATCCTTTCTTGCTACTTGGAAAATAAGGCATACCCTTAGTATCCCTTATAATCCTCAGGGACAGGCTATTGTGGAAAGATCAAACAGGACTCTCAAACACTTCAAAAACTTGCTACCCCAGAATCAAAGCGAGATCCTCACCTAGCCCTAATAGAAACTGTTCCATATCAATTTCTTGTCCTTTGATGACAAGGGCTTGAGCCCTGCATACAAACATTGGGCTGCTATGCCTCAGCCCACCCCCCTACCACCTGTAAGATGGAAGGACCCCATCACTTGTCAATGGCAACCACCAGCCCCCCCTGTTGATGTGTGGGTGAGGGTATGCTTGTATCTTCCCACAGGGTGAGACTAAACCAATATGGGTGCCAGCGAGGGACGTGCACCCTGCAACGGATCAACAGGAACTCAAGGACTTGCAGCCCTGATGGTCACCATGGTGGTATGTAATACTATGCTGCAGTCTCTCGTGGCAGATCTCTGGGCATTGGTCCCTTCACCACCTATAGTCATGCCTGTGGCCGTGAAGTCTCTGACTTTCCCATCCTTTACACCATAAATGAAACACTTGACCTCCCTATGATGGACCCCGTCTACACCCAGGCCCCTGTCAATGGCACCTGGCTCTTAAATGGGTCACTCTGCTTCAATCCAAGAGACTTCATGTCAAATCCAGTCATTGTCTCCTCATGTTTTGGCTTGTTTAAACTAATGGCCCATGATTGTATCGGCAACCAGACCTCAAGCACGATGGTTGGCCTTCAAGTACTCTCCCCTGTTATGAATACCAACAGTGAGATCACTTTCCTCGCAGCTCTCAGAGCTACAGGTGGGACAAGTCCTCCATTGATACCTGCCCATCCCCTCTGCCCTAAAATCTATTGCCTTCCATTATCTCATTTTCCACGTAAGAGCTCCATATCCACTAGTGTGCACCTTCCTCTTCAATGTCAATGCTGTCACCCACAGCCCCCCATGGCCTCTCTGCCCTTTTGTGACTTTTAGGATACACCATCTGGGCAAGTGCTGGGCTCCTGGAGGCCATTCGCCTATTACCACCCATGTGGGAACAAAGTTAGCCCTTCAGCGTGTGACCTCCTATTTGGCAACTGGGACCTTTGCGGCCCCCACGCTTGCCTGGATTTACGCCCTTTGCTTTTTGCCAGGGGGGCTTCCTATTTTAATGGCTCATATATAGTCAGAAATGACTCCTGCACTCCCAGGCCCAATATTATTCACAAGCACCCCATTACTCTGTCTTCTGCCCCTGTTTGTGTTAGGCCCCCATATGTCATGCTACTGGCCAATGTCTTGACTGATCCAGGGGACTACCTTAACTGCACTGCCCCCAATACCACCTGTATTCTGGCTGCTTGCTGGCATTACCCAGCGTATGTCATTCTCTTTCTGCATGAACCAGCTGCTGTTTGGGTGCCCGTTAGTAATGTGACCCATTTTCATACTATTGCGCTTATGGAGCAAACGGAGCTTGGTACTTTTTCTCGCAAGAGATGTGATTTTGGTACTACCGCTGTTATTGTCACTGCAATTGCTGCATCCCTAGCCAGCACCACTATTGCCGCTGTGGCCCTTGCTCAGAACACTACCACAGTGGAGACACTCAATCAAGTAGTGGAATGCTCCACCATGGTGCTTCACACTCAATCTGTTATCAACCAGCACCTGTACCAAGCCGTATCCATCCTCCAAAAACAGATAGACTTAGTCGCGGAGGAGCTTGCCATGGTACAAGAAATGGCCCTACTGGCCTGCGATCCCAGGTTCAAAACAGTGTGCCTAACTCCATATCAAGTGCATAATGCCATAGAAGCCAGGCTCAAACTGGCCAATTTTCTCCAGGGTCTTTGGTCTCAGGACTTTCTTAATTACTCATCAATTCTAACAAACCAAATTACATAATTAAACTTAAAGAGGGCCTCAGTCCTTCCGTTACAAATAGGTCTCTTCACAAAGATCTGGAAAAACCTAAAGAGGCTCTTTGATCCTTCATGGCTACTAACCCATCTGATAATCGGAGGTGTCATCCTCCTTGTCTTATTCATTCTCAGGTGCCTTCTGACTCACATTCATCACCAGCAGACCATCAACTAAACAACCCTTCAGGTCCTCATGGCCTTACAGCGCCTGGACCATGGCCCTCCACAGGAGGTCATTCAAGCTTGGCTCACTCAGATATATGAGGCCTCCTCCTAAACTAGCCCTCTACCCTGGCAGATGCCCCAAGACAATAACTCTTTGGGGGCTGATGATCAATGATGGGTAAGACTCTGCCAGGGTAAGCCAACATAAGACAGGACATGCATGGGCTAAATGCATGCTCCCTTGACGGGTAAGGCTTATGCCCAGAGTAAGAACAACCTAAGACAGACACAGTCCATAATGCTGAGGCCATCGTGCGGTGGAGGTAAAGATGTCAGGAAGCACCCTGACTCCCGCTGGACTGACTTTTAGTAAAAACGAAAGGGTGGAAATGTAGGAGGAGGTTCGAGAGTATTGGCCAGGCCTTGGACCTGGAGGCTTTTGCACAGGTGTGCCACTCTTCCGAAGTTTACTTCCGCAGAGTGTTAACCTGTACCTGCCACCCAGACTGGAGACCGATTGCACAGCTGTCGCACCAATGATCATTAGAGAACTTGGCTTGCAGGACCAATGGGGGAGGAGTAAGGGGTATAAAGGAAAGCCATGTGTAGGCAATAAATGAGCTTGCTTGCTAACTGCTGAGTGAGTCTCCTGAAATCTGTGCTGTTGATTTCGCGCCTACTCTCCCCCTGACCCCAATGGAGAGTCCTCAAGTAGCCCACTAAGGCAGGCAACAATAACATCACAGGATAAACCCCCTTAAAATGTGTATTTGTGTATGTCTTAAGCATGTCTGTGTGTTTGTGGGGGAACTGTGGGGGAATGAGTGTATTTGTGTATCTGCATGTGTGGATGTATAGTTGGAAAGATCTTTATTGGAGTTGTAGCAATGAAGTTTTTTCCTAGTGAATAGAGACTATTGTTTTATTATTACTATTATTAAAAAAAATGGCACTGCAGATTTGTTTTGTAAAAAGTAATGTACTCAATATAAGTTCTTAATATTCAAATACAGAAGTAGTCACTGTTAACAGCAAGTGAACATTATTTAAAACATATCCTATACATTCGTGTGAAGTAGATAGATGTATGTATTTAATTTTTATTTTTTTGCATTTAAGAAAAGTGAAGTGAAATGGATTATTCAATATTAATGTGGTATAGCAGCACTGATGAGCCCATCAGGCGCCAATGGACGACTTCAAACCCATGGTCACACAATGGCTCTGGTTGAACTCAGTGGGTCATGCAAACAACGATAAAACACATGAATGTGGGAAAGGGATTGGCCAGAGGAGGGGGAGTTGACCAGAGTGGGAAGGAGAGAAGGTAGGTGTGAGAATCATCAGAATGTGTATACACATGCATGAACGGCAAGAACAATTTAATTACTTTTACGAAAGTCATGAAGGCTGTGCTAATTCTCTGCCTCTGGGACATTGTACTAGTCTTCTCACTTATATTCCATTAACAGTTTTTATTTTTCCATTAAATAAATTGCCTTAAAAAGAGTGTGGCACTGCATTATTTTGCTAAGTTGCCAGGACAAAGCACACAGACTGGGTGGCTTAAACATTACAGTTACTTTTCCACTGTTCTGGAAACCAGAAGCCCAAGGTCAAAGGTGTTGGCAGTGTAGTTTTTCTCAGGGCCCTGTCCTTGGCTTGCAGGTCCTCACATAATGGGACCCCTGTGTTGCCTGTATTCTAATCTCTTCTGCTTACAAGGACATCAGTCTACCCTAAAGACCCAATTTTAACATTTCTTTTTTCCATTGTATTTTTATTTTTTATTGAATTTTTGTGATTCCATGCAATGTAGTGTGATGCTATTTAGATCCCCTCTCCTATCCACACGTCACTCCACTGACCTCCCCCCCGACCCAATTTAATGTACACACACATGCCCATAGTATCTGATTTGTGTCCCCAAATGTCTTTCAGTGTGGGTCCATCCACTGGGCTCACCAAGAGTTCCATCCCTCCCTCTCCCAGTGGTCATCAATTGCCAAAAACTCCTTAAGTTGGGTTAGGATTTCTTACCCACTTTCCCATGTCTAGGCTGAGATTTTGGTGTGTTTTGAGCTTGCATGGGACTTGTGCTTGCTGTCAAGATTGCTGTGAGTTCATATGAGTAACTGACCAGCTATCTGGAAGACTCTGCTTGTGGTCACCTACCCCCTTTGACTCTTACAATATTTCTACATCCTCTTCTGAAATAATCCCTAAGCCTATTACAGAGCTCTAATCGTAAAAACAGCATGGTAGTGCCACAAAAATAGACACATAGATTAATGGAACAAAATAGAATATCCAAACATGAGTGTATGCAATTACAGCCACCTGATAGTTGATAAAGTTGCCAAGAACACACATTGGAGAAAAGACAGCATCTTTCAACAAATGGTGCTGGCAAAATTGGATCTCCACATGTAGAAGAATGAAATTAGGCCCATACTATCACCCTGCACAAGTCAACTCTGAATGGATCAAAGACTTCAGTGTGAAGCCTGAAATGTTGAAACTGTTAGAAGAAAAGATAGACAATACCCTACATAATGTAGGTGTAGGGAAGGACTTTCTAATTGGACACCAGTCTCTCAGGGATTTTGGTTGACAATTGACAAATGGGACCTCATTAAACTAAAGCTTCTGCACAACAAAGGAAACAAGTAATTGAGTGAAGAGGAAGCTTAAAGAGTGGGGGGAAATTTTCAGCTATTCATTTGACATAAGATTAATATCCAGAATATACAAATAAAAAGTAAAGAAGCAAGGGAACAAATGATCCAACAATTGGCTATGGATCTGAACAGAGAGCTGTCAAAAGAAGAAATAACAATGACTAAGAAATGCCTGAATAAGTGTTCAACATTCTTAGTAATTGGGGAAATGCAAATCAAAACTATTTTAAGATTTCCTCTTACCCCAGGAGAACAAATGACACCCAATGCTAGAGAGGATGTGGAGAAAGAGGAATCCTCGTCCAGTGTTGGGATTGCAAACTGGTGCAACCATGTGGAAATCAGTATGGAGAACTCTTAAAAAACTAAAAATAAATCTACCATATGATCTGGTTGTACTACTTCTTGGCATAAACCCAAAGGACTCATCCTCCTACAGAGACACTTGCACAGTCATATTTGTTGTTGTTCTTTTCATAATAGCTAAGAAACAGAAACAACCTAAATGTCCCTCAACTGATGAGTGGATAATGAAAATGTGGCTCATTTACACAATGGAGTTGTACTCAGAGGTTAAAAAAAACAAAATTATGAGATTTGCAGGCAGATCGATGTGAAGTACCAGACTCAGAAAAACAAGCAACACATGTTCTTTTCGTTTGTGGATCTTAACTTCTTTAAAGACTTTATCTCCAAATACAGTCACTTTCTGGAGAACTCAGAATTAGGACTTCAACACATAAATTTGCTGGTGGGGCACACGTTTGCCCATGACAAATTCTTCACTGAAATACATATATTTTGCTTGGATTTCTGGTTTTCGTTGAACATCTCAAAGATGATTTCATACAACATCCTAAGTTTCTTGTCCTCTTAGTGGACCGGCCGTCACTGTGGTTCCTCTGATGCTAAATGCACATTTTCCAGGTCACTGAGTACTAGTTGTTTGCTGGGCTTGATTTATTTTGAGACGTTTTCCTTAGAAAGGTCTTCTGTATTCCATTTTCTCAATTCTCTCCTATTTCAGAATGCTGTAGTGCTGTGCTGCACCTTTTTTAAAACACATGTCCAGCGTTATATTTCGAATTTCTTTTCTTCAGGATATTACAGATACTGTCGTGTTCTGGCGTAAGTATGCGACGTGGCTAAGTATGCGACGTGGAGAAGGCCCCGACTTTCTCCCTCTCTTATTTCACCTGACTTTTCTGTGTGGATCACTGAAGAAAATTCTCTGTCCTTGAATTTTAGTAACTTAAGTAGGCTGTGTGGTAATGCTGTTCCCTCTCGGTCTTTTTTCAATGAGAGATGATCTGTCTTCTCATCTGTATTTCTCTTTAATTTCCAGGATTTTTTTTTTTCAACTCTTCTGGGTATTTCTGGTCTTGATCTTTTGGTGCTATAATGGCAAGGGCACATACTACCTATCCGTGCTGTTAACTTTGCCCTCGGGCCAACTTCTGAATGTGCTTTCTGATTAATTCTATTGGAGGCCTTTCCTCTGTCCCATTAATGGACTTTCAGCATGTCTTCTTTCTTGTTGCTTCTAATTTATCAGGCAGACATGCCAGGTTCTGGGACGCTGTTAGACTCTCAATGTGTCTTTGCCACCGGCCTCTTTGCTCCTTTAGTTTCATGCACTTTCATGTCTTCAGGTTCATATTCCCATTAAGGTCTTGCTCACTGCGGGGGGGGGGCTTTCCTCTGCTTCTAAGCATGCTTTCATCTGTCCTAGGACTGTGCTGTCCTGTGTGTGCTTGCTTCTTGCACGACCTGGCGCTTCTGCTGCACTGAAGCAGAGCCGTGGTCCACTCATCTCATAACTGCAACAAAATACCCGCCCCCAAAAGCCTAAAGACAAGAGGGTTTCCTCTGGCTTAGAGTTTGAAGGGAAGTCCAACAGGGCAGGGATTTCATGGCAGCAGGACCGTGATGCAGAAGCTCACATAGAGTTTGTAGTCTGGAAACGGAGGTGCTCAGCTCTTTTTCTCCTTTTTACTCGGTCTAGGATCCCAGACCTCCATGGAACGCCACCCACCGTTAGGGTGGGTTTTCCACCTTGATAAACCTGATCTAGATAATCCCCCACAGGCATGCCCAGAAGCCCGTCTCCTGTCAGGTCGACAATATTAACCATTATACCTTGCTCACCACTAAGACCTGCGGCTTTGCTGTGCTCCAGAAGGGTCTGTGTGGGCTGTGGGTTCGCCCTTCCTCTCCATCTTTCCAGTGGTCTTTCTCCCTGGAGTTATGTACTAAGGCCTGGGCATTGCTGCCGCTGTTTTTGTCCATGAGGGTAGGGGAGGTAGAAAGCTTAGGTTCTGCCTTTTTTTCTGTTCCTATGTCGTCTTTCGGTCACAATGCACATCATCTAATTGGGGTGTGTCCTCTTGCACGCTCCAGGCCAGTCTCTGGTTGGTCTCTGGTGCTCTGCCATGCATGTTTCCAAAGAGGAGAGTTGCAGTTCCTCATTTTTGGGCTTCCCTGGTATACATCTGCCTCCGTAGCGAAGGCTTCTGTGGCTTCAGCCCCATTATCATTAGCCAAGGACAGAGGGCAACTTCTATTTGTTTGCTTCTTTGACTTAATTTCTCTACTATATTGCTGGTACCCTGGCCCTCCCCTTTCTCAGCAGCAGAGGTTGGAACGACATTCACTGGAAGTCTCCCCTGAGCAACTCTGATAGCCCTGTCTGCCCAGCTGTTCCCTTTCTCTCTAGCTGCTCTCCCAGCTCTACTTATGTTTAGGAATATCTGTGACACTTTTGGGGGAGTTGGTTGAATCACTCAACTTTCTACCATTTCTTCTGACAGATGCAGATAAGGTTAAAGGATTTCATGACACACACAGCCTTTATTTCTTCGTTTGGCCTCACTTCTTTTCAACACATAGGTTGTATATTTTGTACCTTTCAGCAAGTGCTGGGACAGGTACACTGTCCTGCCAATTGTGTGTCTACTGGGGAACGTCACCCTTTCACTGTCTCTGTACCTGCTTTAATGAGATGCTGTGATATTTGCAAGTTGATTTAATTTTATTTCTACCACGGCCGAAGAGTTCTTTGGTTAGATTGTTTAAAAAAAAAATCTTGAAATACATTTTATCTTATAGAATTGCATAACTGTGTTATGATTTTATATCATTAATTTAGGGTCATAAAACTATGTTTTTTGTTCTATTTATGGCAATTTTGACATGACAATTGTGCAAATTTTATGGATAACATTTTTTCCCTTAAATTGTATGAATGTTCATCATTATTTTATTTATTTATTTATTTTTTGGGTTGGTTTTTGGTATTTTCCAAGGGAAATTGGAGGTCAGTCTCCTTTTTGGTTTGGTGTATCATTATGTTTTATTTTTTCAAAAACTATTTTGTTTACATTATTTTTATTTTATGTGTATGAGTGTATTGCCTGCATGTATGTAAATGCACCTGTGCTGTGCAATGCCTGTGGAGGTTAGAGGAGGGTGTCAAATTCCCTAGAACTGGAGCTATGGACAGTTGTTAGCCACCACATGGGCGCAGGGGACTGAACTGGGGTCCCCTGCAAAAGCAGTCAGTGCTCTTACAGCTGAGCCATCCCTCTAGTGCTGTATGCTTTCTACCTATACTCAACCTACATTTCTACCTATACACTTTCTATCTACATTGGATTAATTTTTTTAAATAAAAAGGACATGATAACGTGTCTTCACAGCTTCAATAACAACAGCAATACACAAGAATTGTAAAGGGAAAGAGAGAAAAAAGAAGGATGAATTTGGTTATTTTCTCACATACTTTTCTGTTTGGTGTTGTGGAGAGTAGGCAGAGGTGAGTGCCTCTTCTGTTTCCCCAGACTCAAGATCAGTTTCATCTACCCATCCTCCTCCCCTTCTCTTGCTCTTCCTCCTTCTTTTTCCCCCTCTCGTCCTCCCCCATCTTCCTCCTTCATGCTCCCCCCTTGTCCTCTTCCTCATCTTCCTCCCTCCCTCTCCTCCCCTCCTCCTTCCCCTCCTCTTCACCTCCTCTTCCTTCTCCTCCTCCACTTCTTCCCCTCCTTCTCACCTCTCCCTCTCCTCCTCCTCCACATCTTCCCCCTTCTCCTCTCCATCTATCCTCCTCCTCCTCCTCCTCCTCATCCTCCTCTTTCTTCTAGCAGCAGCACTTTGAAGGGTTACTAGGGCGTTTCATGGGCTTGGCGCCCCTTCTACCATCTAGTTCTGGGAAATGTCTCTTACTTGGGGAATCTCTGTGGTTCTGGACCAAAAGCTCTGTTGTACAGGACACACTCTGCCATTAGGAACCTTCTTCCTTTTCTCCTGGCTTTGTTGGTGTATGGCACAATGGCCCACTTTAGTGTTACTTATTTGGGAGTACTGGTGGAACAGATACAGACTGATGGAAGTTCACTATGGCTGATATAAGCAACTTCACAGACATGTGGAGGGTTGGGTGCCCAGACACCATGCCCAGGTAGCTTGCTGGAGCAACAAAGAATGGCAGGATGACCCCAAAGAAGCTTTTCTAGCTGTGTCAGCTCCACTTAAAGGTCCTACCTGAACTCTCATGCACACTTTTAATTATGTCACAGATAGAAGTTAGTCATATCCCTACCATTAGTATAAGGGTTGTTGAGAAGGCAGTCTTTGGTTTTGGGCAGCAACATACCTGGTGTGGGGGAGGGAAACAGAGTGCTAAAACAGATGAAGACAGTCAGGTGTTTGTATAGGCAACTGTCAATCTCTGTCACATCATAGTCTCTCTGAATTTAGTCTGATTATAAAAGTGATTAAGGAGTGCTTTTTATTTTCTAAACAATATTAACTTATTTTTGTTTTATGTGTATGAGTGTTTTACCTGCCTGTATGTAAATGCACCATGTGTGTGCAGTGCCTGCAAAGGCCAGAAGTGAGCTTTGGATCCCCTGGGGCTGGGATTACGGACTGTTGTTTGCCATCATGTGGGTGCTGGGAACTGAACTTGGGTCCTCTGGAAAAGCAACAAGTGCTCTTGACTGCTGAGCCATCTCTTCAATCTATCCACTTTTAAAATTTATTTATTTTTATTTTGTGTGTGCGAATGTTTTTGTCTGCATGTTTCTAAGTGTACCACAAGTGTGAAACACCCATGGAGTCCAGAAGAGGGCATCAGATCCCCCCTGGAACTGGAATTAAGGATGATTGTAAGCTGCCATGTGGGTGCTGGGAACCAAACCTGGGTCCTCTGCAAGAGCATTAAGTGCTCCTAATGGCTGAGCCATCTTTCTAGCCACCTCCAGCCCCCTTTAAAGAAAACAAAAAACTTAAAGAAGGACCAGCATGGTCACATCAGGCTTATTTTCATTCCTTAAATTATTTTCAAACTCCTTCCTTTCTTCTGCTCCGATGATTTCCTGTAGCCTACTATGTTAGTGAGGGGATGAAATCTCAGGTCCTGTATTGTGGGTTTCATCTTTAAATTCCTCCCTTCTTCTCTCTCTTGAGACAGGGTCTCCCTGTAGCCCTAACTTGCTGGAACTCACCAGGGTGGTCTCCATCTCACAGAGATCCACCTGCTTCTGCTTCTTGAGTGCTGAGAGTAAGGGCTTACACCACCACGCCTGGCTCCTGTTCTCCTCTTTTAGGGCAGTGGTGGCTGGGATTAGTCACACAGTGCTGATTCTGCTCTGGTTCTTTGATGCCAGCTCCTTCCTCACTCCTGAGTTCCCCTACCCACAACTACCCCTTCCACAGAGTGCTGGGGCTCTGCTTTTGTCTTTCTTGGTACCAGTGCAATGAATCCCCATGGTTATGACTCTACTTCTGTTTGTAATATTAAAACTATCCACAATAATGGTTAGCCGTTTCTTTGTTCTTCCCTTCTTACCAAGTACCTTCTCATGTTTTTATTTCACTTACATCTCACGACTGTCCTTCCTTATTTTTTCTTACATATTCTCTAAGCACAAATACATTTTAAAGATTTGTTATTTTTATTTGTGTGTGTGTGTGTGTGTGTGTGTGTGTGTGTGTTGAGTGAAGGTGCCTGTGGGAACCAAAATAGAGTGTTGGATCCCCTGGGCTGGAGTTACAGGTGGTTGTGAAACACCCTATGTGGGTGCTGGGCAGCAAATCCTTCAGAGTCCTCTGAAGAGCAGCAAGTACTCTTAATGTCTGAGTCACCTCTGGAGTCCCCTCTAAGCATGTGTTTTAAAGGTTAGTGAGTAAACAACCCCATGTGAGTGTCAAAGTCTCAAGTCACAGCTCTTACACATTGCTTCTTAGTTGCAGCGGATCAAGAGATGAAAGTTTCAGGATTCAATCCTGTGGCTTGGAATGTGCACCCAATTGAAATAGAGACCTGGGACTCATAGGTGAAGAAGATTCTTGTTACAAAGTAGGAATGGGTGGTGGGTGCAGCTCTTTATGCTCAAGGACACTTACAGTTCAACATTTTTTTTTTCCTCACCAACATATTGGTAAAATATGTTGGTAAAATTCCTCAAAGTTGACAACATTAACAGGACAAACATTGTAGAAGTTCACAGATACTGAACAGCTGCGATAGCAAATCCTTTCTTCCTCCAGAGTGTTTTATCAGAGCCCCTGTGCTCCTGGCTTAGTGCTAAATGCTTCACTAAGGGAAGCAATCTACGGGTGGAAGCAGCCATGCAGATCAGAGATTAGCTTTCTTTCCAGTGGATCAGGGTCTTGTAGAATGGCCTCAGATAAAAGAGGAAAGGGCAGGCAGAAAGCTGTGAACTCAAGGCCAGTGGGAGCAGAAGGTACATGGGTGGTAGCAAAGTAATGATAATTGTTCCCGAGGGAAAGGCAGGTCAGGTGGTATTTTAAAGCCTGTGAGGAGCATAGCACAGTTCAGATTAAGCCTTAGCCTAAACTTGGGTTCCCCAGGGTATTTCTTGACTGTCTTTGAAGTCACTGACATCTGTTGTTAACAAACTCAAGCTTTTATTTTGCTTCCCCACCACTTAGGCTACTCTTAGGCATAAACACATTTTCTTAATTTTGCTGCTGGGTTTGTGCTGTGGTATGGTAGGTGGCACAAAAAAGAGGGCTGGAGCCATGTGGGTGACACACACCTGCACTTCCAGCCCTGAAACAGGAGGATATCAAGTTTCAGGCTAGTCTGGGTTACATAATGAGTTCCAGGAAAGCTAGCCTGTATATAGAGACCCTGTGTGAAACATAATAAAATAAAATAAGATAAAATTAAATATAATTGGATGAAAGGTGGGCTAGCCCTGGGCCCTCACTGGTGGATCAGGTAAGAGTCTTTGATCCGTAGCTCTGCCATTAGTTCTGTGCAATGTGGCACTTAACCGCCAGTATGATTCACATTGAATAAAGAGAGCTCATTTAAAGACTATCTTGGATTAGCAATATGCTTTTTTCCATTTTTTAATCATTTAATTCACTTTTTTTTTGGTCTTTTTGAGACAGGGTCTCCCTGTCGCCCCACCTGGCCTAGAACTTGCTATGTAGATCAGGCTAGCCTTGAACTCACAGAGATCTGCCTGCCTCTGTCTCCAGAGTACTAGGATTAAAGGCACGTGCCACCATGCCCAGCTCTTAATTCACTTTTTGTATGTCCAGCCAGTCATTCAACAGATACTTAGTTTATTGAGTGTCTACCGTGCACTGCCTACTTGCTGGGAATAGAACTGTAGACACAGCGGGCAGAAAATCCACGTCTTTAAGAAAATGGAGCCGTGCAACACTCAATTCCTCATGAATAGCCAAAAAGAAAGAAGGCAACATCACATCTTTGGTTTCTATTAGCATCAGTGATGCCCATAGACTAGAAGACTGATGTATCGCTGTGCAAGTACATGTGTGGCTGTGCGCTCCCCTGCAGATGTCACTCCTAGTGCTCTTTCAGTCTTTCTCTCCGCAGGGCCCTGCCTTCCCCATCACTTTTTAAAAAATAATTTATTGAGAATTTCATATATGCATATAAGAAGAGGTGTTTTGATCAAATCCATGCCCAATCCCCCCCTCCAACTCCTCCCATATCTCCCCATCAGTCTTTTCTGATAACTTCATGTACACTTTCTTCTTCTTTTCTTTTTTTTATGGGGCTTTTTGCTACTCTAACATTCCCCCCTCTGAAGAGGTAACCCTAAAGTCTTTTAAGGATTAGATAAAAGCTCCTAAATAATTTAGACATTTTTGGGCTTTGAAACGGAGTATGTTGCTAAGAGGTCCAAGAACATTGTGACATTTAACCAAGAACTGACTACTTTTATTTGGGGTCTTTTTACCCTAAATGCCTAGCTAATTCGTACCTCTTATTCTTATCACACCATCCTCTGAAGAGGTTACCCAACTTGTGGATAGGGAATCAGGATGCAGCCTGCTCTGGCTTCTTAGACCGCTCTGGCTTTTTCCATGCTGAACAGGGACACAAGGTGAGGCAATTGGGGTACCTTCAGTGAGTCTATCTAAAACACTCGCAAACTGCATAACTCTTATCTGTAGGGGGAAAAGAAAGTCCTTGACTGCTGAATAGAGATGTGAAGGAGAAGTAAAGGCAAGAGTAATTAGCATTACAAGTTCTAGACAGGGAACTGGAGAAAAGTCAAAACAGGGCAATTTTCAAATGTTCATATGAGAGTCCACTGAAGTTTCTTGACAAGGGCTTCCAAAAGCATCCCTCTATTGGGTTCCTCCTCCGTTTTCTTTTGTCTGCCAAGGCTGGACTTGAGAGTGATGGGTTCGGGATTGTCTTTCAGGTATTTTGATAGCTGTTGGAGTGGTTAGAATCAGTGTCAATTCCCTCTTAAAGACTTCTAGATATGGGGATAAAGCAAATTTATTCATCATTTTAGAACAGTGGCTGGTTGTCTCCTTTAGCTACAGGTGGGCACTACAGTATTTCAGACCAAGATTTGAAGTATTACATCAGCAGCACTTTCTGATTAGGAACAAAATAATCAATGAGATATAATTGTCTAAATAACTTTTTATATGGACTTAAGCCTAATGTCTGGGAAGGGTAATCCCTTGAACTCTTAAAGAAATATACTGATGACATACTAGATGTATATTGTCTAGATATATATTTTGTTCCTTAAACTAGTTAAGCTATATATAGTTCCTTAAACTAGTTAAACTATATATAATTTACTAGATATATATTGACTAGCTAAACATTTTGTTCCTTAAACTAGTTGACTAAACTATGACCTTAAGAATTTTAAGATTATGTGTATATTATTTTTGTCTCACCCTTTATATATCATAACAAACCTACACAGACCTTCATCACTTGCTTAGGTTTCCTCATTTTTCTCTCTATTTTGGAAAATATCTCCATTCCTATATCCTTTCAGCATCTTTTACATTCTGTTTTCTTTTTTTAAAATTTAATAATTATGTGACATAATAGCATTAACAAATAAAATTTCCATCTGTTGTGAGAATTCTTATACTGGGCATACTAAGCAATGTTTATTCCCTTTTAAGGTTCTAGTGTCAAGCCAATGTTTGATTAAAGTTTTACTGGGGAACCAATGAATTTATTGAGCTTACTTACTGTGATAACTGAAGGGTTGCTGAGGTGTATGTATGACCTGAGTGTATGCACACTGGAAAACCTTTACCCAGCACGGGTCATACCTTCTCTTCCTAGCCTTCCCCAGATTGTATACTTGTAATGCTAATTACTCTTGCCTTTACTTCTACTTCACATTTCCTAGTCTAGATTCAAGGAATTTCTTTTCCCCCTAGAGATAAGAGTTATGCGATTTGGAAATCTTTCAGATAGACCCAGTAAAGCAGTACTCCAGTTGACTC
>NW_008347401.1:528656-530161 GCF_000622305.1 Nannospalax galili | reverse complement strand
CAGACATCTCTAATGTCGCTTCCTCTGTAAAACATCAGTTATATCTGGAAAGAGCACCACCCTAACTAATGAGGACAGGAGATAGAAACTAGTTAGGCAGATTAGAGGTTCTAGTCTTGTCTTTGGTTAAAAGCTGGAAACATCCTTTATCCTGTCCTGGCTGGAGGCCAGATGTACCAGAAATATTTGGCGGTGCTGATTGGAGCTTGTATCCTTAAAATATTTTATGGTTACCTCTTCAGAGGGGGGTGTGTTAAAGTAGCCAAAAGCCCCATTAGGAAAAAAAAATCAAAGAAGAAGAAACCGTTCATGAAGTTATCAGAAAAAAGTGATGGGAAGATATGGGAGAGTTGGAGGGGAGGGAGTGGGCATGGATTTGATCAAAACACCTTATATGCATGTATGAAATTCTCAATAAATTATTTATATATATAAAAAGAAAATCCTTTCCTGCACCTCTATCTTGTAAGTTACTGCCAATATTTTCTCCAAATAGTTTCAGGGTTTCCAGTTTCAGGTTGAGGTATTTGATCCATTTGGAGTTGACTTTTCTGCAAGGTGAAAGATAAGGATCTAGTTCATTCTTCTACAGGTGGAGATCCAGTTTTGCCAGCACCATTTGTTGAAGATGCTGTCTTTCCTCCACTGTGTGTTCTTGGCACCTTTGTCAAATAACAGGTGGCTGAAATTGTGTGTACTGGGGTTTGGGTCTTCAGGGATGTTCCATGGATCTATGTGTCTATTTTTGTGCCAGTACCATGCTGTTTTTATGACTATAGCTTTGTAGTATACTTTGAGATCTGGTATAGTAATCTCACCAGCATTGCTCTTTGTGCTCAAGGTTGCTTTGGTTATCCAGGGTCTTTTGTGCTTCCATACAAATTTAAGGATGGTTTTTTCTAATTCTGTGAAGTATGTCATGTGGATTTTGATTGGGATTACATTGAATCTATATATTGCTTTTGGTGAGATGGTCATTTTCACAGTATTAATTCTTCCAATCCATGAGCATGGGAGGTCCTTCCATGGGAGGTCCTTCCATCTCCTGGTGTCTTCCTTAATCTCTTTCTTTAATGATTTAACAATTTCATTGTAGAAATCTTTGGTGTCTTTAGTCAGATTTATTCCAAGGTATTTTATTTATTAATTTTTTTCAGCAGTTGTGAATGGGAGCATTTCCCTGTATTCTTTCTCCAATTGTTTGTTATTGGTTTATAGAGAGGCTACTGATTTTTTTGGATTGATGTTGTTTTCTAATTCTGTGAAGTATGTCATGGGGATTTTGATTGGGATTGCATAGAGTGTATATATTGCTTTTGGTAGGATGGTAATTTTCACAATATTAATTCTTCCAATCCATGAGCATGGGAGGTCATTCCATCTCCTGGCATCTTCCTCAGTCTCTTTCTTTAATGAGTTAAAATTTTCACTGTAGAGATCTTTGGTGTCTTTGTTCAAGTTTATTCTGAGATTTTTTTTTTTCAGCTATTGTGAAAGAGGAGTGT
>NW_008347401.1:455919-528618 GCF_000622305.1 Nannospalax galili | reverse complement strand
TTGGTTTATAGAGAGGCTACTGATTTTTTTGGATTGATGTTGTAACCTGCCACTATACTGAAAGTGTTGATCTGTTCTAGGAGTTTCTGGTGGAACTTTTGGGATCTCTTGGGTATAATATATCATCTGCAAAATGATAGTTTGACCTCTTCTTTTCCAGTTAATACTCCTTTAAACTCCTTTTCCTGTCTTATTGCTCTAGCAAGAGTTTCAAGCACTATGTTGAAAATAACTGGAGATAATGGACATCCTTCTGTGGTTCCTGATTTTAATAGGAATGGTTCCAGTTTTTCTCCACTTAGAATGATGTTGGTTGTGGGTTTGTTGTATATGGCTTTAATTATATTGATGTATGTTCCCTCCAGTCCAATTCCCTTTAGAACTTTGAACATAAGTGCATGCTGAATTTTGTTAAAAGCCTTTTCTGCATCTATTGAGATGACAATGTGATTTTTGTCTTTGAGTCCATTTGTATGACTAATGACATTTATTGTCTTGAGTATACTGAACCATCCCTGAATCTCTGGGATAAAGCCTACTAGATAATGATGAATGATCTTTTTGATGTGTGTTTGTATGCTGTTTGCAAGTATTTTGTTGAGAATTTTTGCATCTATGTTCATTAAGGATATGGGTCTATAGTTTTCTTTTTTGTTTGTATATTTACCTGTTTTGTATATTACAGTGATGCTGGATTCACAGAAGGAATTTGGGAGTTCTCCCTCTGTTTCTATCATTTTGAATAATTTAAGTAGTATTGGTTGGTGGTCTCTCAGGCAGTCCCCTGCTTTCTCAGCCCCTATGCCAGAGTGAGGCCAAAACCCAGCACTCTCTGGCAGTCTGCCACCACACTGATGGAGTCAGAACCCACCCTCTCAGGCTCCCCATTACTCTTTATCAGGGTATGGTTGTCCCACCTCTCTCGTTTACTCTGCCCTCATAACCCCTACGCATGCTCAACTCTCAGGTTTTAGGGCCTAAATCTTACAAATTTGAAAATAATGAAAGAAGCAGAGGCAAGGAAAGGGTTCTAGGAACCCAGAGGCAAGTATGTTTAGAAGCTGGGCTAGTTTAAATTTCTAGTTCCAACTTAAACAGAGAGAAGCTTCTAGCGTAAGTGGAGAGAAGAGGGAAGAGCTCCCAGAGCAATGCAGTCTGCTCCTGGAGGGGAAGTGGAAGATCTGGCTCTGTACAGCCTTTAGTCATATTGGATTATAGGTGCTTCAGTAGAGATTGTCATTCCGATAGTGTGAGGATGCAGCAGATGGGGTATAGGTGGTAAGTGCCATTTTCAGATTCACAGATCATTGAAATGCATGGTGCTCCAAGGGATTACCCTGACATTCCTGAACCATATCCCAGCCCTCAAGTGGAAGGGACTGTTCATGAGGAACTGTGGCTACCTTTTCACAGCTGGGATAGCATTTGGATTTAGCAACAGGACTGTGTATTTGAAAATCAGGAGAACATTGTTTCTAGCTTGCCTGAGTTGTGGTTAAGTTTCACACCTGTGTGATTAGATTATAGAAGGAGGGTTTCCAGCACATTCTGTTGTGGAGGAAGGGAAGATGATTCTACTTTGCTGGAGGACAGTTTGTCCTTGTAACCTGTCTTTGTCTGTTGCTGCCATTTTTGAAAGAGTAGGTCTGCCTCTCTTTTTTCTCTGTATGTTTCATAATGTCTTCATCCTATAACTCTTGGTTCAGTCTCATCACACAGATTATTTCTAAGGTCATATTCTCCTTCTCAGACTAGCTCTTGCTATAGACCATTGTTTGTTTCTAAGGGCTCTTAACCCCAGCCCTTTCCCAAAGCTTTCTCTCTTGGCTATTCTATTCATTTTCCCGAGGCTTCCTCAAGCTGCTCACTTAAAAATGGGGTGATGTCCAAAGTGTGAACTTTGTGCCACAGATCAGCACTACTGGAAAAGCATTATTCATGTACATTCATGGGTCAAACCCTGGAGCTACTGAACTAGCTGTCTCTGGGTAGAACTCAATTCTGCATGGACCACCTGTTTGAGAAACACTGTTCCAGAAGGACTTTTAGATGGCGATTCTTAAGATAGGCAGCAAGAGGAAGGGTGCCTCTCCATAAGCAGAAGTGTCTTGTGAGGAATGCTGCTGTATCTTAGGAGAAACAAATATACTCAAGTATGTGATTAAGTCTTCAAGTTCTCCAGCATAAGTTGCAACCAATTTTCCCTACATACAAACCAAACTGAACCTTTAGGCAAATTTCCAGGAGAACCCTAAATCCTAACGATACCACTCTGCTTTCAGTTCTTGACAAGATGTCTTACTCAATAACCAACTTTCCGCTCTATTCCAAGAGTGTTTTCATGAATATAGTTGCTGAATGCCATTTATTTTATTATTAAGGGCGGGGACTTGGCTTTGTAGACAGTATGGAAAGTTAGGCAGAAACTATGAAGTGATGTATGAAACACTATGGGTTTCCTTCTGGTAACTGCGCATGCCCTGAAGAAGCTCATTTTCAGAAGGCATGCAGAAAGATGGAATTTTAAAAACGGAAAGCCTGACAGTAAGCAATCAGTACTACTTTTTAAGGTTCTGCTGTTTCCAGAGCACACAAGCTTTGCTGCCTGCTCATTTGCATTCTCACTAAGCATCCTGACATGAATGGAGGGCTTCACTGTCTCTCAGCCAGTGCAGTATTGATTCTGCATCACAAGGGGAAAATATAAATGCAGTCTTTCAAAGATGACCTTAACCGCAATGCTAGAAAATTGCTAGGTGTTAGAAATCTCAAGTACAGTATTGGCAGGAAACTAAGCTTCATAATTTGTGATGTGTAGTGTAAAATCCCCAGACTCTGTTTTCAATAGGCAAGCCAAATCAAAATGGTAGGGTCAGTTAAATTTCTTTGAGAATCACAGGACCATCAACTATTCAGTGTCATGCATTTGAAAGAAAACAGAGGCAACTACCAAAATAGATGACAAAACGCGAATACTGAACATTTCCAAAATGGAAAATAAAGCTCCCAGTGGTTCAATCATAGTCTCTGAAATAAATCTGCTTCCTGAATTTCTCTTGAGTATTGAATTCTGTTGAAAAATACACGTAAGATAATTCTATCTCTTTGAATTGATTATTTTAAGAAAGCGACACTCCTAGGGCACAGGGGCTCCTTCTGAGTACATAGTGGTAGCCATGCCATTGTTTTTAAGCTGTTGTGACTTGTGCTTTCCCTCCGTGGTGCTGTTTTATATTACTTTCACTGGGACCATCTTCTTTCTTTGCCCTGAGGAAAAGGCAGTTATTTAGCCATCAAATTATGGTTTTAACATAGGGGATGCTGTTGTTCTTATGGACAGTGAGAAGATCTACTTTATTACCAGAGTAAGATTGTTATAAAGCAGTTTGTTCAAAGGGAAGCCAAATAGAAGCACCCATGCTTTAATCAGGAGAAACATTTGTGAATGAGCAATTATACTAAAGGAAATGAGGCATTTAAAAATGAAGAGCTGTGTTTACATTTCCTTCTGGGGTTTGCTATTATTAATTATTATTTGTTGGATGTTAAGACAGCTTGAATTTCTAGTTTGACATGATGCTTCCTTTGATTTTTTCCCTTTTTCCAGCCCCACACCCCATGTACCACTTTGCCATTTCATATATGTATTTGGAACATGTGGGCGTCATTAAAGTAAAAAATCATTAATTTACTCCAGACAAATAATGGAGCTTGCTAGGGAGGCGTGGACTTAAAGAATGAGCTACTCAGGGTAAAGAGAAGTGTACGCTGAAGGGCTCACAGTTGAAAGACCACACAGACAGTGAGGCCAAGCAGAATGTGTTGTTATAAAACTTCAGACAGCGAACGGCGCCATTGCATGGAAGAGCAGAGAGCAGGCAGTTCATTCCTGTTTTGGTGGAACAGGCAGCTTTTAACTGGACCTTAGAACCTGAATAATATTTGAAAGGCAAAGATAGGGGTAAGTTTGTCCTGATGAGGGCAACCAAAGTGGGCAACGTGCACAGGTAAGAATGCACATGCCACGGATTATGGTTACTAAAGATACATTAATGTAAAAAAAAAATTGTTGACTAAGGATAGATTTCAGTACTTCCCTCCCATGGGTGAGACTTGAGTTTCACCCCCATCTGTAATAATGACTTTTACAATATGGACATAATCTGGACTTTTGTACAATTTTATTTGTTATTTTCATTTCATATATATGTGTATTGCCTGCATGTATATAAGTGTACCTGTGTCATCCAATGCCCACAGATGTCAGAAGAGGGCATCTGATTCATGCCTGGAACTGGATTTATGGACCATTGTGAGTCAGCATGTGGGTGCTGGGACTTGAGCAGCCAGTGCTCTTAACCACTGAGGCACCTTTCCAGTCCCTGGATTAATAACTTTTAGAGCCATGTGGTCCTCTTGTGATGTGGGCACCTGACCTTAATCTCTCAGGACCCTACTTTGCCCTCCACCCAAGACAGTAAATGAATGTAGGTGTGCATGATTAATATATCAAAGGGCTGGAAGCAGTGTGTGTCTTTCTCACTGAAAACAGTGAGAAGGATTGAGAAGTCTGTAACTGTATGTGAGAGATATTTCTGGCCTAGGGGTCAAAGGGCAAGATTCTCTGATAAGGTTGGACTTTAGCTTCTACTTCCCCAATTCATGCTGGACATACTGCTTGAATAAAAGAATTAGTGAAAGAGCATCTAAAGGAACAGGTGGTTCTTAGAGCTCGGGTCCACTTTTGGCCTTAAAATGAATGCTAAGAGTTCAATTGCTTCTTTATTGAGGTATAACTGCACTGCGGTGCTCTGTACCAAGGGAATATAAAGAATACAACCAGATGTAAGAAAGTCTCTAATAACATGTATTAGTTACTTTTTGTTGCTATGATAAAATAGCATGACCAAAATGAAGAAATGTATTTTGGCTTATGGTTCCAGAGGGAGGGTCCATAATGGTGGGGGAGTCATGGCAGCAGGTAGCCAAAGCAGGAAAGTGAGAGATCACAGTTTAACGTAAAACACAAAGCAGAGAGAGCAAACTGGAAATGCGGCAGGGTGTACGTGCTAATGCCCGCCCCCAGTGACACATCTCCTCTAGTAGGGCTCTTCCTCTGAAAGGTTCCACAATCTTCCCCAAATAGCACCACCGATTGGTTATCAAGTGTTCAAATACCTGAGCCTATGGAGGACATTTCTCATTTGAACCATTATATAAAGGGATAAAAATGTACAAAAAAATCTAAAGAAATCCATAACTCCCAAACTTGTTGCTAGACAGAATGCATCAAAGATGGAATTGTGGCCCCAATGTGGTCAGTTATGCGCTGTGACCCAGCTCTGCATGCACCAGTGATAATAGAACTATATATTGTTTAACACGGAAGTCAAGACAGGGAGGGGAGAATAGGGCAGTGTGCTCACAGAACAGTGATGTGGGGTACGTGCCTGGAAGGCTCTGATGTCACAAGTTTCAGGACACTATTAATTAATCAAATTATCAGTAGACCAATATCTATGCCACATAAATATTTGTCTGAAGCAGTTCATTTCAGATTTTTCATTTAATAAGAATAGCTAGTCATTGAGGTGGATTTTAGAATTAAGTTTACTGGATACTTGAGAATCACATAGACCTAGTCTATATAAAAGGAATCTGGTGGTGACTTGGCTGGGTTTATCGTGAAGCCAAGCCATAGCTCTTTGTCATGAGTTAGAATTTAGTTTTTCCTCCCACTTTTTTTTTCAAGTGAATCACTAGAACAACATCCTGGCCCTGCAATATGTTACCAATGAAAGCACATCTTTATTTTTCTCTGGTTTTCCTTTGTCGCCAAGTGAGGCTTTGGCTGTATCATATTCATCAGTAAGAAATCCCCAAATAGCAGGCAGCATACCAGCATCTGCAGGAGCCGTGGGTTCAGGACAGACTTCAAATCCTGGAAAGGAGACTTAATCTCCTATTTTGGGGCAAGTTCTGAGTCAAAAGATGATTTCACTGACCCAGGATGGTCTTAACACTTTGTTTCTCAGAACCAGAAAGAACTCTCCAGCAAACCTTATTTGTTGAGGATGGCTGTGCACAGAGCATGAAAGTGGAAACTGGCCTTTGCAGCAGGAATTAAAAAAAAAACCTTTTGCCTCGTTGTAGCCGGGTGTAAGACTTTGAAAGCCGGCGGTTCTGCTGAGGCTTCTCCTGTTAAGATCAGACAAGACCATTTTGCTTTTCCAAGTGAACCCTGCTGTCCTAGGAGGTCAGAAAACACTATTTACCTTTATTGGTGGTCACTGAAGCAATGAAAGACTTATGCAGGCGAAAGCCCATTAGCACTAGCAGTCTGGGTCTCTATTGCAAATAGACGTTGGTCATGGAGCAAATACTTTTACTGGCTTTGACCCTGAACTGCAGCAGCACAGTCTCCTCTATGGTGAGATTCTGGGTCACAGAGTGGGACAAGGAAGAGACACACAGAGACGCAAGGAGTGTGTGTGGCTCTGCATGTACATCTGTGGTCGACCCTGATAGCCTGGTGTGGCAGAAGGAGCTTTCCTAAGAGCAGATGTAGGATTCTGCATGTACATCTGTGGTCCACCCTGATAGCCTGGTGTGGCAGAAGGAGCTTTCCTAAGAGCAGATGTAGGAGTCTGCTGCACGTAGACAACAGCATTTCTCCCTTCTGAATAGCAAAATATGAAATCCCGAGTCCTTAACTTTAACTGGGACATAAATCATGACCATTTTCTCCATTTTGAAATATTTTTCTGAATGGAAAGTCAATGGTGCAGAAAAAGCCTGCCATGGAAAAATTCTGCTGTATAAAATTCTGCTGTACTGCATAAACAGTGTTTAAACTTGTTTAATCTACTGTTTCACTCAGGCTGGAACTTAACACCTAGATGTAACATCCAAGAATATTCTAGAATTTTTTTCCTGCAGCTACTATGGTTAAGATGTTCTTCAAACTTTCCTCACCAAGTGAAGGGATCTGTGAGAATGGTTTTAACTTTCCTGTTTTTGTGGAAGAATCCTATCCAATATTCGACAGTTAAGGGTCTTTGGATATCTTCTTGGCTCATTCTTAAAATGACTGGGAGGTCTGGATTCTTAAATTCCACAAATCTAAGGATGTCCTCTGTGGGGTTTCCTTACGTCACAGGTGGAACTTAACCAAGGAGATAGTCAGTCCAGTCCCGGTTCTATCATTTACTAATTATGTGAACTGCGACACAACAATTTACGCTTGTCTTATACTCTTTTACCCTTTAATAACTATGATTGCCTTTGTTCAGTTATTTTTTTTTCAAAGATGCTTACAAAGGGATGGGAGAGATGGCTCAGTGAAAAAACTCTTGCCCTGCAAGTATGAGGAGCTGAGTTCCCGTTCTTAGAGCTCATGGGAAACCAGGTGCAGTAACAGGCATCTGTGGTGCCAGTGCTCCTGAGACGAGGTGGGAGGGGAGACAGGAGAATCCCAGAGGCTGGTGGGCCAGCCACTCAGTATGCACAGCAGCACATGACAAAACGGGGAGCCTGTCTCAGACAAGGTGGAAAGTGAAAACTGACACGAGGCTGTCACATGTCCTGTGTTTGTGTGGGCGCATGCGTGTGTGCACATGCGCACACGTGTACACACACACACACACACACACACACACACACACACACTGATGAGATGGCCCAGTGAGGAAAGGCCCTTGACAGACAAGCCTGACCACCTGACCTCAGTTCCCAAAAGCCATGTAAAGGTTGAAGGAGAGGAGCAGTGCCACAAGGTTGTTCTCTGGCTTCTGCATGTGCAGCATGGCATGCATCCACACACATATATCATGCACATACACAATAACAATAAATAAAAATTAAAAAATTAAAAATCCAAACAAAAGAAGATGTCTGCAGAGTAAATAGCCTCTTTGGAGGTAGAAGTAGGGTCCACTTCCACAGCAAAGAACAGGCATACTTCTTGTGCCTGGTGACAATTCCTGTAATGTAAACTAAAAATTCTTTTAACATACAGTTCCTGCTTATACAACCTGTTGATTGTCCAACATGACCGACTCTCTCCATGATGCTCTGTAGGAGTTGGGATTCTGAAACTTGGTGAAAGAAAATACTGATTCTCTGCCACTGTTGTTTCTGGGAATAATACAATGTTTGTTTCTGGCTCGGGAGAAGTCATGCCTTTGGAGGCAAGCAATGATGAAACTGTTGCACGCTAACACATCAGCTTTCTAGTAGACTGAAATATCAGACTCTTCATAATTCTTAATACTTATTTAGCATAATGAATCCTTAGTTTCTGCCTTTGTAAAACAAAACTTAAAAGCAGCTGTATGAGGAGCTTCTCATACAAAAAGCCATCAGGAAGAACTTGGACTCGCTTACATGATGCCTCAACACCCACCACTGTCTTTAAATGAGCAGTTATTTTATGTAGTAGTGTTTTTAAAGAAAACTGTTCAGAAAAGATTGTGTTAAGAAGCGTACAATTTTGAGCCATCCCTCTCTTAACATAATCTGCAGAGTCATTTTCTTCTTTCTGTGAAGTTCACACTCTCCCTTCTTAGTTTCTTTTCAGAACAATTTCACATAAAATCTTTCACAGATCTAATATAGAATCTGCTCGAAGAATTTAAAAGTTTTCCTTTATTTACTTCCATGGAAGAAGTTAGGAAGGGAAACCAGTACTATAAATTTTGTGGCTTAGTTTGGTTTATGATGAAATTTTCTATTTTTATATTCTACCTGTCTTTTCTATTTATTTGCTTTTTTCAAGGATTATTTTTATTTATTTTTGTGGATTTCATACATTTTAATCATATTTAGTCCTCCCCTGAATATGCCTACCCCCCCATTCATTGCCCACCCACAGGATTTCACGAATTTTGTCTTATATGTTAAAACCTATTGAGTTAAGTTTGTGTACCCAGATGTCTCTCAGTGTGAGTTCATCCACTGGAGCCTGTTCAGCCTATCCAGCGTCACTCCCTTTAAGACTATCAACTCTCCCTCACTCAGCAGTAATCAGCTGTGAATAGTTCTTTGGTTGAGGTTGGGGTCTCCTGCCCATTTCCCTAGTTCTATGCTGGTTTTTATCTGATTGAGTTTGCATGGTCTTGTGCATGCTATCATCATTGCTGTGAGTTCATATGAACAAGTTCCCAGGAGCCTGTAAAACTCTGTTTCCTTGTGACATGCACCACCCCTGGCTTTTACAATCTTTTTGCCCCTCTTCTGCAATGGTCCCTGAGCCCTGGGTGGGTGAGGTTTAATATAGAAGTCCTATCCAGGGACATGTACTCTGTGTTCTGTTCTTCTCTACAGTTTGGCCAGTTGTGGCCTTTTGTGTTCACTGTCCTCTGTTTCATGAGGAAGCTTTGCTGACGAGAGTTGAGAAACGCATTAGTATTCTCTCTATCATTTGTTCCATTGTGTTCTGTGAAACTTAGGTGTAGATGTTCCACCTTTGATGTGCCACTTAGGTTGGGCATCTCACAGACTCTTATCCTCTGTGTTTGACCAGTTGGGGAACACTGTATTAGATTCTGTTTGTTGATCTTTATTTAGCATCTTGTAAGAAATTATGCTTGTCTAGCGATGTGACAAACGTAGGATTTTTCTCTAGGATCTATGACTGCTCCAGCCACGTGTATTTGACTATGTTTACAGTGCTACACGTGAATTCCCTCCAACTGAACTGCCTTTAAGTCCAATTAGATAACTGTTGATTACCCCCAAGATGAAAGTGCCACTACTGCACTGATGTAATTTGCTATGCCAATCATTGTTGTGGTTTTTAGACTTTAAAGCTGGAGTTGTTGGACCACTGATTGATTTTTTTCCCTTAACAACTTGCATACTGTCCCCCAAAATTATAAGAACTTGACTTGAGGGAGGTGATTTCTAGGTCAGTTCTGACTCCATTACTCTAAGTCCTGTGTCTGACGTGTGTTTGGTCTTCAGCAATAGGGTCTCACCTTCAAGTTCTGAGAGGTAATCAAGGGCTGTGGCAATAGCCTGTGTAATTTTTTGGAGTTTGTTGGACTACCCTGACAACAACTCAAAGGTAGGTTTCTAGTGCCTGGCACTGTGTTTCTTGTTATACAGTCTTCAGCTGTACACATGCACTCATGTACAGATACTGTATGTGTGTTTTTCAGTAGGCTTTTGAACTCATACATTTCCCTCTGTTTTTTCATATCACCTAAGCATTATTTATCTCTAGTCTCTCTCTCCTTGTGATTTATTTACTTTCTGTATGTATGAGTATTTTGCCTGCCCATGAAGGCCAGAGAGGGCATTAGAGCCACTGGAACTAGACCTACAGGCAGCTACAGACAGCTGTTAGCTTCCATGTGAATGCTGGGAACCAAACTTGGTTCTTCTACAAGAGCAGCCAGTGGTCTTAAACACTGAGCCATCGCTCCAGCCCCAAACTTTAACTTCCAAAATGCATTTCCTTTCTCAAAAGAGTGAGTGAAAGCCTAGCAGAGGATCTGGCCTCGCCTGTCAGCATGATGGTGTGAGAGCCTGGGTCAGGTCTCCCTTGGTTCTTATTGCTGTTTTTACAAAGGGAGAAGAGAATAAGCTGCAGATATAATAGTGTTACTTTCCCTCCTAAAATGTATCCTTTTATCCACAGGACTCCTTGGCTTGATTTTTAAGGGTACTTCTAATCTGTTGGGCTCCACCTTTGTCCTGTCTTCTGCTTAAATTAGGATTCTCTGTAGCCTGTAAATATGTCATGCTCTTTTTCCTATTATGCATTTTGACCATAACCTGTGTTCCTTCTGTCCCGCGTGCCTTTCTTTTCCCTTTCTACCTGATACAGTCTCATTCATCCTATAAGGTCAGGTCAGCTTCCTGTCACTTTGGAAGCCTCCGGTCTCAGGTCTCAGTTCACATCACTGTTCTTGCCACCAAAGACCTGCTTTGTGCTTACTTGGAGGTAAGCCCACCTCACCTGACTGCGCTGCTTACATTGCCTTAGCCAATGCTTTCATCTCTGACATGCAAGATGCATAATGATGTGGTCTCGATTGAGACTGGTTAGCTTTCCTGGGGTTCATGTCATGAAATTTGTTTTATTGGCACTTGGTTCCATCCCACAGTTTCTCAACACCGGTCACCAGTTCACAGGAAGTGCTTTGACAAAGTGAAGGTGCTGATTCTAGAGATCATGAGGCTATACCTGATCTGCATGTTTAGATATAATGTTAGGAACACCCACATCATAATAAAAAGAAATACTCACAGAGCTCTCACCATGCATGGTATTATTTCAGACACTGCCTTCTTTTTTTTCCTCTTTCTTATTAATTTATACACAATTTTTGGGACGCTAAGGTAGAAAACATACTGGGCATTTTTAAGCACCATTTAAAGCTCTTTATTCCCTTATTTTATACCCAGTTTTTAATGGCAATGTCGAATATCATCAGGCCGGATAAATGGCAAGAAAATATCCTCACTCATGTTGAAATAAAATCCTTATACACAGTGACAGAACTACACTGGCTTCTTTCAGCCAAAGGAGATGGCAGATATTAAGAGCCAATATTTTCCCGAGACAGCTCTGTATTAATCAATTTGCCATAAACACTTGTCTTTCTTCACAGAGGTTTTCCATTCTTTAGAAGGAAGGCCTAATTTGATCTGGCATCTCTGCAATTATTTAAAGGAAACAAAACATCTGGAACCAAACATGACTAATGATTTAAGTAGAGCAATATTATAAAAGATTTGTAAGTTTAGAATATTTGAATTGGGATTTTATGTATCATATTTAATTGTGTAATGAGTATTTTTATGCAAAGCACATTATAGTAGTAATTTGTTTTTGCATTGAAACATATTGTCTAGGTTTCTTAAGGAACATTACTCAGATGGTCCAGGTCCCCCTCGGTACTGCTCACAGCCTCCTATTGAGTCTTTTTGCTGTGTTCTCTTCCTTCCCATCCCTCTTTCCACCTGCCAGTTTTCTGTCATCATATCCCCCAGGTTTGTATGGAGTGTTAGCTTCAGACAAATGGTACTTGGCAATGGGGCTGTGTGGGAGACAGGCTTGAGCCTAGGGTGAAAGTCTTACTGACAGCCATACAGCAGGCCTGAGGCAAGGGCCCTACTGTTGGAGCCACAAGGAACGCGTTGTGACATCTGCTCCCATTGGCAGATCATGAGACAGATGCCTAGAGCTCGCCACTCCCTAATCACCACCCTTGAGAGTCTAAATTGCAACACTTAGATAGTGCTATAGCCTGGGTCACATGGTTCCCAGGAATCCAGGCCCTGTTCAGGAAACTGGAACCTAAGTAACCTGAAACCTATTATGCTAATAAGGTTTCTGACTCGCATGTCATGATAGGACACAGCCCTGCCAAAGATCTGAGTTGTAACTTCTTGATTGGACCCCTACCCCTGTATAAGCTTGTGCCCTTCTACAATAAACTAGATCGGCGTCACCGAACCTGGTCTCCTGTGTCTGGATACAGCTTGGCTGACACAGTCTCCTCACCAGCCCTGGGGTCCAGGACCGGCAGAAGTAGCTATGACCAGAGGCAGCCCTGGGCTAGCGGAAGAGCGGCCACAGCTGGCAGCAGCAGTGAGGAGTGAAAGGCAGGGCTGTGCAATCAGAGTCAGCGCCTCGGAGTTAGCGCCCGTGAACAGAGAGCGGCTGCAGGCTGCGCCCGTGCAAGTGGAGGAACGGTGTCCCGAGACAGCACCGCGAGAGCGGAGGGGCGGCCACAGCTGTTGGGGACGCAGGGCTGGAATAAATTTTCCTGCTTGAGTGGTACAGGCAGAAGAGATTAAAAAACATTGTTACAGAACCAGCAATAGGTAGCCATTGGGAGCTAACCGTTAGTGAAGTCATAATGGCCAGAAAGCTGGAAGATCATGGTCAAAAGGAAGCCAGGAAACCTGGGGAAAAGTACCTGGGCTGTAGGAGAGAAGCAATGCCTGCCACAGCAGCCCTTGGCATAGCAGTCCAGGTCTCACTTTTGTAATGGAATGAGGGCTATTTTAAGGCAGCTCTCTGTTTTGATATGTCAGCATGACAGAAGAGCCATAAAGAAAGAGGGTAGTCCAGGATCTAGGTTCTAAATTGAGAATAAGGTGAATTTGGTCTTAAAAATAAGGCAACCAATTGTTAGACACAAACTGAGAGAGACACAAATCACAAAAGTGATTCAACTCTAGATCACAGAACCAAACCAAAGTTCCCCGATGGACTAAGTTCCCCTACAGATAGCATGGATATGAGCAGAAGAGCACGATGTTTGTAAGTCAGGAAACGTGTGTACTCTAACAGTAAATTCGGATGTCCTTCAAGCCCTTTGTCAAATAGTTCTCTATTGACTACGGAACAAGCCAGTCTTGTGACATGATGTGTAAAGTCCTCTATAATCAGAATTCAACTGTTTTTTAAAAAATCTTCAGTTCTCCTTAACGTGTCTTCTGTGAACATCCAAGAATGTAGGTCTACCTGTTTTGCACAGAGGCCACAGCTGCTTAATCCACATTAATTAAAGTATTTTCTTTGTATTATAGCCTGTCACAGTATGCATCTCTTGTGCTGTTAGAGTACAACATGATGCAGAGGCCAGGTAATGCTTAAAAAACAGCTTTACTTCTTAGAGTTCTTGGTAAGTTTAAGGTTGAGGGGTTCCACATACGGCAAGGACCGTCTTTCTATATCATTTCATAGAAGAAGGTAAAGAGGGGGAGTAAGGGGACAGAGATAGATAAGGATGAGAAAGACGAAGAGATGGAGGGAGAGAGGAAGGGAGAGAGAGACATAGAGAAAGAGACAGAGAGAGAGTCTACTTTTACGACAACTTAATCTCAATACTATTGCATGGGGATGGAATTTCTAACCCATGAAGCTTGGAGAACACATTCAAACCATAACACTCTATCCTGGCCCTCCAAATTCATGAACTTCTCATATCCATAATATATTCACTGTATCTCTCTGCCCCTCAAATCTTAACTTATTCAGGCATTAACTCAAAAGTCCAAAGTCTAGAGTAGTATCTAAATCAGTTAGGGCTAAGACTCAATGTGTGGTTCATTCTGAGAACAATTCCCTCTGGCTGTGAGCCTGTGGAATCAAAAGAAATTATCTGCCTATAAAATATAATAAAAGAGGGGCAGTATTCCCCAAGTTAAGTAAAAAACCCAACAGGGAAAGCAACATTAAATATTAGAGCTGGACCATAGTCTCTAGGTCCTGTATCCTGGGCACACTGGGGCTTGGGACCCCATGACCATCTCCATGGCTCTAGTGAGCTTAACTTTAGTGACTCAGGAGCTCATGCTGTGGCTTTCCCTAGGTGGAAGTTGTAATCTGGTAAACCCACAGCTCTGGGATCTTGGGGGATTGTCCTGCTCCCATGGCTCCACTAGGCATTGCCTTCACAGGGATCTCCACTAAGGTGTTGCTTCTATAGTCTACTGAGTTCTACTGAGCCTTGCCTGAAGGCTTTCTGTAGTGGCTCTGCCCTGGCAGGGTCTCTTCTGAGGCCTCTTGGCAGTTGGCATCTTGTGAAATCTGGCCCCACCATGGCCCCATAGCTCTTATAACCTCTCATGAGGACTGCCAAGAGTTACTGCTTATCCTTTCAGAGCAGTAGGCTGAGAAGCAATTTGGGACTCAGGGTCCAGAATCCTGAGGTGACACAGGACTGTAATGCTGAGTTCTTTTAGATATCGTTCTGGTGACCTTGTTCTTAAGGTACTTCTCAGGGTCTGCGAAGGGAAGAAAACCTTGAAAGCCTCTGAAGATCCTTTGCCATCTTTCTCCCATCAACTTGATAAATAGGACCTGGTTTTCCTACTATACAAATTAATCTTGAGCAATGTGTTTCCATAGTGTAGTGGTTATCATATTTGCCACACAAATTAATCTCGATAGCAAAGTTCCCTTGGTCATATGTAGAGTAGTCTGACTGAACACTTTTTAAAAATTCTTTCATTGACAGGCTGACACTTTTCCAAATCTTTCTATTCTGCTTCCCTTAAACACAGATTTCCTCTGTAATTCACTTTATGGTGACAAAGGAGCCAGGCAGCACCTTTAGTGCTTTGCTGCTTAATTTTCTTTGCTAGATATCCTAGTTTATCACTGGAGTTCTGCCTTCAACTGGGGCCAAGTTCTGCCAAGTTCTTACAACTGTGTAACAGAGATGATCTTTACTCCATTTCTTAATAATTTGCTCTTCATTTGTATCTGAGGTATTAGAAAGACTTGCACTGCATGTTTCTATCAGTATTTTATGTGTGTGCACACGTGTGAGCTTGTGCCTCAACCTGGTGGCCACAGGTTGAGGGGGGGTTCCTCCTTAATTGTTTTCCCCAGGGATCCTCCTGTGTCCATCTACCCAGTGCTAGATTTACACGCATATGCCACTGTGCCAGGCTTTTACAGAATGCTGGGGATAGAACTCAGGTCCTCATGCATGTGCACCAAGCACTTTACTGAGGCGTCTCCCCAGGACCTCTACTGGCACTTTCCTCATGACCATGTGAGTAATCTGCAAGACTCTGATCGCTTATCTCTCAGATTTTGCCTTCTCTTCTTTTGAACTCTTACTGGAAACATTCTTAATGTGACATTTGTGGCATTCTAGGCTTTTTCTAGCTTATTCATCCAAATTCTAGCCTGTACCTACTCTCTCCTTCCAAAATGGCTTTCCCATTTTCAGGTGCTTGTTAATAGTCCCATTACCCGGGGCCAATTTTCTGTTCTGGTCCACTACTAGAAAAGATACTTCAAAAAGATACAGAGAATGATTCACTTACAAAGAACAGAAATTTATTACAGTTATGGAGGTTGGACTGTCTGAGGCAGAGAGCTGTATCTGATTGGATCTGCTTTTTCAGTCATCAGATGGCAGAAAGCAGAAAGGCAGGAGAGTAGCTTGAGTGTGACAGACAGATCCAATCCTCTCGAGATAAAGAACCTACCCTCAAGAAAGCAATATTTATCGATGCATGAGAGCAGAATACTGATTATCGAACCACCTCTCAGAGATTGCACTGAAGATTAAGTTTCCAGCACATAACTCTGGGGTAGGGCGTACGTTCAAACCACAGCATAGTCTGTGTGTTCCCGGCTTGATGTATTTCTCCAACTTTTTTCCTTCCTATCTGTCCACTACATTGAAACATCTCATTATCAAAGGTTAAAAGTAACTTATTTGTTCTGCTTCCTTTTCTACTAATGACAAACCTTTTCAAGAAAGGGTACATGTTGCCTTGGTTCACTTTGATACCTCTCATTAAGTCCAACATAATGGAGGATTAAAAACACAAAGTTAAGGATTGTTCATTTTCTCCTAGTTTATTGGCATCATGTATGTGTAAACATAACACTGATTTGCCCACATGCTGAACTTGGTACATTTTATTGGATTAAAATAAGAAAACCTATACCCTTGTTGGGTGAATTATGCACTTTAATTAGTAGGCATAGGAACAACATCTACTAAAGGAAATTTGAATCTTAAAACCAATTCAAAATTTGATTGCATAGTATATGTATGCCTCTTGCATGTTAACTCCACTATGATGAATCAACTTTTGTATATGATCATATATTTATGATATTCAGAAAAGCAGAACCATTATAACATTATTCTTATAAACTCAAAAGACAAATTATCATTCATTAAAAAATCTGAAGTGGAACTAGTCACTGCCTTACATCATCAATATTGAACAGTAGCTTTTACCGGATGGTTACACGTAAGTGAGAATGAGTTGGTCAGTATTCACAATCAAGATGATGATTTTGTCTTTTCACACACTGACTTTGACAATATAACTTTGAATTTTCACAATGAAAATGCTACTGCCATATAGAGTGGAAAGGCCAGATACCCTGCCAAATGATTGTACAGAAGAGTCTCTCACAGCAGACCTATCCAGTCCCAATGTCAACAGTGCTGGGGTAGAGAGTGACCGTAGACCAAGGCAAGGCTAATGTTCGCGTTATTGAAATTTTTGTACTTCCAGTCCCAATGTCAACAGTGCTGGGGTAGAGAGTGACCGTAGACCAAGGCTAATGTTCGCGTTATTGAAATTTTTGTACGTTAAGGTCATCTATTAAGGCATGGGCAAATGACTAGGTGCACAAAATTTTCAAAGAAGGAAAAGAGAGAGAAAGAAAAAGGAAATCTACATAGAGTGAGCTCCACAAACCTGACCTTCATCTTGGGTGGTGGCGGGGAGCTCCATGAGAGCACGCCCCAGGCTTTAGCAGCAGCAGGGAGCTTGGTGGACCAGGCATCTGGCTCCAGCGAACCTAGACAGCCCTCTCCAACTAGGCTTCTGGAAGGAAGATACAGGATCTCTCCAGGGGGCCTAGGGAGTATCTGGGGACTGGACCCTCACCTCTGGGGGTACCTGGGAGCACTGTGGGACCAGGTCTTTAGCTCTGCTGGGCTCCAAGATCCTTGCAAGCCCTGAGCTTTGGCCCCCGTGTCCCTAGAGTACCCAGAGAGTCTGAGGTTTTCCTCCAGTGGTCTCTTCAGGGCAGAGTCGGGGTGGGGTTTAGGCTTCTGGGATGCCGGTGGTCACTGCAAGACTGACAGTCTATATACTGCTGTAGTCCCGGAGGTTGTTTCATGCCTGTTTGTTGCAGTCCCCGGGTGGTGCATAGACTTCCTTGGGGTCCTGCCCTTAGCAGTTCTGAGTCCAGGGGGTGACTGCGCAGTGGTTTGCCTGGTTGCCTTGGGGCTTGGTGTGTGACCCTACCCAGGGTCCTGTTGGCACAAAGCCGAGATGGTGTTGCCTCAGCAATTTCATTAGACAAAACCAAGTTCCGCCAGTCCCCGAGGCGAAGCCTCATGAAGATATCCCTATAGGAAGAAACAGAAAACGAACATCCAGGTCCTCTTTCAGGAGAAGGAAGTCAAACTGAAGGACAAACCCACTCGAACAAACGTGTAAAACAAGGCAAAGTAACACAAAGAATATGACGCAACAGCCACCTATGACCCTCCGCAACCTATCAATTCCTCCGCGAGGAAAATCAAAACAACAGACATAGCTGAATCGTCTGAGAAAAATTCAGAGTTTTACTTTTTGTTTTGTTTTGTTTTTATTGTTGTTTTTTTTTTTGGGGGGGGTCTTTTTGTGGCTCCAGCTGTCCTGGAACTCACTATGTATACCAGGCTGGCCTTGATCTCACAGAGATCTGCCTGCCTCTGCCTCCCAAGTGCTGGGATTAAAGGTGTGCACCACCACACCTGGCTGAGAGTTTTACTTTTAAAAAGCATTAATGGTCACAGAGAAGCATCAAATAAATAGATGTATGAATTAAGGAAACCTTGACAAGACAGTCTCCAAAGTGAATAAACACTCAGTAAACTAGAGTCAAAAGTCCAAAATATGAAGGAAAAATTCAGTAAGGAGACTGACACAGTAAAAGGGAATCAAACAGAAATTCTTGAAATAAAGGAGATGATCAAGTAAAAACCACAACAGATACTACTATTAACAGACAAAACCGTGCAGAAGAATGCATTTCAGAGAGCGAATAAAGATGAGACAATAATAGGACACAAATATATAAGGGAAAAAGAAGCATGAAAGGAACCCGGGAGAAGTCTGGAGTCCAGTCAGGGCCAGACCGGAGAATTCATGGTGTAGAAGCAGCAGAGATAGAATCAAATTGAACAGACAGACTGTTCAATAAATTGTAGTCAAAACTTCTCAAATCTCTAAAAGAAGTAGAAATCCCATCACAAGAGGTTTACAGAACTCCAAATAGGAATAGAGAAGAAAATCATTAAAACACATCATAGCCAGGATGTCAAAAATACAAAGTAAAAAAATAATTCTAAAAACAGCAGGAGGAAAACATCAACTTACATACAAAGGCAGAGATATCAGCATTACCCCCAGGCATTTCATTAGCAATCGCAAAAACCAGAAACGCATGGAATAAAATATTTCAGCCTCTGAAAGTAAATAACTGCAAACCAAGAATGCTATATCCTGCAAAGTTTTCTTTCCAAATTGATGTAGAAATAATAGTATTTCAAGATCAATACAAATTAAGACAATTTATGAGAATTGCAGGAAATTCTTGATGGACTATTTTACAGGGAGGAAGAAGAAAAATAGCCTTCATATGAATACATGAAAGTGAACACTCCATGAAAATAAGGGATAAGCAAACAAGACCCAAGAAGAAACACCCATGTCAAAAACAGCAACTTAGCCAACTAAAACAGCAGAAGGAAAAGAAATACAACTAATTCAGTGAGGCAGAACATCACCAAGCAAATTCATAGGGACTAGTAAACCTCTTTTTATAATAACCTTAAATGTAAACAGCTTCAACTCACCACTAAAATGACATAGACTAATGAACTAGATTAAAAAACAAAAACCGACTACATATTGTCTCCAATAAACACACCTAATCAGTGAAGATCTAAAAAAACTCAACATTACAGGATTCAAAACAAACTGCCAAGCAAATAGAAAATGTAAACAAGCAGATGTTGCTACTCTTAGATCAGATAAAATAAACCTCACATCAACACTAATTAGAACATAAAAAGAGCAGTGCATATTAACAAAGGGAACAATTCGTCAGAAGATATAACAAGAGTAAACATTTATGCACCAAACATTGGTGCCCCAAATGTTATGTAGCAAACATTAAAAAGAGTAAAAAGTCATACAGGTCCTGATACAATCACAGCAGGGGATTTCAAAAAACCCACTCTAACTTTTAGGTAGATCTTCTAAATTAAAAACAAATAAGGAAATATTAGAGCTAAAATGCCCTATAAATCAACTTAATTCAACTGACATATAGAATATTCCATTGAAAGACAAGGAATACACATTTTTTTCCAGCAGCACACAGAAACTTTTCCAAAATTGACCAACTCATAGAACACAAAGCAAGACTCAGTAAATACAAAAAAAAAAAACAGATAATTCCTTGTGTCTTATCAGATCATGATAGAATAAAAGTAGAAATGAACAAGAGAAGCCACAGAAGCCACAAAAATACTTGGACACTAAGCAATGAATTCTGGAATTAATAGTGAGTCATTCAAGAAATTAGAGATGAAAATTTAAAACCCCTAGTGACAAATGGTAGTGAGGACACAACCTACCACAGCCTCTGGGACATAGCCAAGGCAGTCATAAGAGGAAAGTTTATAGCAATGAGCACTCACATTAAAGAATCTAATGATTTTAAAAAAAGAATCTAATGATTCACTGCAAGCATCTTAAAACATCAGCAATCATTTACTCCCAATACCCATAGAAATAATAAAGATGAGAGAAAAATTAATGAGAGACTAAATGAGATAAAATTAGCCAGAGTTAGTTCTTGGAAAAAGTAAACAAGATTGTCAAACCCTTAGCCAACCTGACAAAAAAATGGGAAAAGACATAAATTAACAAAATTAAATATAAAAAAGGTGTCATTACAATCGATTTCAATGAAATATAAATTATTATTAGAGATTCCTTTGCAAATCTATACTCTAAATCTGGAAAACCTAGAAGAAACGGAAATATTTTCTGAATGTATATTATCTTGACAAATTAAAGCCAGAAGATATAAATAACTTAAACAGGCCAATAACAAGAGAGAAGCTGTAATCAACAATCTCCTTTCAAAGAAAAGCCCAAGACTGGATAGCTTCATTGCTGAAATTCTATCAAACTTTCAAAGTTTCAAGGATGATCTCATACCAATAATTCTTAATTTCATTTACAAGTAGAAAGTGAAGGAACACCACCAAATTCATTCTATAAAGCCGGTAACATTCCGATATCCAAACCAGGGAGAGACACAACCAAAAAGAAAACTGAAGACCAATTTCTTTGGTCAACATATATGCAAAAATTCTCAACAAAATACTTGTAAACAGAATTTGGGAACATACTAAAAGGATCACACATTATGACCATGTTGGCTTAATCCTAGAAAGGCCAGGGTGGTTCAACACAAATCAATAAATATAATACACCATATAAATACAATAAAGGGCAGAAATAGCATAATCATCTCAATTAATTAAGTGAAAAAACACTTGACAAAGTTCAACATATCTTCATGATAAAAGTTTTGTAGAAGTTAAAACTATATGGAATATACCTCAAAATAATAAAGGCTGTGTACAACAAACACAGAGCCAGTATTATATTAAATGGAGCCACACTGAAGCATTTCATACAAAATCAGGAGCAAGACAAGGATGCCCATTTTCCCCCTCCACCTCGTACTTAATACAGTGCTCAAAGTCTTAGCTATAGCAATTAGTCAAGAGAGACATAAAGGAAATAAAAATAGGAGAGAAAGAAGTTTAACTATCCTTATTTGCAGATGGTAGAATTCTATACTTAAAAAACCCTATAGAATCTTCTAGAAAACTCTTGGGTTTAATAAATATTTTCAGTAAAGTTGTAGGATAGAAAGTTAACATACAAAAAGTAGTCTTCTTATATACCAACAATACATCCTCAGAGAGAGAAAGCAGGAAAAATAACCCACTCAAAATGGCACCACCAACAAAAACAAAAACAAAAACAAAAAATAAGTACCTAGGAATATACCTAACTAAAGAAGACAGACATCTACAATGAAAACTTCCAGACACTGAAAAAGGAGATTAAAGAAGATGGTAGGTAGTGGAGCGACCTTCCATGCTCCTGAATTTATACTACAGAGCAATAGTGCTAAAGACAGCTTGGTACTGGCATAAAAACAGACAGGTATACCAAAGAAACAGAGTAGAGGACCCAGAAATAAAGTTACAAAACTGTGCCCACTTAATTCTTGATAAAGAAGGCAAAAACATACATTGGGAAAAAAGCCTATTCAATAAATGGTGTTGACAAAACTGGGTTTCCTTGTACAAAAGAATGAAATTAGATTCACAAATTTCACCTTGTACAAAAATCAATTTTAAAGAGATAAAAAAAACCCCTTAATTTAAAACCTGAAACTGAAACTCCTAGATGAAAATATAGGGAATACTCTTCAGGACATCAGGGTAGGCAAGAATTTTGTAAATAGAACATCAATAGCATAGAAACTAGCCCCAAGTATGAACAGATTGGACTATATGAAATTTAGAAGGTTCTTCACAGCAAAGGAAACAGCAGAGCACAGAGACAGCCCATTGGATTGGAGAAAATCTTTACCAGCTATACATCAGGTAAAAGCTAACATCCAGAATCTACAAAGAAATGCAAAAATTAAATACCAAGGAAGCAAAATAACCAATCAACAAATGGGCCAATGACTGAAGAGATAGTTCTCAGAAAAAGAAAAATGGCAACAATTATTGTAAAAAAAAAAAGTGTTCAACATCCCTATTTATCAGGGAAATGCAAATTTAAAATACTCTGAGACACTACCTCACCCCAGTCAGAATGGCTATTATCCAGAAATCTGACAGCAGATATTGGAGAAGGGGTGGAGAATGGAGAACCTTTACCCTCTGCCGGTGGGAGTGGAAATTAGTACAGCCATTATGGAAATCAGTTCAGAGGTTCCTAAAAAAACTAAACACAGATCTACCTTACGACATGACTATTTCACTATTGGCCATATATCCTGAGTGCTCCATATCTCATATAGAGATATTTATACCCTCAAGTTTATTGCTTCTTTATTCATTATAGTAAGGAAGTAGAATCAACCTAGTTGTCCATCAACAGGTGAACGGATAATGAAAATCTGGTACATACACAAAATGGAATATTAGTCAGCTCTAAGAAAAATTAAGTAAGAAATTTACATCAGAGCGGATGAACCTAGAATATACAATATTAAGTGGTCACCCAATCTCAGAATGTAAAATACTGCATGTTTTCCCTCATATGCAGATCTTAGTCTATAATGTACACATGTACATATGTAAGGAATGCACACGTAGCCATACTATATTTAGACTTAAGAACAAGAAGTGCTGATTTGAAAAGGAAAGGAATAGTTTTTGCTTTTTTTCATGGTGGACGTGTGTAATCAACTTTGTGTGTATTGAAGCAGCAGGAATCATTTCTGTATTCTGTAAGAGTCCAGTATGTACTGTCCTTTTCAGGCAGTGGCTATGAGAGTTGGGGTTCCTTTTCAAATAGTTTATTTTTATTTTATGTGTATGACTATTTTGCCTGCAAGATGTAAGCTCAAACATATGTGCAATGCTTACAGAGACCAGAAGAGAGTGCTGGATGCCCCGGAACTGGAGTTCAGGACAGTTGTGATCTGCCACATGGATGATCGAAACTGAACCCCGTCCTCTGCAAAAGCAGCCAGTGCTCTTAACTGCTGTGCCGTCCCTTCAGCCCCTGGGCTGCTTTTGGATTCCATTGACCAACAGTGCAGTGAGGATTGGATGTGGCCAGACACTTATTTGTTGGACATGCTGAATGAGATGCCATTATTGTTTTTGGTAAGTACTTTTTATTTGCTGTAAATTTTCTAAGAAAACTTTTTATGAAATTAAAAAAATTAATGAAAATGTCATCTAGAAACATATTAGTTTCAGTAAGTTGTCTAAAGTTAATCAAAGTTAACACAAGAAAATAATTACATAAAATTACAAAGTTACATAAAATACAATTAAGATGTAGAGAAATGAACTTTCAGAGATTCTGGGCCCTTCTTACTGTACTGAGATTTACATGTTTTGAATTTTGCTTAAAGGAGGGAATCCAGTCCTCAGCTTAAGGAGCAGTTCAATAACACAGAGGTTTCTGTGGTCGTCCTATAAACTGTGAGTATTTGGGGTTTTTATTCACATGTGGTTAAACAACATGGGTTGATGGTTTCACTGAATCTCAGGTTTTGCTTTGTGGGGCAACATTGCTAAACTGAAGGATCCCAAGAAGGTGACTAGCATGTTAATGAGATGTAAGTTTTGAACTGTTTTCTCTCCTCTGCTCTTTAAAACTTGTACGGACTGGGCGTTATACTCGCTATCAAATACTTACAATAACCCAGATGATTTGCAAAAACCTTTGTAAGGTGAGGTCAGTGTCTGCCTCAAGGCAGGGTGACAACTGCATGCTGCCGTTTTTTTCCTCCTGTTTTACTTGGCCTTGTCCAGGAAACCAGATGGTTAAGCAGGGCACATATGGTGTCTGAACTAGCTGAGGCTCACAGCAGGCCTGAACTGCAGACGCTGTGGCCTGCTGCTGTGCTTCTGTGTTTGAGTTCAAAATTCCCCCACCCCTTTGTGTAGGGGCAGTGGATCAGCTCCTAGAAGCCCAGCAGGAACCAGCTACTCTGAAATTTAGAACACTTATCTAGAGGGAAAAGACCTTGAGCAACAAAGCCGTTCTCTTCTGTGATCTGCTGCTCTTTTCTCCTGTTGCCAGAGAGTTCTCTCTCTCTGGATCAAAGAGCTCTGTGGGGACTCAATTCCTGACTCAGGCTTGTGTATAGTTTCTGTTTTGAAACCAGACTTGGGTCCCTGGGTTGAAGAACTGCCATGTGCATTTGGGATGATCAGTGAAATAAAGGCCATCTGTACTGCTAACAGGAGAGCCCTGGCCAGATGAGAAGTTTGGCTGGAAACCACTGCCCTGTGATTGGTGGTGTAGATAAACTAATCTAACACTGGGCCGAACAACCTCAATATGGGTATGGGTTAGCCAGTAATTTGACTTGTGCACTTTCGCTTCAGATGCATTTGATAACCATGGCAACTTCCACGCTTTTGCTCGGTGGTTCTGTGTGTAGAGGCAGTGGCAGTTTTAGCAGCTTACAAGCATTTATGAACTAGAGACATAAAGCTTGACTCGCGTGTCTGCCACTGTTAGCAGAAGGGCAGAGGTTAGAAGTATTTACCCTGCTGAGCCTCAATATCCTCATCTGAAAAGTTGATAGAATTAATAATTGCTGTAGCTCAAATAAGATGCTGGGTTGCACTGTAGTAGATGTAGAAACGTTCCTGGTCGGGCTGCTTGGGACTGAATACTGGCTCTGCCACCTACTAGCTGACTGACCTTTTTACCTTTTTGTGGTCTATGATGATTATGAAAGGATCGGCTTATAGGAATGTTGTTGAGATTAAGAGTCAATACAAATAGAACATTCAGAACAATGCCAGACATCTGATGTACAAAATAAATTAGCTAGTTATTGTTGTCAGAGTGATGATACTTCTTTTAGTAGCAAAGAAACTCCTTAATGAGTATCTATCCATTGCATGCATGCAAAGCCTTTATAAATGAATCCCATAAAATCTTGCTTTTTGGGGGGTAAATTTTCAGGTCTTTCCACTATGTTGAAAAGTTATTTCAGATACGTAAGTGACTATTTGTAAAACCATACAGAATATCTGGCTTTGTTCTTCAAAAGTGTAAAGTTTGGGGACTAGAGAGATGGCTCAGCTGGTAAAGGGCTTCCTGTCCATGAGTGAGAACCTGAGTTTTGGACACCTAGCACCTACAGAAAAGCCAGGCACCACAGCTTCTGTCTGTAACCTCAGGTGTGGTGGGGTAGAGACAGCTGGATCCCTAGAGCTCCTAGGCCAGAGAGCCTAACCAAATCCACGAGCTCCAGGTTCAATGAGAGGCTGTCTCAAAAAATAAGGTGGAAAGAGTCTGAGCAAGGCACCCAATGTTGATCTCTGGCCCCCATAGGTACGTGCACACAGACAAGCACCTGCACACACACACATATATGCGTGCACATAACACATCAGAGTAAAGGTAAAGAAAAGAATACACAATACATACATGCCTTATGTAGATGGGAATCTAGTCTAATAAAGAAAGCGACTAAAGAATCTCAGCTCAGAAGTACCAGAGACTCTTGGCTTTAGATGTTCCTGTTTGTTAGCATGATGTTAAATCACCTTCTGTGTGACTGGAAACTGAGGTCTCATTTCCCCCTTTGCTACCAATGTGCTTGGTGCTTGTCTGTCCCAGGAGGCTTCTTCCCCATCAGTCTTTCCAACTCTCCATCTCCAGTTATTTCCAATTCTCTTCTAGAAAAATCTGGCCGAGAAATCAAGCCCATTTCCATGATGTGTGTTTTAAAATAAAGAAGAGAATTTACTTGCTCATATTAGGTCCAATTGTCTAGTTTGAATATTTGCTGTCCACAGCAGGGGCATTTCAAGGCTGATATTGTGATAGGTTGTTACATGCATTTATGAACTTTGTGTGAAAATAAGGCTAAAATTCCAAAAATAATATAAAAATCAATGCATTACTTATATTTGTTATGTTAAGTAAGTTTAATTTTCATACTAAAAGACCACATGCTATGAAATTGATAAAAATATATACTGAGAATATATACAGGATGCTTTATAGCCCTTCCTGAGTCTAACTGGGCTTCAGATAGAAGGTGTAAAAAGATACAGAAAGAAACTAAGTTTATAAAGATTCTTGTATGAAACTGAATTTTAAGAGTGAAACTGAAAAGGGTAAATGAGCTTGTTTTCAGTAGGTAGGGTGAAAAGTAGCTGATCTGTAGCTTAGAAACTGCTCATTAAAATGAATGCACAAATGCTTTCCTTACTGTCTTACATATCGTCAAACTGCTTCAGTTTTAACTTCGTGAGAGGATCTTTTGATGTTCAAGACTTCTTTTAAAACAGAAGCATGTACTGAATTGTCAGGTCATTTGTCCTGGGCAGCTTGCGCATGTCTTGTTGAACCTCCCATGTTAAATTTAGCCATATGTTCAGAAAATGGAGAAAAATGTTCACCACTGGTGGTGAAAATAGGAAATAAACCATTGACTCAGAATGTCCCCAGGACAATTAAACAGCTAATGAAAGGACTGTAGTTCCCAAGGCCACCGTGACTAGGAAAGTGGGCATTGATGCCTCATTTGGCTTCTGGGTGATTCTGATTCACGACGCCTATAATTTCTGGCTATATGGGTAACAGGGCAAGCGGTGCTGCAGTGAAACAAACAGAAAATACAGTGCCTCCTAATTTAGGACCACAACAGAATATTCATAGCTCCATTTCCTTGTTTTGGGGAACATTTGGAACATTTTGGAAATGCCCAGTACATCAGTTCTGATGATAGGGCTAAGCCAAGTGACTGCATACCCATCACCTGTGACAGTGCTCACCGGGAAGAATGGCTATTTGGGGGTCGACTCTGACCCTGAAATACAGCAGTTGAATGTAATGGTGACATCACCAAAACTTATTCTCTTTGTTCAGGTTTGAACAGGATGCCACAATAAATTATTTGGAAAGACTTTCTTCAAGAGAAAGCTGCTCATCTGAGTCATTTATTAAAAAGTCATTCTATATAAAATTTCTTATGTTACAAGAGAGAAAAAATAAACTTCATATTTTACAAATGAAGGCTAAATCTGATGGAGGTTACTGAGAGATGAGGACTTTCAGAAAAAAATAAAGGCAATTAGCTGTCTGATGTAGCAAGTTTTGACTGATGGTAAAATGCATCAGGTACTTGCTTCCAGTGCATTTTGAATATGGTATAAATCATTCAGATGGCCTACTTTGTTTGTAAGCATTGTTTCTTGAATCCATTGCCTACAGATAACCTCAGGGAAATAACTTTTGTCGTAAGCCACACCTGATGAATCACTCGGGAACACTGAGAATCAGAGAAGAGGGTGTGGAGAGAGGCTTTCAATAGAAGCTAAGACTGGGAAGTTCTACAGGGTTAGGAGTCTCAGGCAACGGAATCCTCCATGTCCCCACTTCACTGTTTGAAGAGGCCTTTTGAACAATGGTGTTATCCTGGAGGACCTTCTGAGTCTCTTTCTTGGAGCTCAGGAAAATGAAATGAACACTGTACCCAACTGCATTGTGTGGCCAGAATCAAGACTGCAGAACGTTTGACTTTCCAAAGATAGCAGGAGTTATTCAGAAGGGAGTGGCCCTGGAAGAGTTTTCTCCATTGTGAGGAGGGGTTGCCAGGGAGGAAGGGGGATGGGCTAAGTGACTGTAGAGCAAGTGGACACAGCAGGCACCTGTATCCTGCCTGGTGGAGAGATGGTTGTATCTGAAACCAACCATCAACAACACCAGACATCTTCAGGTACTCTTCTAACTCCTGCGACTGGGCCTCCTGTGGGTGGAGGGTGTGTGTGACTAATTCCGAGCTGACTGAGTATGTCTCACTTCATTAAAATTTCTGAAGTTATTGAGCATCCAGCGAGTGACTTAGTCACCTCTCAGTCATCTGACAACTAATCTCTATAGCTGTATAGAGACATATGATATTTTACACATTTGAGTTTACTCAATTAGAAACACTGCTTACAATGCCTGCTTGGATTTCAATAAATGGGCTTTATTTCCCTAGCGGATGTATGAAATAGTTTTGGAGCATTTATTTGATACTTGGATCAACTTCATGGATAGGACTGCAAATAGTTTTACAGTATCTCCTTAATGAATTAGAATGAAAAAAATAATGAAAAAATTAATAAAAAATTAATTACCAGATATTGATATACTCATAAATGCTTATATAATCTGTCTGTTGATTGGAAATATTTAAAGTGATTAATGTTTTTAGTAAAAAAATCAACACTAGCTAAAGATCATCTGTATCAATCGCAAAACCTTTAGGACTTTGCCTGTCAGTAGCTAGAATGCTTAAGAGAATAGATTCTGTTCTGTGGATGCATGTATAATGCTTAGAGATAATTTTCATACCCTCATTTTCTGTTTAAGCACAAGACCATTGGTAGAAATACAAGTTGAATTTTTAGATCGAATATTTTTGTCATTTTTCTTATCTTTAAAAGTAGTTAAACTCAATTTTTATTACTCAAAAATTATAGTTTATGTAATTTGCAAAGATTTTACATAGAGATTCGTTTTTCCTTATCTAGCTGACAATTAACCCTTTCCCAGAGGTTTTTAAGATACATCAAAGTTTGGAGTATAACCAAGACTTGTATGGTTTTACCCAAACACAGGATGGCTTATGTCCACACTCACACATAACACAGATGTTAGGGGTTGACATTTAGACAAGCTCCATATACCCAGACCTCAGAGATTTGGAAGATTGCTCTGAGTTAATAACCACAGTGACTAATGATTACGGCACAAGCTTCGACTGTGAATCTTAGTAGCCGTTGTCTTTCTGAACAGTCTCTAGCTGTGAGTCAATTTTAGATACATTCTTTAGATACATTCTTTCTTCACAGGTGTTGCATTATGTTCATCCCTGATATGCTGAAAGATTTCTTTAAAGTCCTTAAAATGACTGTTGATAAATTTGAATAGCTTAAAAATCAAGATGGGTGGTGTTACTAATAGACTAAGCCCAAATAATATTAATCATGAGATTTTTTAATAGAAAGCTTCTATTATTTTTGATACGCAACATGCTGCACCTATTTAAATTGAAAATATTTTGTGTGTCTACTTGTGTGTGTGCCATGTGCATGCAGTGCCTATGGAGGCCAGAAGAGGGCATCGGATTCCTTGGCATTGGAGTTACAAGTGGTTGTGAGCCGCCCTGTGGATACTTGGGATCCAAGCATGGTCTTCTGCGGGAGCAGCAAGTGCTCTTAACCATTGAGCTTTCTCTCCATGCCCTGCATCTACTTAAACAGCACAAGTTGATCTTTTCTGCAGCAGTGTGCACTCGCAAAGCCATCCCTGTGCTTCAGATGCCAAAATATTCACCATGCACTAACATTTCCTCTGCCTTTTGCTAATCCTGTCTTCATTTCTGCATTTTCTCTTTCTTTTTTTATTCCAGGACAACTAATAAGCTTTCTGGGACTATGGGTTAGTTTGCATTTTCTCAAGTTTTAAAAGAACATGATAATAATACATGTAGTCACTTTTGTCTTTCTGTTTTTACTCCGTGTATGCATTTTGAGACTCATTAATGCTGTCACACACCAATAGTTCAATCCTTTCCATTTCTTAGTAAGTTTCCATTATATAGATGCACAATTTGTTTATCCATTCATCTCTTGATGTTCATTCAAATTATTTAATCTTGACTGTGGCAAATACAGTGGTTATTAAGTCTTTGTGTCAACTTATGAATTGATGTTTTTTGTTCTTCTTAGTAAAACTTTTTAAGAGTAGAATGATGAAATTGAACAGCAGTTTTGTGTTAAACTTTTAAAGAAACTACCAAACTGTTTTCTAAAAGAATTGTTGCATTATATATTGCTACAAGCAGCGTACAAAAATTAAAATTGTACCTTATCTTTGACAATATTTAATATGGTCAGTCTTTTAATGTTAGCTAGATAGTGCCATTAATTTGCATTTTCTTGATGATTAATGATTGAGAATCTCTTTCCTGTCCCTATTTATCATAAAGACACCCTCCTTTATTATCTGGTCAATCTTTTCAGGAGTCTCAAGACCATCCACATATTTGTCTATTAACTAGATCTCACAGAACCTAGAGGCAGCAGCTCTCAGGACTGTGTATTATTATGATGATGACCGATGAGGAAGGGCACAGCAGTAAGTCTGGAGCAATCCCCTCACAGTCTTCCAATACTCTTTCCCTCAGGATGGATATAGTAGTTTAGATATGGATTCTCCAATGGGCCAGATGTTGGCTAATGTTGACTATGAATCTGTACAGTCAATGTCTTTCTAAACTTTGTATCTTTTTACCAGGGTAAAGGAGGTGGGAAGTTTAGGTAGAGCTTAGTGTGAGGGAGAGGGAGGAGGGGCTTACAGCACTTTTCAGTTACTTCAGGGGGTGTTGTAAGAGCTCAGTCTCTTCTCACCTTTGTTTTCTGGCTGTGATGGGATGAAGGGCTTGGTATATAATATACTCTCTGCCTGAATATTCTGCATAATCACAGGCTCCAAAGCAAGGGTCTGTTCAGCCATGGACTAAAACCTGCAAAACAGACAACCAAAACAACCCTTTTCTCATTTTTTAATATAGTACCTGGAAACTGTTAAACAGAAAGGTCACTTAGAAATGCTCCTTCCTCTAGCAGTGAAATAGACCAACATGTGTGTTGTGGCTTGGTCTAGGATACTTGCCTGGGACTCAGGGTTCAGGGTTTTTTATTTGGTATAGTGATGGAGGTATTCTCTGCTGCCATGGTCAACCACAAGCACCAAAATTCCAGAAGAAAAAAAAGTGCTCACCATCAAATTTTTTTTTTTTTTTGGTACAATCAGTCTGGAAAAGCTGACACAACCATATTGTACCCGTTGTGGGTTAAAAAAAAAACTTCATAAACATAAAGGACACACTAAAAGTCAAGTCACCAGATGACAGCTGAGGACTGAGCACTAATCTACAAATGCTATCTCTTCTATTCTCTATTCTCTCTCTCTCTCTCTCTCTCTCTTTCTCTCTCTCCCACTCTCTCAGTTTCATCAAAACATCCTGTTTATTGTGGACTAGCCAAGCATAAGTAATGATATGGAAAAGCAGAAAGCCATTGGCTTGGGCTAGGGAAAATTCCAAGCATTAGATACAGGGCAGTACAACTTCTGGGAAAGTGCTATTTGCCTTGGGCCCAAAGCTACTGGGATTTGAATATATATAGTTATAATATTTATGGTAAAAATATCCAGTTTCACCTAAAGGTGGAACCTTCTTTTCTTGTGAGAAAATGGGGCTGGAAAAACGGTGGGGTACGTAAAACCAGAACACATCCTTTAGGACAATTCTACAGACTTGTATGAAGCCCAGGGGCAAACCGAAGGTCAGGTAGGAATGGATCCAATGGGGTGCTAGGCATTGCCATGCCTCAAACCCAGGGGTAAGTAAACACTCTCCTCATATTAGAGGCCCCATATGTGTCATTCTGTATCAAACAATGTTACTACCTGGAATTTATGCTAATTTAGATGTAATGAGCTTTTTGTCCAATATTCTCTACCCATCCCCTTCTTTCATGAGCACTCCCTTCCATAGAATAAATACTGGCTTCTCCAGCATGCTAACAGCTAAAAAAATGCTTGTTATAGGCCATTTCCTCGGATGCCCCTTCTGCAAGCCAATGGAATGTGAAGGACCATGGAACGTATGTAAGTAATAGTTCAAGTGGGCAATTGTTCTAGTTTGCTTTCTGTTTCTGTGATAAAACACTCTCACCAAAAGCAACTTGGGGAGGAAAGGATTTATTTGATTTACAATTCTAAGTTACAATCCATCACCGAGAGAAGTGAGGGTAGGAATTCAAAGCAGGAACCATGGAGGGATGCTGGGTACTGGCTTGCTCACAGACCCAGGCTTAGCTAGCTTTGTTCTATAGGCCAGGATTACTTGTCCAAGGTATAGTGTTGCCCACAGTGAAGTGGGCCCTCTTCCATCAATTAACAATCAAGACAATCCCTTACAAATATGCCCACAGGCCAATCTGATCTAGGCAATCCTTTGAGGTGTTCCTTGTGGATGACTCTAGGCTGTGTCCAGTTGACAACTAAAGCTCACAAAGAAGCTTGTTGTACTGGTCTGTCTTAATCCAAGGGCAGGCTTTACAGCATTTGGTAGAACTGACTCCTAGCATCCTTTAAGCAATATTGTGTAAATGCTGATTTCTTTAACTTTGTTTTTAATGGAGAATGAAAAGCATTAAGTCCAGAACTGGACTTTCTGAAAAGTGTTTGGAGAGTGGACATCATAGATATTCATGTCAACAGATGGAGGCCCTGGCTTTGGATTTACACTATCAAGTGAAATGAAGTCAGGATATATATGTGTCCAAGGGCAGGATCACTCCTCAGCTGACCAGGTGTGAATTTACTTGCTTCCAGTGAGGAGACATTTTAGGTCAATTTTGCTAAACAAAATGGATTTGGCCTTGAGATTATAATATTATTTTTTGTTTTTCTTTGAGTCAAGATTTCCCTGTAAGCCCCAGCTGGCCTGAAACTCACTATGTAAACCAGGCTGACCTAGAGATCTGCCTACTTTTGCCTCTCAGTGCTGGGATTAAAGACGTGTGCCACCACACCTAGCTTATAATAACTTTTTTTAAATGAAAAATTACTCTCTCATATACATCAAGGTTCATGGTGTAAATATTGTTAAGAATTGAAAAGGGACTAGTATCAGAAATTTGTCATTGATGGAAACAGTAATTTAGATTAAAGGCGATTAATTTATTATTCATGATGCCAAGATTCCTAAGTGGCATCAGATGAAAGTTCAGACTGGAAATAGTGCTCTGGCGATGTTCCTTTATTAGTCGTGAGATTGTAGGAATAAAGACTTACCCTGGTGTTTTATAAGCAATAAAATTAAAATCTCCAGAAGGGCAGGGACCTTGCCTGGCTTGTTCATTGGTATATCAGCACCCAGAACACTGTGGGCTCTGGGTCAGTGATCCTTGACTATAAAACCTTTGCAGCCCCACATCCATTAACCTTTGCAGGAGAATTAGGCATTGGGCACATTGTAACTTCTTCCTAGCCTTGGTATTTGATCCCTGTTAGCAGCAATCCAAATTTATTTTCTTCTCTAACATTATTTGAATTCACCAGGGCAAAATTCAATGATATTTTTCTGTAGATTATTTAGTAAACTATATGTAACCTTTTATTTCAAAACCAAGTAAGTTCTAGGTAGAAAACAAAATTAAGGCACTGAATGCCTTAAATAATTTGAGAGACATTTCCTCTGGTCAGTATATGTATAGATATCAGCTTATTGGATTTAGCTGACAGATCAGGGTATTACTTCCCAGAAAGCTTTGTTTCCATTTTGTCCTGAAAAAAGATTTTTCTCTTGTTATTTTTAACTTGTTAAATTTTAGGAAAAACATGGCATAGGAAATTAGACTTGTCCTTTCATGAGGATAGTGAAAAGAGAAAGAAAACATTGACTAACAGTACAAATTTGTGATCAGAAATTATGGGATATATTGGTGTTCCGAGCAGTGGAAATTGACAAAGTAATTGTATTTCCTTGGGGATAAAAGGGGACTGGATTCCAGCTTCTCTTTTAGAGATAATGTATCAGTGAATCTGTAATGCTAGATTTGAATAAATATTCTCTTATATGTGTTTTTAGTTTTGAACAAATTTTGAGCTAAAATGACTGGATTTTTTTCTCAGTCATTTTAAAAGTTGGAAGTACACTGAACAGTCTGAAACAGCAGCTAGTGCATGTCTGTTCCTTTGGGTTCTGATTGTTTGGTGAGCTTTTGAGCTGAGCTGGGTCTGAAGATCAGTATCACAATTTTCATTTTGATTCATTAGGATTGTATGTTGCAGGAAAAACAATTTTTTCTCTTTTATTTTCAATATTTATTTATTTCTATTTTATATGTATGAATGTTTGTCTGCATGTATGTAAGTGCACCACATGCATGGATGGTACCCTCAGAGGCCAGAAAAGAGTATCAGATACCATAGAACTGGAATTACAGATGGTTGTGAACCACCATATGAGTTCTGGGAACTGAACACTGGTCCTCAGCAAGAGCAGCCAATGTTTTTATCTACTAAGCCATCCTTCCAGCCCCTCTTTTTTCCTTTTAAAAGGTAGCTTTAGGGGGCTGGAGAGGTGGCTCAGAAGTTAAGAACACTGGCTGTTCTTGCAGAAGACCCAGGTTTGAATCCCAGCATCCACATGGCAGCTAACAACTGTCATAACTCTAGTCCCAGGGGATCCGGCAGCCTCTTCTAACCTCTGTGGGCATTGCATGACATGGGTACACTTACCTACACTCAGTCAATGCATGCATACACATAAAATAAAAATAAGTAAAAATTTTAAAAAGTTAAAAAGGTAGCTTTATATGACATAATTCACAGCAATTTGCTCAATTATAGTGTATGACTTAATGGGTTTTAGTATATCTACAGAGTTGCACATAGAATCAACAGACATTTGTAGGATTTTCATTACCTCAGCAAGAAACTGCAGCCCACACCTTTTAGCTGTTATGTTCCAAAGCATAAAGCTCCCTGGTTGTATGTAAGCGCTCGTCCATTTTCTGTCTATGGACTTTCCTGTGCGGGGCATTAGGGATAATGGAATGACCCAGTATGTGGTCTTTGTCAGCAGCTCTCCTCCTTAGCAGATATTCCAAGGTTCATTCACAGAGTAACGTGCACAATTGCTTCATTTCACTTTACTGACCCATAACCCATTCTATGGATGTTCCAGATTCATTAAGTCAATAGGCATTTGGGGCATGAGAAAGACAAAATTAAGAGGATGAGAGATGGAAGTGTAGGTGGGGTCCATTTTCTCCCCATTCTAACGACTTCCTTTGTTTTTTATTATGGGTATTTGGTGGGGAATAACGTGGCCTCTCAGTATGGCTTTGCTTTCCATGTCCCTGCTGGCTATGATGATAGAGAACAATTCATGTTGTATAGTGACCATTTGTGCATCTTATTTGGAGACTGTGTACAATGTTATTATCTTCTCCTCGCATTTGTACTGCATTGGCATCAAGTATTCTTACAAGTTAATGTGTGAAACAGTAAGTTTCATTGTGGCATTTTCATATATACATGCCATTGTACTTTGTCCTTGCTGGATCCCTCCTCCACTGCCCTCCTTCGTTCCCTCGCACCCCCTTACTGTTCACTCCCTGCCCCCAACTACTAGTCACTCCTACTTACCTGTGACATGCAACTCAGCATCATGTCCTTTTCCTCTCCTCCTCCTTCCTTAAAATCTCTCCCTCCCGTTTTATGGTCCCCTTTCCATTATGATCTATACGGACACACAGACACAAACACCTCCACACAGAGTCTCTCTCTCTCTCTCTCTCTCTCTCTCTCTCTCTCTCTGTTCCTCTCTCTTCCTCTCTGTCTCTCTCTCTCTTAAATCTAGATTCCACATGTGAGAGAAAATATGCAGTGTTTCTCTCTCTGAGTCTGGCTTATCTTACTTAACAACGATTTCTGGTTTCCTCCATTTTCCTGCAAATATCAGGGTTTTATTTTCTTTGTAGATGAATAAATTTACATTATGAATCGGATATGCAAATATCGCCCTGATAGTTTGACTTAGATTGGGTATATACCCAGGAGATGTCTAACTGGGTGACATGACAGTTCTATTTTAAGCTTTTTTTGAGAGACTTTCTCACTGATTTCTAAGTGGCTGCTCCGGGTTACATCAGCAGTGTGTGTAAACTTCTTTCCCCACATCCTTATCAATATTTCTTGGCATCAGTTTCAATTGAAAGAAATAACATAAAAATTAGAGAAAATATTCAATCACAAAACTATTATGTAATTCCATTAATATTATGTAAGGCAGGCAAATATGTAGACACAAAGAAATGATTAATCATTTAGAGCTTTGGGAGATTGAAGAACACCATTGATGACTGAAGTGTTTCCATTTGGTGTGACAGAAATCTTCTAAAATTAAGCTGGTGTGGTGGTACCTGTCTTTAATCACAGCATTTGGGAGGCAGAAGCTGTCAGATCTCTGTGAGTTTGAGGCCAGCCTCATCTATATAGCAAGTTCCCAGCTAGATGGAGCTACAGAGATAACCTTTTAAAAAAATAGTGTTCTAAAATTAAATTTTGGTGATGGTTGCTTAACTCTGCAAAAGTACCTTTTAAAGTGTATAATTTAAATAAGTGAATTATTTTACATGCACATTATCTTCCAATATAACTGTTGTAAAAAGCCACAGAACGTTGGTTAGTTGTGGGTTTCTGTGTTAATCACCACATGCTGCATAAGGAAACGTCTCTGGTGAGACTTGAGAGGTGCCTTGCACTGAAGAGCTGTTGCTTGGGGTTGAGCATCTCACAGACACTGTTCTCTGTGTGTGACCTGTTGTGAACTCTGTAATAGTCTCCATCTGTTGCAAAAAGAAACTTTTTTGATGAGTGGTGAGAGGTACATTTATCTGTAAATATGAAGATACATATTTAGCATACTCTAAGAAATTTCGTTGGTCTAGCGATGTTGCAAGTGTAGGTTTTTCTCTAGTCTATGACTGTGGTCACCGCCAGTGGTGGCTGCTCCTCCGTTCTCGTGGGTGCTGCTCCTTCGTTCTCACGGGTGTCAAGGCTGCTCCTCCACTCGCCCTGGGCTGAGGCCGCTCTTCTGCTCACCTGTTGCTGAGGCAGCTCTTCTGCTTGCCCTGTGCTGCCTCCTGTTGTCACTGCTTCTGCCAGGTCCTGGACCCCAGGGCTGGTGAAGAGACTGTGTTAGTGGAGCTGCATTCAGACACAGGAGACCAGGTTCAGTGACACAAGTCTGCTTTATTGCAGGAAGGCACAAGCTTATATAGGGATAGTGGTCCAATCACAGCACAGCAAGTAGGATACCTTATTAGCATCATCCTATTAGCATAATAGACTTAACGTCCTATCACAGAATAGCGGGTAGGATGCCTCATTAGCATATTGGATTTCAGATTACAGAGCCAGGATTCCTGGAAACCACGTGACCCTGACAGTTGCAATATCACCCTAGGACCAAGCCTGTCTCCCACATATGACCTCTTCAGCCATATATATTTGTCTATGTTTATAGTACCATACATAAGTTTTGAGCCTATTGAGTGAGCCTTAATTCCAGCTGGACAGCTTTACCAAAATAAAAGTGCCACTACTGTTCCAATAGAGATAGTTAGCTGGGCCAGTCATTGGAACCAGACACAATCCTAGCATAGACATGGGGAAGTGGGTAAGAAATCCTAACCCAACCCAATATATATACAGTCACAGACACAGACACAGACACAGACACACACACACACACACAGAAACAGACACACACAGACACACATATTTAATTCAGAAGACTTTGTTTTTGCATTTTGGAGCAAGAATTTAGATAAAGTTAACATTTCTAAGAAGCATTTGAGGTGTTTTATAGTGGTTTTGAGCATATAAGATAATAATGAAATCTCAACTGTAGTAAGTTATCACTTCCCTCAACATTTTTTTTCAAATAACATCTATGAGATCTTGCCATGCAACAAGGAGTCTATCAGACACTTTTATATATGTTATATTATTAAGGTATTATCGATTCCACTTCACAGTTGAAAAGACTAGAGCACTGGTGCTAAATTCACTCACTAGAGTAATTAGAACAGCACACTCTTGATTGTAGTGTGACAGGGGAAGTAGTTTCCAATGTTATTTTGCCCTGGATTTATTCTATGAAAACAATAGTTACAGGCATGCTTTAAAAGAGGAGGAAATGGAAGAAACAAACAGTCACTGGTTCTAAGAAATCCTGAAATCCAGCCAGGCAAACTTCATCTCACTTCAAGGCCTGGGCGCCTGTGACTTGCAGCTCTGCAGTCCAGGCTCAAGTCTCCATGGTTTCATGTTGCCTTGTGAGTCACCTTTTCCATGAAAGGTAGCATGCATTCATGTTGAGCAGTTGTATTAATGTTCTTTAAAAATTCCTGTACAACTTTTTTCCATTTTGTTCTTTCTCTGTGGCTTCCATCTCAGTTGGTAGCATTTCCATGGGTCAGTCATGCTCCATGGCTCTGTGGCTCTCCTTCTCCAGTCAGGGATTCCATTACTAAAAGCATCTTCTGCTGGTCTTCCCCTAAGACAAATGACTGTGTATTTGTGCCTTCAGCTGTGGCAGTATAGGGGACCTCTGAGCCACAGGCACAATTTTCTTGATGAGTCTTCTAGATGAGGATTCCTCTAAATCTGTGTCTTTCTTGTATTAATGAAGTTGTTTTGCCAGATCCTTAGCTTCACTGTGTAGATGTTTATCTGAGAGCAAATCCCCACTTCTTTCCTCCCTCTCTCTGTGGTTTTATTCTCTTTTGTAGTTTAATTAATTAATTTTAGTTTTATTTATTTATTTGGGTTTGTGTGAATATTGTGCATGTCTGTGTATGTGTGTTCATTAGTGTGAGTGCAGGTGAGTGTGTGGAGCTCAGAAGTCAGTCATGGGTGTTGATCCTTCCACTTGTGTAAGACAGGGTCTCCATTTTGGTTGGACATTGTATATGCCAGGGTAGCTGACTCCTGAGATTCTGGGAATTTTTCTGTCTATCTCCCATGTCACAACAGGAACACTGGAATTACAGATGCGTGATACTATCTATGCCTGTCTAATGCTCTACCTACTGAACCGTCTTTCCAGTATTCTCCTTTGGTTTTTGTTTTGTTTTGTTTTTACATTTTAGAAGAAGCATTTCATTACAGCTTTAACATAGTCAATAACATATTCAGTAACACACTCCAGAGCAAGAGTACATCTCTTTCACAAGTGGCTCTAAGTTTCTAGGTTCACAGTTGAATTAACACAGTTATACAATATTGAACTCAGTATAATCCCTGTAAGACATAAAATTAAATGAGTTTTTAACCTTTAAACAAGATCTCCATTTCATTTTAAAATACACTGTTTCTTACAGCAAGACTCATTGTTTTTGCTAATAACACTTAGATGTTGGCACATGCATCTCTAATCTGTGTGTATCTGATTATCACTAGTCATGGTCGGTTGCACTCAGATCCTTGGCACCTGTGTATGGATATAAAGTCATTGGGTAGATTTCAGTGGTAAAGTTTATCACCTCTACTACTTAACATGATGTAAATTTTTATGTTTCCTCCTCAAATATAACTTATTTTTTTAATTTGTTGATTTTTTCTGTGTGTATCACACAGAACATCCCAAGCAATCTTACTCATCTATATACCCACTTCCCAGATGGGACCCTCCGATAGACTCCTCCACATTATAGCCCTTTTACTTTGTCTTCTCTGCTACTCTCTGCTGTGATGTTGGCACCCCCAGCCGTTCCCCAGTACTTGTCCATCTGGTGAATCAAGTCATCCTATCGAGAGGTCTTTGTTTTAGTAAGGTCAGCTGTTCCTCATCTAGATAAGATTGGGGTCTGCTGTTCATTTTCCCAGTTCTATGCTGGGTTACTATCTGGGAGTCTCTTGGGCCACCCTTACCAACACGCAAAAGAAGGTATCACCTATCTGGCCTTGTTTCTTGTTATGTAGCCTTTAGCTAAACATATGGACTTAAAAAAATAATATTGGCTCCTTTAATCTTTGATTATATTTTGTGTTTTGGGTGTTTAAGGCCATACAGTTGGCCCAGATAAACCAATTTATTTTTACTCTTAAAGCCATTTGAGGATCTGTTCCTCAGGGGTCACATGGGCTTGGGAAGAGCCCCTGACTCCTTTCTTTTACCAGCTCTGTCTATGTGAAGATAAGTCAAAGGTCCTTCTTGACCATGGCTGACTTTGCTTGGAAGCATGGAGGAAATGTTTCCTCTTCTTTGTAGACTGGACACTGGCTCAAGTCCATCTTGTGGGGTCTCCTCAGCCTCCTTGGCCCAAGAGGACAGGTGACCCACCACAGTTACAGGACCTTTTGAGAGATGCTCATAGTCCCCTGGAACTAGTCGACTTAGGAGAACAAGGAGCAAAAACTGTCCTTTATGTCCCTCTGACCAAATTAGTATAGGCCTCAAAGTATGTCTGTTAAACATCCAATAAGGTTAATTCCACTAATATGGTACTTTTAATTACCATGTGCCATGTAGATGAAGCTTGGATTATCTCAGATAAATTATCAGTTGTTTTTTAAGAGTTTTTTAAGAGTTCTCCACACTGCTTTCCATTAGGGTTGAACAAGTTTGCAGTCCCACCAGAAGTGGATGAGTGTTCCCCTTTCCCCACATCCTCTCCAACATTTGGTATCATTTGTTCTCTTGATCTTAGCCAGTCTGACTGGGGTAAGATGAAATCTTAAAGTGATTTTAATTTGCATTTCCCTAATTACTAGTGATGTTGAACATCTTATAAAATGCTTCTTAGCCATTTTTATTTCTTCTTTTGAGAGCTCTCTATTCAGTTCCTTAGTCCATCTTTTAATTGGGTCAGTTCTTTTCTTGATTCTTTGTATTTCTGAGTTTGCTATATATACTGGATGTTAAACCTCTGTTAGATGTGTTGCTGATGATTTTCTCCCATTCTGTGGGTTTTATCTTCACTTCCCTGGTTGCTTCCTTTGATGTATAGAAGCTTTTTAGTTTAATGAGGTCCCATTTGTTGATTTTTGACCTTGATTCCTGAGCAATTGATGTCTGGTTTAGAAAGTCGTTTCCTACACCTATATCTTGTAGGTTTTTGCCAATGTTTTCTTCTAACAGTTTCAGAGCTTCAGGCTTTATATTGAGGTCTTTGATACATTTAGAATTGACTTTTGTGCCTGGTGAAAGACAGGGGTTTGGTTTCATTTTTCTACAGGTGGAGATCCAGTTTTTCCAGCACCATTTGCTGAACATGCTGTCTTTCCTCCAGTGAATGTTCTTGGACCCTTTGTCAAATATCAGGTGGCTGAAATTGCATGTACTCATATTTGGGTCTTCAAATTTGTTCCATTGATCTATGGGTCTATTTTTTTGCCAGTACCATGTTGTTTCTATCACTATAGCTCTGCAATACAGTTTAAAATCTGGTATAGTAATCCCCCTGGCATTGCTCTTAGTGCTCAGGGTTGCTTTGGCTATCTGAGGTCTTTTGTGCTTCCATATGAATCTTAGCATGGTTTTTCCACTTCTGTGAAAAATGTCATGGGGATTTTGATTGGCATTGCATTGTATCTATAAATGGCTTTTGGAAGGATGGTCATTGTCACAATATTAATTCTTCCAATCCAAAAGCATGGGTGGTGCTTCAATCTTCTGATGTCTTTCTCAATCTCTTTCTTTAAAGATTTAAAATTTTCATTGTAGAGGTCTTTAATGTCTTTGGTCAGTTTTATTCCCAGTTATTTTATTCTTTTTTGCAGCTATTGTGAAGGGGAGTGTTTCCATGTACTCTTTCTCTGATTGCTAGTTATTGGTATGTAGAAAGGGTACAGCCTTTTGTAGGTTAATTTTGTAACCTGCCACTTTAATGAACATGTTAATAATTTCCAGGAGTTTTCTGGTGGAATTTTTGGCATCTCTTAGATGTAGTATCAAATCATCTGCAAAAAGGGATAATTTGATCTCTTCTTTTGCAATTATTACTCCGTTAATGTCCTTCTCTTGTCTTATTGCTCTTGCAAGAGTTTCAAATACTATGCTAAAGAGGAGTGGAGATAGTGGGCAGCCTTGTCTGGTTCCTGATTTCAATGGGAATGCTTCCAGTTTTTCTCCATTTAGAATGATATTGGCTGTGAGTTTGTTATATATGGCTTTAATTATGTTGAGGTATGTTCCCTCCAGTCCAATTCCCTCTAGGACTTTGAACATAAATTCATGTGGAATTTTGTCAAAAGCCTTCTCTGCATCTATTGAGATGATGATGTGGTTCTTGTTTTTGAGTCTATTTATATGACTTATGATGTTTATTGACTTACATATATTGAACCATCCCTGCATCCCTGGAATAAAGCTGACTTGATCATGGTGGATGATCTTTTTGACGTGTGTCTGTATGCGGTTTGCAAGTATCTTGTTGAGAATTTTTGCATCTTTGTTCATTAAGGATATGGGTCTATAGTTTTCTTTTTTGGTTGTATCTTTACCTGGCTTTGGTCTTAGAGTGATGCTGGCTTCATAGAAGGAATTTGGAAGTTCTCCCTCCATTTCTATCTTTTTAAATAAATTAAATAGTATTGGGTGTAGATCTTTTTAAACGCCTGGTAGAATTCTGCTGTAAATCCATTTAGTCCTGGGCTTTTTTTAGTTGGGAGGTTTTGTATTACTCTTTCAGTTTCTTTTTGTGTTATGGATCTGTTTAAGCTGTTAATTTCTTCTATTTTAGTTTTGGTAGTTCCCATGCCTTTACATACCCATCCATTTCTTTCATGTTTTCAAATTTAGTAGCATATAGGTTTTTAAAGTAGTCCCGTATAATGTTCTGTATCTTTCTGGTGCCTGTTGTGATGTTTCCCCTTTCATCTCTGATTTTGTTGATTTGGAGGTGCTCTTTCTTTCTTTTGGTTAACTGGGCTAGCGGTCTGTCAATCTTGTTTATCTTTTCAAAGAATCAGCTCTTGGATTCGTTGATTCTTTTATTGTTTTCTTTGTTTCAATTTCATTAATTTCTGCTCTGATTTTTTTTTCTTCTTGTCCGCTGGCTTTGGGTTTCATTTGTTGTTGCTTTTCAAGTGTGTTGAGTTGCAATGTTAAGTCATTTATTTGTGTTCTTTCTGTTTTTCATGTAGGCACTTATGGCTATAATCTTCCCTCTAAGGACAGCTTTCAGCGTGTCCCAGAGGTTTTGTTGTGTTGTATTGTCCCTTTCATTTAGTTCCAGGAATACTTTTATTTCTTTTTAAATTTCTCTTTTGACTTATTCATCATTCAGGAGTGTGTTGTTTAATCTTCATGTGTTCATGTGTTAATGAGGGCTTCTTCTGGTGTTGATTTTAAGCTTTTTTGCATTGTGGTGTAATAGAATGCATAGAATTATTTCATTCTTTTTGGATTTGTTGAGATTTGCTTTGTGCCCCAGTATATGGTCGATTTTGGAGATAGTACCATGGGGTGCTGAATAGAAATATTCTTTGGTGCTTGGGTAGAATCCTTGGTAGATGTTTGTTAGGTCCATTTGATGTATGGTATTGTTTAATTCAGATGTCTCTCTGTTAGCTCTCTGTCCTCTTGACCTATCTAATGGAGACAGTGGGGTATTGAAGTCCCCTATTATTAATGAGTTGGGATTAATCTGGGTCTTTAAAGTCCTGTAGTACTGTTTTTATGAAGTTGGATGCCCCAGAGTTGGTGAATATATGTTTATGATTGTAATATCTTCTTGGTTTATTTTTCCTTTGATCAGAATGAAGTGGCCCTCTTTATCTCTTTTGATTAGTTTTAGTTTAAAATCTATTTTGTCAGATATTAGAATTGCAATGCCTGCTTTTTTCTTAGTACCATTCACTTTTTATATATTTTTTCCATCCTTTCACCTTAAGGTAGCACCTGTCCCTGAAAGTGAGATGAGTTTCTTGCAGACAACAAAAAGATGGGCTTTGTTTCTTAATCCATTCACCTAGTCTGTGTCTTTTGACGGGGGAGTTCAGTCCATTGATATTTAAAGTTATTAATGAAAGATGTGTATTGAATCTTGTCATTTTTATTTCTGTCCACATTCTTGATATCACTGTGCTTTTCCACAGTTATACCTTCATTGAATTTCTTTCCGCAACCCCTTGGGTATAGTCATTCCCTTATTCAGCTCTTTGTATTGCTTCAAGAACTCTCCGAAAGGCTGGTTTTGTGGAGATGAAATCTTTCAGCCTATTTATGTCATGGAAGGTTTTTCTTTCCCCTTCGACTATAATAGACATTTTGACTGGGTATAGTAATATGGGTTGGCATCTGTGGTCATTTAAAACTGGGGGTACTTTGGTCCAGGCTCTTCTGGCTTTCATAGTTTTCCTTGAAATGTCAGCTGTAATCCTGATGGGTTTTCCTTTATATGTGACTTGTTTTTTTTTTTTCTTTTTTTCTTTTTCAGCTTTCAGTATTGTCTCTTTGTTCTGTGAGTTTAGTGTTTTTACTGTGTTGTGCCATGGAGAGTTTCTTTCCTGGTCCTGTCTGTTTGATGTTCTATATGCTTCTTGTATTTGTATGGGCATGTCTTTCTTTCATTTGCGGAAATTTTCTTCTATAATTCTGTTGAAGATCTGGTCCATGCCATTATCTTGAGATTCTTCTCCTTCCTGTTTGCTTATGATTGGTAAGTTTTGTCTTTTTATGATGTCACACAATTCCTGCATATTCCATTATTGTGTTTTATTAAATTTTCTATAATCTTTGCTTGAGTGGTCTAGTTTGTCCACTTTATCTTCTAGTTTTGATATTCTGTTTTCCATTTCATTCATCCTATTGGTGTGGCTTTCTCCTGTTGTTTCTAATTGGCTTACTGAGTGTTTCACTTCCTTCTTCATTTCAGCCTGAGTAGTCTTCAATATTTCTAACTCTTTTCTGAATTCATTCAGAAGTTTATCCCTATCTTCCTTCAGTTTTTTAATTTCTTTGTGTGTTCTTTAAATTCACTGAATTCTTTTATCATGTTTATAATTTTTCTTTTGAGTTCCATGTTCTGTGTTATCTCTAAGGGTTCTCATTGTACTCCTCTAGAGGACTATTGGTATTTGGTGGGGATATTTTATTTTTGTTTTTCATGTTATTTTTCTTTCTCTGTGACTTTGTCATGTGAATTTCTTTTGCCATTTCTGATTCTTGTGTGAAACTCAAGCCTTCCAGTTTAGGTCTGCTTCTTTTTGTAAACTTTATGTGAGTTTGTGGTTTACTTGTTGGGCATGAAAAGCTGGTTGGTCTAGGCTTCTGGTTCTCTCTCTTGGTTTTATATTGGAGAGGCCAAATTGCTTTCCTCTTCAGGAGTTCCCACAGAGGTCCATGTCTGATGAGGATCAGATGCTCTCATGCTTTCACCTGAGGTCTGGATCCCTCCAGGAAAGATGTTGTACTCAGGAATTTGGAGGCTGGCCTGGCCTGGGAACAGTACCCAGGAAAATGCTGGTCTTGGGCAGCTGGTAGTTGTGCTACCCAGGGAAGCAGAGGGAGGTAAGGGTGGAACAAGGCCCAGAGGGCTCCTGGGGACCTCAAGAAGGAACTGGTTTGGTCTGGATGCAAAGGATCAGGAAGCAGTGGTGATTCCTGGCTGAGAGGTCAGCCCCGGTGTCTGGGGTGCCAAGACAAGAATTGAGCCAGTATCCAGGCTAGGAGGCAAGATGGGGCAGGGGAGCTGAAAGGGTGAATGAGGCTAGGGGAGTCAAGGTGTGGTGGGCACTGCTGGACTTGCCCAGGAAAAGGCTAGCAGGTTGTGCAGCCCAGGGAAGCAGTTCCTTTGGTTTTAGTGTTAGGATATTGTTATGTAGCTCAGAATGGCCCTGCACTTGGGATTCTCCTGCCTAAGCTTCATGAGAGCCAGCATGTGTCACCATATCCAGACCCAATATAGAATCTATTAATTTTTATGTTTTATGCAATCTATACTGGCTGCATGTTTCCCAGATCATCAAGTATGGCTCCCTTTTGTTTCATAATTATTCCTACAGTTTTTTTCTTTCCTACTTTATTTGATATTGTACCAGAGAAAGAAACCATTCTGCATCTTCAATACCATTCTGGGAAATCTCAAGTAAATATTCAGATTCATTACTTCAAAGTACAGCTTGGCATGAAATAGTGCGAAACGCTCTGCTAATGTTTTTGCTGTTATATAATAAGGACCTTCTTTCTTTCATTTTTTTTTGATAATGTGATCTCAAACCTCTTTTTTGAATCCTCACTAGCATCATCATCATCATGTATATTTCTACGAAGAGTATGTTCAAGGCTGTGTAGGCTTTTTATATCACAGTTTTCAAAACTCTTCCAGCCTCTAGCTATTACCAAATTTCAAAAATACTTTTGTATTTTTAGGCATTTTATCATTTAAAACTCCTATTCCTACTTACCAAAATCTGAGCCACTCTCTTTTGCTTATATAATGAATCATGGCTGCAGAAAATAACATGGGCGTTTTTATTTTATTACGAGTTTGGAATGGGTCTTCCTGGGCTAAATAAGGGTGCAGGCAAGACTGCTCCTTAACGGGATTGTGGGAGGGGTCACTTTATTTTCAATTTCCACACCACCAGAAGCTAAATTAATAATAACTTGGGGCTGGAGAGATGGCTCAGTGGTTAAGAACACTGGTTGTTCTTGTGGAAGACCCAGGTTTGAATCCCAGCACCCACATGGCAGCTAACAGCTGTCAGTAACTCCAGTTCTAGGGGTCCAACTGCCTCTTCTGTCCTCTGCGGGTATTGCACGACATGGGTGCACTTACTTACATGCAGGCAATACACACATACACATAAAATAAAAATAATAAATAAAATATTTTTTAAAATCCATTCCATTCTTGTCTCCAAAGTCAGCCTTCCAGCCAAGCTCTTCTGCTTCATCTCTCTATTTCTCTCATTCTGCCTGTCTCTTCCACTTACAAGGATTTGAATAATAACATTGGGCACATCCAGGTAATACAGGATGTTCCCATCTGAAAATCAACTAATTTGAAAGTTTTATTTTCATCTGAAACCTTAATTCTCCTTTGTCAGGTAGTGTAACCTGTCCACAGGTTCTGGGAAATGATTCTTCCTAGTGGCACTGTCATGGGAAGCAAACAAAACAACAAAAATGAGACAACAACAAAAAAACCAATGTTCTCAGTGGCCTGCTTTCATAAACAATGCATTAACTTTGACGGTAAAACCAAGCTTTCATAAGGAAAAGGATCTGCCTTTAACTGTGAAGCCTTTCATAGACAAAAACCTGCATGTGTTTCTAAAGTGACTATAGAGCAACAAGCAGCAAGAACTTGTGGGAGTTGGTAGAGAAACTACTAATTTCTAATTTGAAAATGTCTCAGCAAATTTTATCTGTAATTTTTTGTTCATTAGAAGATTTTATCAGAGTCAGGTATGGTGGTATTAGTCTTTAATCCCAATGCTCAAGAGGCAAAGGCAGGCAAATCTCTGTGAGGTAGGTTGAGGTCAGCCTGGTCTAGATAGTGAATTCCAGGCCATCTGGGGCTACAGGGAGACTCTGTCTTAAAAAAGAAAAGAAACAACAACAACAACAACAAAAAGATTTTATCAGAGTTGAGAGAGATGGCCTAGTGATTAAGAGTGCTTGCCGCTTTCTGGAGGACCCAGTTCAGTTTCCTGCACCCATAACTGACAGCTCAAAACTGTCTGTGACTTCAGCTCCAGGGAATCAAAACCCTCTTCTGGTCCCTGTAGGCACATGCACTCACTTGGCAATAAAATACATAAGCCCTCACAAGAACACGCACACACACACACACACACACACACACACACACACAGAGAGAGAAATGAAAATACAAAACAAACAATAGATTTTATCAGTAGAGAAGATAACTTAAAATATTTTATTTATTATTTTTATTTTTTGCATATGAGTGTATTGCCTGCATGTATGTGAGTATATCGTGTTGTGCAATGCCCTTGGAAATTAGAAGAACACATCAGATTCCCCTGGAATTAAAGTTATGAATAGTTGTCATTCATCATGTGGGTACTGGGAATTGAACCTGGGTCCTCTACAAGAACAGTCAGTGCTCTTAACCACTGAACCATCTCTCCAACCCCAAGAAGATAACTTTTGATTTACATTTGAAATTATCTGTACTTTGAAGTAAAGTTGAATTCCTTAGGCTTTTACATTGACTGAACTTGTAGTTTTAAATGAAAGCATTTTTCTCTATTTCCTTCTTTTTTCTTTCATTTTGAGGCAGGATATTATTACTGTGCAGTCTGATCTTGTCTAAAACTCCTGATTCTTCTGCCTTAACCTCCCAAGTGCTGGAATCACAGGTGTGGATCAGTTATGTCTGGATAAGGACAGAATTTTTTCAGCCAAAACGAAAAAGAGAGTTCATGCCTCTCAGAACTGTGCTAGAAGAGCATTCTTCAGGCACAGTGAAAAAGATATCACTGCCATTTGAAAATTAGACCTACTTGAGGTTCAAGAGACATGGGTTAAAGATCTATGTTGTAAACCCTGAGCAGCCACTGAAAGGGATAAAACCTAGTTTTATAGCTAATGAGATATTAATGAAAATGATGATATGCTAATGAGGATTATTAGTCTAAAGGTAGCTGGGAAAAGAGGAACAAGGTCCAGAGAACAAATGGAACATTGAAAAGTGTTGTGACAGAGGAAACATTTCCTCCATGCTTCCAAGTGAAGCCAGCCATGGTTGAGCAGGACCTTTGACTTATCTTTACATAGATGGAACTGGTAAAAGAAAGGAGCCAGGGGCTCCTCCCAAGACCATGTAACTCCTGAGGAGCAGATCCTCAAATGGCCTTAATAGTAAAAATGAATTGGTTTATCTGGGCCAACTGTATGGCCTTAAACACCCAAAGGAAAGTATAACCAAAGATTAAAGGATACAGTATAATTTTTTAAGAGTCCATATGTATAGCTAAAGGCTACCTAACAAGAAACAATGCCAGACAGGAAGGTATCTTCCTTTGAGTTATTGGCCAGGGTGGCCCAAAAGACTCCCAGACAGTAACCCAGCATAGAACTGGGAAAATGAACAGCAGACCCCAATCTTAGCTAAAGGAATATTGACAACTGATTGCTGTTAGATGAGGAAGAGCTGATCTTCCTAAAACAAGGAACTCTAGATAGGCTGACTAGATTCAACAGAAGGGCAAGTAGTGGGGATTGGCTGGGGTGCCGACAACACAGTGAACAGTAACAGGGATGACAGAGTATATGGGCTCCAATTTGTAGGGGGAGGCTATGGGAGGCTGCCGTTTGGGAAGTGGGTATATAGATGAATAAGATTGTTTGGGATGTTCTGTATGATATACACACAAAAATTCAACAAATAAAAAAATGAGTTATATTTGAGGAGAAAGCATAAAAATTTACTTCATGTTAATTAGTAGAGGTGATAAACATTACCATTGAAATCTACCTGATGACTTTATATCCATACTCAGGTGGCAAGGATCTGAGTATAACTGACTATGACTAGTAATAATCAGATATATAGAGATTAGAGACACATGTGCAAACATCTAAGTGTTAGTAGCATTAAAAATGAATCTTTCTGTAGGAAACAGCATATTTTAAAATGAAATGGTGATTCTTTTTAAAGGTTAAAACCTCATTCAATTTTATGTCTTACAGGATCTATACTGAGTTCAATATTGTGTAACTGTATTGATTCAACTGTGAACCTAAAAATTTATAGCCACTTTTGAAAGAGATGTATCTTTGCTCTGGAAACTGTTATTGAATATGTTAAAACTATAATGAAATGCTTCTTCTAATCATGCAGTTATTAAATAAAAAAAAGAAAAGTGAAGATGGTTAACTGGGTGATGTTTACAATTATATGCAAATCCATGAATGTATGTGAAATCATATGATATGCAAATGTTTGACTGAATAAACATCAAGGCTCATCTCTGTCCTGTTTAGAGGAGATTCTCTTTAAATACAAAGTCTCAAACAAGGTGAAGCAGAGGAGCAGGAGGTAATACGTGTAACAAAGTAAGGAAAAGAAACTAGAAGACACTGTGTTAGCAGCAGATAACATGCCCTTCAGGTCAAAGAACGTTGCCAGGGATAAGGAGACAGTACATGTTAGTAGTTAGATCAGTATAAGGAGATGGCACAGTAATGTGGAATGCTTATGCAACTAACAACTCAGCTTCAAAATACATACAGCAAAAATTTACAGAGCTAAACATATTTCGGCATAAAAATTTTAGTCCTTAAAATAAAATTTCTTATTACTGGAATTTTCAAGAATCTAAATGTCATGAATGAGAATGAACTATTGTATAAATGATGTGTAATCTTTAAAATATTAAGATATGATCTGTGCTTGTGAAGAAACATTCTAATTTCCCCATTAAGAGCATTATTAAAATATTTATTAAAAACAGCAATTACATTGTTATATAATCAACAAATTAACCTATGTTGCATGTAAGAAAACTGGGTTTAGTCAGACTATGCTGTTGCCCAAGGTCACATCCAAGGTTTGAACTTAGATCTGGCTGTTGGTGCTACAATTTTGATCTTGAATGTTCCCCACAGGCTCATGTACTAAAGGCTTGATCCTCCCTCACAGTGCTGTGGGGAGATGGTGGGACCTGTAGGAGATCCTTAAGTCATTGAGGACAAGTACTCAAAGGGAGTGGTGGAATCCCAGCCCCTTCCTGTCTCTTTTACTCCAGCCCTTTCCTGACCATAAGGTGAAGAGTTTGCTCTATCAGCGCTCCCACCATTGTCCTCTGTGCCCCCATCAAAGGCTGACTGACTAGTACAGCTGCTAAGTTGTAACCTTTCTACTCTCTTTTCTTCTCTCTAGGTAATATACAACTTGGAATGATCTCCTTAAAAATCTAACTCTAATTTGGGTGTGAATATAAATGATGGACATTTGATGAATGAACAAAATGGTTGTGAAGGAAGGGCATAACATTTATTGTTTGACTGTTATTGCGAGAGTCAACTAACCAGTTCCACTGTGTCATGATTAACAGTCTGGACTATGAACACTAATGAAAATTATTTCAATTATTTTGGGTAGAGATCCTTTTCTGTAGGATCCACAAAATTAGTATAGTCAAGAAACTGCAAAATTTTTAGTAAAGCAGTTCCTTTAATTTCAAAACCCCACATACAGCACAGATATACTATCTATAGAATAAATTAATGGATAGTATTTCTGTAGCTAAATGATACTATTATTAGATTTAACTGTGACTAATTCACTAATTTGAAGAGCCTATTAATTGTGATATTTGTAGAAAATACTTTTTGTGTGTGTGTATGTCTCTATGTGTTTGTGTGTGTACAGGTGCACATGTGTATAGGGGTGTGTGTGCATATATGTACCTATGCATGTGGAAGTCAGAGGCCAGACTCAGGTTTTATCCCTTAGGTACCATCTACCTTTTTAAAGCCAAGTAGCTTGTCTAGAGTATGAAAAGTCTGCAAGGCTGGCTGGTCAGTGAGCCCAAAGACCCACTTAGCTCTGTCTTCCCAGAACTGTGATAACAAACAGGCCCATCATACCTGGGTTTTTCACGTTTTCTAGGAAAGAATTCGTGTCCTTGTTTTTATAGGTTGAACACTTTACTGTCTGAGCCATCTCTCCATCTCTAGAAACATCTGTTTTCCTAAAATTGATAAAAAAAAACTTTCAATTGCAAAATTTCTATGAATTGGCTGAAGAATTAGACTGAATTAAAAAATCTTCTGATTATAAAATTATGATTAATGAAAACATTTTGGGTAATCAAAGCCTCACAACCTGTGGCAGTCATTTTCATCTTCAAATCTTGGACGTGTGCATCCCCTAAATCTCATGGAGCAGTCAGCGGAATCAATGTGTTGCTAGGGAAACATCAAGCACAAACATGAAAAGCATAGCGGTTCAGAGGGCTCTGGGGAATTATTATAGCCATGAAACCTGCCAAATAATTGGAACAATAAAAGTGGAAAATTAATTTCAGGCAAGACTAAACATTTCAACTGACTGCTGACAGGCTTTTAAAGAATATATACATAGAATTGGGAAAAGAGGTGAGGACTTTTAAAGATCCAAGTGCCTAATTAATGGAGACTGAAGCCAAACGCAAGCACCGGGTACATGAAAGAAAAATCACAAAGGGGAATTTGCTGTAATCAATTTTATTAGTCGGAAGGATAAGAGTACAGAGAACAGACTCCGTGAAGCATTTGAAAAATGAGCAATGTTCTAAGCTTTGGGGTTCTACATTTCGTAGTCCAAGTAAAATATAACCAGGGTGTTAGAGGAAGTACAGAGAGAAACAGGGGACCCTTTTTATGAATAGTTTTACAAGTGCACTTAGCTCAGGAGGTACCCCCTAGGATTAGCCGCTGTAATGGAATTCTTTTTAAAAGGCCTGGGAGTCCACTGTGGGGCTTGTATGCCAGTTACATCACTCATAAGGAAAGTGCTAAGAGGTGTTCTTAGGGTCACATGAAGAAACACTTGGAATCTTGCTTGATGAAGGGATGCCAACTGACTTTTTTCAGATGGGAGAGAGTTGCTTCATTACCTTGTCACAATGTCAGAAAGATGCGGAGGGCGAGAGGTGCTGTAACACATCCTTCAGCATTTCTGCAGCACACAATTTACTGAAATGCGCTACAGGCTAAAAGTGGCATAATGGGAAAATTGATAGATTGAACTGAAACTTGTTAAACTGCAAGAAACAGAGGTTATTTGGCAATTGAATCATTGCTAGTTCAAGAAAAGCATGGCCTCTGGAGGACTTAATTTTGGCTGTCAGACAGATGGCTTCACCCTTTAAGACAAATCTATGTGAAATCTCACATAGTACATGACTATGAATAAGTGTAAAGGACTTATTTTGAATAAAATTTATTTTGGGTAGAAGTTCAAAACTTATACACTAAGAAAAAGTTAGTCAGCCCTCCCCTCCGCCAAGATACTACCTTGGCCAACTTTTGCTCTGCCCAGGGATGCCGCCTTTGGATAGTCATTCTTGGAATTTCTCTTGCAGAATTGTCCCACAAGACCATAGCAAACTTTAAAAATTGTATTTAACAGTGAAAAAAATTTCATACTTGGAGCAAAAATATTATATTTGGGAATGATCCAAAGAAATCAGAGCCTTCTCTGGTAAAGAAAGGGAATGATTAAACTGTTACTGATTCAAAGAAGAAGATGAAGTATAACTTTTAAACAAAGTAATACTCCTCTGTGGCTTGTAACCTGGCTTTTCCAAGTAAGTCTCAAGGCGCATGAGGCATGTTTTGATCAGTGAGCTGGGCTGGCGATAGGGTGAAATTTTCAAGGTGACTACTGAGAAGGAAACTTTAGACTTGGTAGGTGCTATACTGGTTACCAATTGTACTGCCTTCCGGTGTTTATAGATTTAACCTATTTAAAAGAGAGAAGTAGAGAGCAATTGGTTAGCGAAAACTTCTTTTGTGATTTTTAGGGTATGGGAGCAATCTTTTGCAATTTTTATAGAAAAGGAAAACCTAAAAATTTTCTTGAATCAGGGCGAGGGGGAAAAAGAGCTTGGTGCTACTAGAAGTAGAGGGTTGAAGAAGCTCAGTGGACTTGAGTGTCCATTTAGCACTGCTTAGTTCTTCTAAATCTTAATAATGGAGTTATATTCAATTGTAGAAAATGAGCTCAATTATTTTTGTTTCTTTGGAAAAACGTATACACAGCATCAGTGAGAGAAAGTGAGGTTCAAATCAGATATGTATGAAATGACTCTTGGAGACTCATAGAGCTTAGTAATACAATATATTAGACTTTCAGAGAAAATATTTTAAGAGGAAAATTTGAAATATGTAATAATATTGGAAGTGGTTCTGCCTCTCGCCTTTCTTGCAACGTTAGGCTGTTACTTTATTTTTATATAAAGTGGCCTGAACTTCGGCACAGTTATTCCATGTGTGAAAGATAAAGAAATAATCTTTATCGTCAGGCTATTATATAAAAATGCAAAGGAAGCATTAGAGGAATCATCTAGAAAGAAAGGCCTGTATGAGGCATGAACTGTGTCAGTGAATGGTCTATAGCTCCTGGCTTGCTGTCAGCTTACAGTACATACTGTTTATTATTGGTGTTCTTGGGATTCATGGACAGTGGTTTGTCACTCAGCATAATACTTTAAAATACACATATTAGAACCTGGATTAGAGTAGATTTCCTAAAGTTCTTCTATTTTATTTCCTTAGCACATTAATTGAAGCCTAAGAGAACCTAGAGGTCGGAAAAATAAACTTCTTACCAGTAGAAAGTCTACCAATTGACTAGTATGACTTGACTGAGTCACTTTTGGACACAAAAAGACAATGGAGACCCTTTTATTTTCGGTTTCTAAATCACACATTGAAATTGGGCATGAGAAACAGGCATCACAAGAAATAGTCTGAACTCAAACAACAGTTTGTGTTTGACATGGGAAAAATCCTTGAGACCTTTGAAAAAATGAAATTCTGTCCCTATCCCTCCTCTAGTACTGAGTCAGGCTTGCATGCAGTACCACATTGCCTTTTATAGCCAGGAAAAGAATGAGTAGGCGCTGCAGAGAAAAACATCATTGGGAAGAAATCCTCCCCCTCTGGCCTCCTGCAGTCTCCTCCTGTGCTCTGCGACCTGCCTGCTGCATTTGCCTTGTGAGAGTCCAAACTCTGTGTTGTGGGGAAAAAAGAGTGTTTGAATTATAAAGCTGACACAACAGAACAGTAGTTGCAAATTCAGGATTCAGCTCACTAGGAAACTGGACACACTGCAAACTAGATCAATCAGCAGTTCACCCTCTAACATCTATTGTGTGGAAGTTTCTGTGATGCAACTCGTGTTTTCTGAATCTAATGGCAGAAGACTGGAACTGTAGCTTGATGGAATGAAGGCAGTAGCTCACATCTCATCTCATGCCCCGTGTCCTACCTTTGGTCCAGGTAGAGGCACTGTATGGTTTGAGTGGACAAGTGTAAGAGAAACAATTATCTAAATACACATTTAAGATGGCTCTTTGGGTAACTGCACTGGCTCTGTAAGTCTCATCACCTGAGTTCCATCCCTGGAACCCATGGTGGAATGAGAGAACTGACTCTGGAAAGTTGTCCTCTGACCTCTGACCTCCACATGTACCTTGAAATATGTGTTTCTCTCTCTCTCTCTCTCTCTCTCTCTCCTCTCTCTCTCATTATAAACATACAAACGTAATAATACCAATGATAGTAATAATAATAATTGTGGGGCTGGAGAGACGACACTGTTCCCGCGGACATCTTTTGGTTCCCTCTGGCCCCAGGCCTTTGCTGTGACTGTACTCTGTTCACTGAGTTACACATGCTCGTGCCTCACTTCTGTGTGCCCAGCTTGACTCTCTAGCTTGATGAATAATTTTTGTGTATTTACCTGACCTGGAACTTTCTGAACAATTTTTGATCTATAGATCTATGTCAATATATTTTCTACTTTTGGTTTTCTCTGTTTCGCTGTGTGAAAGTAAAGTTTATAAATCATTATTTTTGGTAGAAAAGTGGTTTCTGCTTGTGATCTGTGCTGACAGTAGCCCAATAAATCAGAGTGACTGCTCTGACCACAGGGAACAGAAAACCAAAGATGTCTTAAAGCATTAGGAGGTTTAATTTGACAAATAGGAAGCTCAAAGGTAGGCAGCAAGGGTGATTTGATTGACTGACTGATGCCAGCAAACAAGACACTTTGCTCAGAAAGCTGGCTGTGTTCCTTGACTCATGTATACAACATCAAAGAGGGTTGTTTAAGTGCTAGAGCCAGGTGCAGTATGATGGCACCTGTTTCTAACTCCTCCAAGCAGGGTTACAGCTGCATGCCACTTGAACAGTTTTTTTCTTATGTGGGTACTGGGAATTGAATTCAGGTCTTTGTGGTTGCACAGCAAGCACTATACTGACTTGAGCTATCTCTCCAGCTCCCATAAATATCTTAATCTTAAAGACTGAGACTCATTGACACTAAGTTTCTCAATTTCAAAACAAATGCAGAGCTTAAACAGAAGTAGAGCTTATTTTTCCAAGTGATACCATATTCCAAATGAATTCACGTAGCTCAGATTTCTTGTTTTTAACATCACATATAATTTGAAAATGACATCTCATGCCCTCAATCTTTAAAAATTTAGTTTTTAGGTAAAATTCATTAATATTTTGTAGGAATATTTCCTAAATTATATTCAAAGGAACACTGTATCCAAAGGTTTTAACTTCTCTAAAAAAGTGTTCTGTGATTGAGTAATTTTTAGAAACATGGGATTCAGGAATGTAGGGCTTTCACGATTCTTTAAATCCTAATGTGCATTGCACATTTGTATGAAAAATTATTTTAATTAGCATTGGAAAGTTATTTTTAATGTGTGTGAAACACCTATTAATGTCTCAATGAACTAAGTTTTATAGAGTTCAGCTTTAAAAGCGTGCTTTACTAATTTCAGCTCCCATGAGCCACTGCTCAGCTCCATTTCACACAGAAGGTTTTGTATGGGCTATTGCAAATACTTTCTTTCCTGGATTGCTTTGAAGAGGAAGCTCATAACTTTAATTTAGATGGTAAAACAATAACATCCAAAATTAGCAAATCTAGAAATTTCCCCTCTAATATTAGAAACCCTTTAAAGTTAATTTATGGGTTACATTTGCATTTATTTCTTTGATTATTATTCATTTTGGCAGCTATGGGTAAGGAGTAGATAAAGATCTGTTTGTATTATTATTCTTATGCTTTGTTAGCCATTTCTTGACTCTAGGTATACATAGTCTCCCTCATTTGACTGATTAGTCATTAGTAATGCTTAGCGTGGACTATTCTTCCACTTCCGCATGTAACACATCGCACTTTGCTTTTGGAGTTAAGGTTGACATTACATCTTTGACCTGTGACACTGGTGTTACTGAGTGATACCTGGTTGAGAACTTAGGAGGAGTAACTCATTCTGGTGTGATTTAATAGCAGAAGAAGGGATCGCACTGAACAAGTTTCAAAGGTATGACTGCATCCTGACCTTGGGTTTCTGCTTTCTGGAGGTACCAGTTATTTTGAGAAGTCTAAGTTTGAATGATATTGTTCCTTTCTGCAGAATTTCACCCATCACAACATGCAGAAGATAAAATGGTATGTTAAAATGAATTATTGCTTCATTTGTAGCATTCCATTGCATATTTTCTAGATGTTCAAAACGTTCCTTGGAAATAGTACCATTTGCTAACTCAGCCGCCCTCACTGCTTCATGGAAGATCAACTTCATGTCCCCTGGATCTTCAAGGAAATACAACAGATTCTATCATACTTGATTTTCCTGTGGTATGATTGTGGTGTGACTGTTCCCTGGACTCACATTGTGAAATCAGTTTGGTGACACCTGGGCATGATGTCCTAGGAGCCTTGAGAAAATGTCATGGATAAGTCTGTGACACACACACTCTGGGAATGAAATCCATGAATTCTACAGTAGGAGACGTCTGTCTTTTCATTATTCCCAAGAAATGAATGCCAGAGCAAACAATTTCTTCTCCCTCATTATTAGAGTTCCTCATGCTAAGAGCTGGGTGCTAAGGTCCCAAGGTTGGGTGCCTGGAGCCATGAGGTCACCATAGGTTGAAGTTTCTAGAAATGGCAGGTGTTGGCAGGAATCACACTTGTTCCAGGCCACAGCCCCTTAGAAGCTGTGTCTTCATTCAGCAAGCATGTGTCAGCTGGTCCCACTGGCAAACACTCTTACTTAGCCCCTATCAGTGAGCCGTTAGATGAATATTTCAGTGGTCCTGTGTTACAGCACTAAAGTATAGAGGAGTTCTATCAAAAAAGTTTCTTCAAGTTCTCCAGAGTCTTACAGGCAAATCAAATTTATGTCAAACACTATTATCCCCCGATCCTTATACTTGGTGCTCTTTTATTCAAATACTACAGACTTTTTGACTTGGAAACAAAATTTCTTGAGGTCAACTTCTTACTTTGTAGCTGTTAATTATGGACCTCACAGTAGCTCTCTGTTCTATGTTATGTCGCAGAGCAGGTTGGAAGCAGTTATCACCATCACCTTTACAAATCCAAGGACATTCCTGCCAGTGACGCTTGTCTCCAAATGCACCGAGTCTAAGCCCTGCCACACGATTTAAGGTTCTTTGCCTCTGATGAGGCTAAGCAAGGACAAGCTATTTGCTGGGGCTATGGTGGCTTACTTAGAAAAATAAAGGAAGATTTGAAAAATCAGTCCTTGGATGAGGCAAAAAGTAGGAAGTGGCAGTGACTTGACCCAGAAACTTGACACTCGAGTTTAGTGCTGCTTTCTGTTTTGAGGAGGGTGTCCTCTGCAAGCACAAAATGTCTAATGAACATCTTAGTATGAGATCTTAGGTCTCAGGTTCCATACCCACCTTCAAACATGAATTCATTCTTGAGGGAAATACTGAATTTTATTTTTATCTTGTCCCTGCCTGGACCATTTGACATGAAGAAGGGTTGTCCCCGACCGCTTTCCGTCTCGCCAGCAAGAACGACACGGGAGGACAAGTCAGGATCCTTCTGCAGCAGTTTATTTGAAGACTGAAGACCAAAGACGCCGAGAAGTGGGAGAGCTGTTGCTTATATATGCCCCAAAGGTCCCATTTATGATGTATAAGAAGCGGATTGGTTGCTGGAGATCATAAGAAGCGGATTGGTTGCTGGAGATCACGCCACAGGAGGAGGCGGGGGAAAGCAGGCTCTTGTGCACGCCCCTTATGGGTGCGGCAGGATGTTTACTTTTAAGAAGGTCCGGATACCGGCGCCATCTTGTAATGGCGGCGGAGGCTGTGGCTCTCCACAACAGTATGGTGCTCTTTTATTCAAATACTACAGACTTTTTGACTTGGAAACAAAATTTCTTGAGGTCAACTTCTTACTTTGTAGCTGTTAATTATGGACCTCACAGTAGCTCTCTGTTCTATGTTATGTCGCAGAGCAGGTTGGAAGCAGTTATCACCATCACCTTTACAAATCCAAGGACATTCCTGCCAGTGACGCTTGTCTCCAAATGCACCGAGTCTAAGCCCTGCCACACGATTTAAGGTTCTTTGCCTCTGATGAGGCTAAGCAAGGACAAGCTATTTGCTGGGGCTATGGTGGCTTACTTAGAAAAATAAAGGAAGATTTGAAAAATCAGTCCTTGGATGAGGCAAAAAGTAGGAAGTGGCAGTGACTTGACCCAGAAACTTGACACTCGAGTTTAGTGCTGCTTTCTGTTTTGAGGAGGGTGTCCTCTGCAAGCACAAAATGTCTAATGAACATCTTAGTATGAGATCTTAGGTCTCAGGTTCCATACCCACCTTCAAACATGAATTCATTCTTGAGGGAAATACTGAATTTTATTTTTATCTTGTCCCTGCCTGGACCATTTGACATGAAGAAGGGTCACTTTCTCTGGAAGAGGGATGGATGAGGCAGTGGGTGGAGAAGAAATGTTGAGTGGCTCAAACCAAGTATTTCATCCTACAGTCACCTAAATGTGTTGGATGGGCAACCCTGACCAAAACCAGCTTCTAAACACACTGACCTCACTAGAGACCCTTTCTTCTGTCCACTTCTTTTTGTCTTCACTTCCTTCCAGTGCTCTGCCATGTTTCTTTATCAGTCTCTGCTAATACAAATAAAGATACTTCCCTTATTCTGTTACCAATAAAACTTCATCAGGAGAGAAGGGGGAGGGAAGAGGGTAGGTGCTGTGTGCTGGGCAAGTACAGATTGTTTCTTTCAAATGTTCAAAGCATAGTGATATTGGATGTGCTGGTAACATCTATAATCCCAGCACTGGGGAGGTTGAGGCTGGGGGTTAAGATTTTAGAGCCAGTCTGAGCTCTCAGCTATCTGCTTCTTTCTCTGTCCAACTTCATCAGAATGGCAGATAAGGAGCTGGACCCAAGAATCCTCCCTTTACTCCATTGTCTTTTAAATTCAGAACAATGCTGATCCTAACAGGTACAGCAAAGCTGGAATTTCCAGGGTGTTGGGGAGCCCTGTACCTCCACAGCTTACCGAGGGATACCATTGATAGCTACACTCCAACAGCCGGAATGCCTTGCCTTTCTTCTTAGCTTGATGTTGTAGAAACTGAAGAAATGCTACGCACATGCAAATAAAACTCCAATGATTACTATTAATTTAAAGAATAAAAAGCTACAGATCTGATCTGTTTTTTTGAAGTTACAAATTAAAATAATGTTTTGGCATTCCTTAATGAATTATTAAGTGATCACAACTATTGTTTTACTTCAAGATAAATTGTTAGCAAAGAACTATATCTACTTACACTAAGCTAGTATGTTAAAAAATACATTTTTGAGTAAGCTTTGGGAAACATAATGAAACAAAATTTTAAAAAGATTAAGGGCAAAAGGCACAGTGATGTTCCTCTGTAGAGGGGAACTGGGAACCCTTAGAAAGTTCCCAGCTACTCAGAGTTGCTCTCTTAACATATGCCATAAAATAGACAGTACTGACCAAATATGTAAGACTTGTATGAAATTAGGTTCTAATTTTTTTTTTTTTTACAAAGCACTATTCTAAGACAATATATAACATTGGAGAAGAGGTTTATCTTTTGCAGAGGAATCTACAAGACAAGGTAGATGATTAGCATGTGGGTAAAGGTTCAGCATGGAATTGTCTGATGAAGCGCTCTGAAGAGGCGGTTTGCTCACTTCTTAACACATTTCGTGATCTGTGGGCCCCACACAGCTGACTTAGAAAATGAGAGCAGACACGATGTATGTAAGCGCCCATTTCTTCTTTATCTCACTAAGGTAAAACTCATGTGAAATAAATTTTAACAATTTTAAAATCGTGACTTTTAGAATGTTCACAATACTTGTTACTATTGCCATGAATTCTAGAGCATTCTATCATCCAAAGGAAACTCCACACTCAATTCTCTCACTCCCTGATAGCTACATATCATCTTTCTGTTTTTTATGCACCTAATTCAGACATTTTATTTGAGTGGAGTCATTTAATATGTGGTCTTTGTTTCTGGCTTCTTTTATTTAGCACAATATTTTCAGACTTTATTCATGTTGTAGCATGAATTAATTTTACTACTTTTATGGCCAAATAATATTCCATATCGTGCATCATATTTTGTTCATCAGCTTATCAATTGATGGACATTTTGGGATTGTTTCGCCTTTACTATTATGGGTAATATTGCTATGAACATTCACACACAATTATCAGTGTGAACGTCTTTCAGTTCTCTAGGGAATCTCCTAGAAGATGAATTTCTGGGTTACATGGTAACTATTTTTAATGTTAAAAAGTTACTTATTTACTTGTGTGTTCGTATGTCTGTGTATGAGTGCAGGTCAGAGGATAACTTTTGGGAGTCAATTTTCTCTTTCCACCCATAATGAGCTTTGGGGATTGTGCTGTGTAGTTTCAGTTGTCAACTTGACACATCTGGGTAGAGGGAGGCTTAATTGGGGGATTGCCTCCATTGGACTGGCCTGTGGCCATATCTGTGGGGTATCTTCTTGATTACTGAGTGATGTGGGAGGGCCCAGCCCACTGTGGGTGGTGCCACCCCTGGGCAGGTTGCCCTGTGTTGTATAGGAAAGCAGGCTGAGCACAGGCCAGGGGAGCAAGCCAGTAAGCAGTGTTCCTCCTTGGCCTGTGCTTCAGTCCCTACCTCCAGGTTCCTGCTCTGAGTTCCTACCTTGGGCCCCCTCAGTGATGAACTGTGACCCTGTGAACATAAACAAATAAACCCTTTCCCCTCCAAGTTGGTATTGGTCAGAGTCTTCTGTCCCAGCAATTGAAAGCAAACTAGAATAGGGATTGAGCTTGGGTCACCAGGCTTGTGTTATAAGCATGATTTTCAGCTGAACCATCTCGCTGGCCCATCTTCTTTTTTATTATTATTCTTATTTTATGTGTATGAATGTATTACCTGCATGTAGGAAAGTGCACCCATGTTGTGCAATGCCCCCAGAGGACAGAAGAGGCCATTGAAACCTTCCAGAAGTGGAGTTACAGACAGTTGTTAGCTGCCCATGTGGGTGTTGGGATTCGAACCTGAGTCTTCTGCAAGAACAACCAGTGTTCTTAACCACTGAGCCATCTCTCCAGCCCCTTCTTTAACTTTTTGATGAGCAGTCATATTATTTTTCTCATTGCTATGACAAAATGCCTGATAAAATCAACTGAAGGAAGGATTTATTTTAGCATTCAGTTCGGGGCAGTGCAGCCCACCTGATGTTGGGAAGGCATGGTGGTGGGAACAGCTTCCCATAGTACCAACCAAGAGGCACAGAAAGGGGAATGCTGGGGTCATCTTCCTTTCTTTAGCTTTACTTTTTATTCAGTCCGGGTTCCCTACCCATGGGAGGGTGCCACCTGTTGCAGGTCCTCCCTCACTTAACTCTCAGTAGAAAAGGCCCCACAGACACATCTAGGGTTGCATCTCCTAGGTGATTCTAAATTCAGCCAAGTTGGCAAAGGAAGATTAACCATGACAAGAACCCATACTCCTTGGAGGCTCATTATTTTACATTCCTTACACCATGATCTCTATGATCTCATTAACTTTTTTTATTTTTCCATTTTTCTTTTTAAAATTATAGCCTTGAAGTCATTCTTAGTTAGGAGGTAAGATATGTGGTTTTTATTTTCATGTTTGAAATAATGATGCTGAATATGTACTAATTTGACATCTCCATGCTTTAAGCTCACCAACAAATGCAGTATACAAAAACGAACCATGCAAATACCATATCAATATATTGTAATATGAAATTTTATTTATCAATTTATTTTTTGCTTTTATTTTTTGTTCTTTTTGAGACAGGGTCTCCCTATAGCCTCCAGTTGACCTGGAACTCACTATGTAGACCAGGCTATCTTCAACCTCACAGAGCTCCATCTGCCTCTGCCTCCCCAGGGCTGCGATTAAAGTCGTGCGCCACCGTGTCCGGCCTGTCAGTTTCTGAGATAGGTCTTACTCTTAGTCCAGGCTGATCTCAAAGCCATGAGCGTCTTCCCGCCTCAGCTTCCTGAGTGCTGTGAGAACAGCCATGACATACCTTACCCGACTCACAATTTCTAATGTTTTTTCCCCTATAAACCTCCATTTACAAACACATACAGGGGCATATTCATGGGAAGGCTTAGCCAACTGTGGCACAGACCCGAGATTTTACTGAGAAGAAATTGATCTTTCAGGGATTATTAGAAGTTATGTTAACACTATGCCCGAGTGTCGGAGATGCAGAAAGGAAACCGTCAACATCTCCATATTATGAAGTATTGTTCTCTGGTGTGCCACATTTCTCTTGATCCTCATGAGATTCTCAAATATCTAGCACCCTCCCCTATACCTCGATCTTTTTCCTTTCTAAACTTACTCTCATAAAAATCTTGTTGATATCAGCACCTGGCAACGTGACTGCAATCTTGCCTGTCACAACTGTAACCGGAACAAAAAGTCAAGGTCGGTGAACAGTTTAGCATTCCCCTTGAACTAGGCGGGCTCAGCGACTCGGCTTGTATTTGTGTGTTCTTTTGATGGGTGTTGTCTCATGGTTTGGACTGGTTGTCAGGTATCACCTGGCTCTTCTTTCTGTTCTCAATGCAACTGTTCAATTTTAAATTTGTGTCTTGAAATCATATTCCAAAGTTCTGGTGGAATGCTGTTTAAGATAATAATAAACAGATACCGAGTCATTTCTTCTGAATGATAACTTTAGGTTAGAAGAAGACTCTCTTTGAGAGCTATTTTGACTGTTTAAACTACCCTTTCAGTTATTAATATTTCATTACTCTTGCATATGTGACACCTAGTGTTTGAGTGCAAATATTCCAGTGACCTCAGTCAAAACTTTACAATTTCATGGGCTTTCAATGTGCCAGAAATATGAAACAAAACACTATGTTTTTTGTAGTGCTGTGGTTGTGTAAGGGGCTACATCCCTAACAAGAAAACAGGGTCACTAAGGCATAGTAAAGATGGCACACTGCTGTCTTAGTCTTGGCTTGAGACAAAGGCAGGGGCAGAGCTGCTCCCCTCTTTCCAGCGGGGTTCTCTTTCCAACCAACTAGTCCAAATAGTTCAGATAAGATAGAGGCTAGTCTTCATTTGAACCCATAAACCTATCGGCCATTTCTTCTTTGTTTACATTGACCAATATAAAACTAGGGGATGGGAAACCACCTCTAAAAACCCAGATCCTGTCTGGAGGAGAGCTTTTGTGGTTCTGGGTCCACTCCCCACTTGCAGAGGGCTTTGCCTTGTGTGTGTATGAGGGTGTGATTATGTGTGTGGATGTGATTCTCCATCTTTCAATCAGAGTTTGTTTGCACCTCTCTCTCTCTGCTGGTCTGAGATCTTTCCAGCCATTTAGTTCTTTAATTGGAGGAGAAAATGAACCCAACCTTGCCCCTAGACAGATAACATGGCCGCAAAAAGTGGAACCCAGGGCCTTGCACATGCTTGGCAAATGCTCTGTCTCTGTGCACCCCCAGCCCTGAAGCAGTTAGTTTGATTGAATGAGGGAAGTTCTTCTTGAGAAACTTTCAGACAGGGCAACAAGCACCTGAGGGGCCAGCAGACTTCTGCAGCGGTGCTCCGCTGGCCTCAGTGCTGATTTTTTTGTTTCATGGGCTTTGTGGAGTTAACAACTCACAGGTGTTTGCTGACAGTTAACATACTTAGTTGCTACCTGTTCTTTTCAGAAGCAGGCATAGGCCCTGCTTTGCACTCTTAAACGGACAGTGCACTTGGCAGGTCTAATGGAATAGCTGTTCTCACCTTTTAACCACCTGACTACATCTGAGTTGTGATAAGTACTACTTTGAGACTTTATAGTAATGTTTTCCTATTTTTGCACTTACTATCACATTAAAATGCAGTATAAATGCCTTTTATCTTTCCCTACTCTGATGTATGTACCACTTGCTCATGTAAGTGATAACTGCTTGTCACAGCTTCTTATTCCACTGACTTGCTGTGCATAGGCTCTGATGTCTATATAATGAGTTCTGGTAGGATGCTGATTTGTTCAGAAGCAAAACAAGGTTGCAAAAAGTTGATTTAATGGAACTATTCTTAAGCATTTTTATTTGAGGTAAAGCTTCTTAGTCTTATCCTATTACTATTAGGTTAGCACTGACTGATGTTCTTTCTGTCCACTCTTCCTTTATCTGGGAACCAGTGTCGTTGATAATGATAAAAAGCAATGATAAAGGCTGATTTGATTTAACATGTATGGTGGAATGCATGAGGTCCAGTCAGGGGGCATGGATGTGGAGGGGATCTAAATTTGACTGAGAACTGTTGTATGAAATGTATTAAAGCTCAATAAAAATATTTTTTAAAAGACTGATTTGATTATTTGATTGATTGGACTATCCTTCCCTTCCTCTCTCTTTCCTCTCTCCCTCCTTTTCCTCCCTCCCTCCCTACCACCCTCCCCCTTCCACCCTCCCTTCTTTGCATCCTTGCTTCATTCCTTCATCCTTTTTCTTTCCTCTCTCTCATTCTCTCTCTCTTTTTGTGTTTTGAAGCAGGGTCTCACTATGTAGCCCACGATGGCCTTGGGCTCACAGAATCTCCTTGCCTTAGCCTTCTGAATGCTGGGCTTAAGCCCAGCCACCATGCCTGAATTGATTCATTAGTTTTTCATTTACTAAATTCAGATAAAATTATGATTAGCCTAAATAAATCATCTCTGAATAGTTTATAAAGAGCCATCTTTGAGGAGAATAAGGTAAAATAATTTGACCATAATTTAATGGCAGTGTGAAGTTGCCATGAGTAACAGATTGGCACATGAAAATTTTATGTTCCCAGAGGTTATGTCTCCTGCCAGGTTTTTCTTCTCTCTTATCTGATCTCATACACAAGTTTCAAAGTGGGATGGCTACTAAGTCATACTTGATTTGAAAGTTGTGCCTTGACAAATGTTACATATTGACAAATCTTCAGTGTTCAGGATCTAAAGAAGGAATGAGGATGTGAGAGAAGGTAGGGAATTAGAAAGTCAGGAAAATAATAATGAACTTGAATGTAGAAAATATGAAAGAAAAATCTCCCATTAAAGAGATTTGCTGCCATGCAGAGAGAGGAACTCGAGGAGGGTGAGATGCAATGGACTCTGTGCCTGTATGGGCTTAGTAAGAGGAATGGAGGATGGCCTGGTTTTCAGTCCCAGTGCTTAGTCATTGGCTTAATGCATCATTGGTACTATTAACATTGAAAGAAACTTCTTAATGTGCGTGTGTGTGCATGTGTGTGTTATATGTTATGTTTAAAATCTGCTACCTATTTTTTCTAGCTTTTAGTTTTTTCCTCTGTATACATTCAAAAACCATGCCTAGGATATGTTTTCTCCATAAAGACCTAATAGTTCTCAAAAGTAAGACTAGCCTCAGGCTTCAAGAACAGAGACTAATACTAGCTTTCTGCTAAATAGATAAACAATTAAACTGACTCCTAGATTAATGCATCTCTCAGCTCTCAGAAGATTCCTTATGCAGCAGATGGTGATGAACATAGATAAATACAATTGGCCAATGTGCAGAGAATAAGAGGCTGCAGAGTGCTTATCCCTGATAGAACACTATATCAAACTTCTGTCTCCTAAAGCTCAACGTTCATATCTCAAGAGGGGGTGGAAAGATTGCAAGAGTCAGAGGTGGTGGATGACCACAAGGAAATAGTGTTTTCCAGACAGCTGGTCAGTTACTCATATGAACTAACATCAATGATCACAGCATCACTAGTCTCATGTAAGCTCAAACCAGACAAAATCCCAGAATAGACTTACTTGTAGAAGCAGGTAAGAAACCCCAACCCTACCTGAGGAACTATTGGTAATCAATGGCTGCTGGGAGGGGGAATGTCAGTTTCTTTCAAGGATGTGACTCTTGGTAGGTTAACTACACTACAGTAGATAGACCCATACTTAAGGACATTTGGGGACACAAATTAGATTGTATATAGAGTCTATAGGCATATACATACATACGTACATATATACACATATATATGATAAAATACATTAAATTGTTTGGGGGTTAGTAAGAGGAGGTGTGGATAGGGGAGGGGACCTAAATATGATCAAATACATTAAATGAAAATTGCAAAAAGTCAATTTGAAAAAGTAGGATAAAGTAAAGTAATCATCCCTAAAAAAAACCTAAAACTAATAAAAATAAATATGGAGACAAGCTTACTGATATAAATCTTAGACACGAGGATACTCACAAAATTAAAAAATGCAATATAATGTTAAAAGTCAACACAAACAGGTGCACAAGGTATCAACTTAGATCTCTGCTTTCACTGAAATGATAACCAGTGTAGCACTGACCATGAAGTCTATGCTCAGGCTAGTCAGTTGGAGGACTCACTCAGGTTTTACTGAAGCCATCTAATACAGTGGAATGTAGTAGTAAAGATGTATACTTTCACAGAGACAGACATTGGTTTAAATTCTGGCTCATTCATTTCCTGTCTCTGCGAATTTGGCCACTTTACCAATTTCCCCTGAATCGCCATTTCTTATTCCATAAGAGAATGTTTGTAAAGCACACTCAGCTCTCCTGTGCAATGACCTTTCAACACAAGCTGTATTATGATGACATTTATTATCTTTCTTTTCTCCTGTGTTTAAGCATAATTGTTAATTCTCCTTGGCCTTCATTTCTCATTCTGAAATGCCTTTATTTCTACTCACAACACAAATGAGCCGGACTTTGGGTAAATTAGAAGCTTCATCTATTCTAGAAGCTTATGATGAAGAAAGGCCTAAAGTGCCTCACATCCAACCTTGTTTCAAAACAGTGAAATGGTTGGAGAATTCCAGACCAAAAGGAACCTTTCTTTCTGCCATGATTTTAAGAACAGAGTAGGTAAACTCCTTTGGTGATAAATACTATGCAATATATTCTTTATGTATATTCTAGGTTTCTCTTTCTTCCATTTGAGTCCATCCAGTCAAAAGAAAAAACAAAAACAGAACAAAACCGTGCATTGTATTAATCCCTGCTTAAGTTGTAAATTCTCTCCAGTCATCTCAGGTCTGAGTGGATAGTCTCTGTGTTTCTTACTGCTGGTTCTGGTTCCAGTTAGAAAGTAGGGGTTTATAAAAGTTCATTTCTCTTAACATAACAAGGAGCGAATACCAGGGAAAATTGAAAAGCATGTTTTCTTTCATATCCTCAAAGTTATGAATTCAGCTGAATTCAGCTGAGGGCTGTGAGTTGGGTGTCACTGCAGATTGAGATCTGATGGTGAGGCAAACACAGGCTCAGGGCTTCTACTGGGTAAACAGCTGCAGCAGACCTGGGCTGAGCAGGAATGCAGAGATATCATCAGGAACCTGATCTCACACCTCTGTGGAGGAGCACGATGGATGGATTCCACCCCATGGCACAAGAAAGCAGAACTGAACTAAAACTAGGTAAAGGGCAAAGTCTGTTCCAACGCTATTCAGCCCGACTACATTGAAGAGGTTAGAGTCTCCCCCTAGGATGCTGACAAGAAAACAAGAGCTATGTCTGTGGAAAGTCTTTCCCGTTCTTAACTGTTCTTTATTGCCCGACAAACAGAAGAACTAAGAGCCGTGGAGAGAGGAAGGAAAATGCTGATCATGAAGACAAATAGAAGCATACTCACCAGAATTCTGGGATTACTGAAAGTACTTCAGAACAGCTGTAATTACTTGTTTTTTCATTTAGAAGAAAAGTTGACAAAAGGGATGAAAAGTGAAGGATGTTAACAGAAAAGGAACAACATAAACTTTACAACTGAGAACTATCATATCTAAAACAGTGAAGCATTCAATGGATTTCTCAGCAGGCTGGAAGGAGGAGAAACAGAGATGGTGAAGTGAAAAAAGCCAGTATAAATCACTGAAACTGAAGTACAGACACAGAGATAGTGAAAAGATAACAAGAGAGCAGTAAACCGTGAGAGAGCAAATGGTTCATCATATGTGAACAAAACAGGGTTCTAGGAAGAAGGGGAGAGCCATGGGAGAACAGGACACAAAAGCTTTAGAATTAATGATCAATAGTTTTCTAAGTTAAAGAAATTACTTTCAAATATGAGAAGTTTAAGAACCATAAATAAATATAAAGAATCCACAGAGAGGGGCTGGAGAGACAGCTTAGCAGCTAAGAGCACATACCATTCTTCAGAGGACCCAAGTTCAGTTTCCAGCACCCACTTTTAGTGGCTCATGACCATCTGTGACTACGGCTCCAGGGGATCTGATGCCCTCTTCTGGACTTTATGGCACCTTCATTTATATGTACACACACACACACACACACACACACACACATGTGCACAAACACAATCAAAAATAAAAATAGAAATCTTTGAAAAAAGGGACTCCACAAAGATATAGCATAGTGACCCTGCTGGACATGAAGGAAAATGCAACACAGAGGGACTCAGGGAGAGAGGAGCAAGTGACACATGCAGATGATTGAAGGTGATTTATAATCACAAGCAACAGAAACCAGAGAGCCAGAAAATGGACTGGCATCTTTAAAGGAGCACAGAAAATAAAACGGAAAAAATTTCTATTAACCTAGAATTTTATTCTTGGCAATAATGTTCTTCAAATAAAAGGTTAACGTAAAACCATTTTATACAAAAATTGAATACATCTTCAACACCCCCACGTTGTAGATAAAGCTAGTGTAAATTCTTTGGGTTGCAAAGATGAAAAAGACAGATCTATGAGAAGGAATAAAGCACACTGGAAAAGATAAATATGTGGTAATTAAAAATGAACTAAAATATTTCTTTAAAAACTATCGATTATTTAAAGTAGTAATAATTATATAACACCATACAGTTGGTAACACATAAAAACAAAATACAGGCTAAAATATCGTGAAAGGTGGGAGTAGACAAATGGAATGTCCCATAACGTTGTCAAATAGGAAGTGATAGGACATTAATTCAAGCTGACGTGTGATAAAATACTGTAATCACCACAGAATACAAAGACATTGGCAAAGTGGACAGAAAACATGACTGCAGTGAAAGACAGAAACTAAGAAAGAATGAACAAGGAAAAACTCCATGAGACAAATAGAAAATTCATAGATAGTTGGCAGGCAAACATTATTAGTCATTATTACTAAAATGTATAATTATATAAAATGGATTAGGTGGTTCACTTAAAAGATAATCAGGGACTGAAAAGATGGCTCAGCAGTTAAGAGCACTGGCTGTTCTTGCAGAGGAGCCAGGTTCAATTCCCATCACCCACATGGCAGCTAACAACCGTCTATAACTCTAGTTCCAGGGAAATCCCACGCCCTCTTCTGACCTCTGCCAGCATTGTAAAAAATGGGTGCATTTACATATATGCAGACAAAACATTCATAAACATGAAATAAACAATAATAAATAAAATATTTTAGAAACTAAAAGATAGGCAATCAAACTAGACAGTACATATAAATAAGATCCAATATTTTTTCAAGAGCCATGTGATCTAAAATGACCTGAAAGTAAACATATGGGCAAATGAACCATAGTCCCAAGGTCATAAGCAGCCCAGTCTCTGTGTGTCTAGATGGTGGATACTTCAATCACTGAAGGACAAGAGAGCCCAGAGGTGGAGCAGAGCATTAATAGCAATGGAAGAACACAACAGCCATGTTTTGACCATGAACCCACCAGCAAATATCCACAGTTTTACACGAATCCTCACCCTTCCTCCAGGCAGAGCCCCCTTCTAGAAGTTTATAATTCCAGCGCTATATTAACCATTATTGTCCTATGAGCACATGCTTGTTTTGAGCACAGGGTTGTTCCTGGTGTATGGTGTGCACAGTCCTGTGGGGATCGGTCCTCTGGTCTCAGCCATGCGCCGTGGAAGAAGGCGGGTCTGGCCCCATGGGCTTCTCCGTGTCTCTGTGGGTCTCTGCTGCTGGAGTGTTGTCCAGCCGTGTCTCTGCCCTGATTTCACCCGTGTACTTTCCTCAATATGTGAGTTCCACCGGCCGCTAGAACACGTGGGAAAGTATGAGGCGGCTGAAGCTGGGATCCGCGAGTCGGTGACGGAAGAATGCTGCCTCCAGAGAGGCTGGATCACTGGTAGTAAGATGCAGGACTCTGCTTAGTCAGTGTTACAGCTTTTATTAAGTGTTCAGTTCCTAGTGATCCAGCTCTCTATTATTGAGAGAAGACTGGGATATTTATACCATGGGGGTAGTGGTAAAAGCTTTGGCTGATAGATACTTTGTGAGACATTCTATTTGCATATGGAAGTGGGTTTCTGCCATGCTGCCAGACCGCTGACTGCCTGAAAAATCACACAGGAAAGCATGGTATTCCTAGAACCAGAGGCCATGTTTATGTTAGGGCATTTGTGGTGGGCACTTCAAAAGGAGAGTCAGGAAAAATGCCAGGAAGGCACCCTGCTATGAAAGGAGTCCCAGCATATGGTTCTGAGCTTGTGAACTATCCGGATATGAAGAGACTTCTACTTCACATAACAGAGGCCCCCCAACATCTCCTCCTCTTTGATTTAAATATGAAGAAGTGCCATCGTCAGCCCTAAGAGCCAACTCATTTCTTCTCGGGAAAATCTAGAGTTTGATAACTGACCATGACCTGTTTCCATGGTGATTTTTAGCAAATGGCAGTAACTGTCAGCAAAGAAATCTTAAAAAACAGTGAGCAAGCACAATACACAGTATTATCAAGGGGTAGGAGCCATGCAAAACAAGGGATTGCTAAGCCAAATAGATTACAAAGTTTTGAGAGTGTTAACATTTGTTTCAACAACATTTGATTCATTAACAGAGAAACAGTATCTTTTTTCCCAATATCATATAGTCCCCATGTTTAACAGTTATTAAGTCCAATGTTTTTTTTATTGTGAAGCACAGTTCTGGTGAGAGAGTTCATTTGCTGTTGAAGAAACTCCAGGCTGTCAGTCACGAATGTCACTGCTTGGTTCAGCTTGTATTCAGCCAAAGGCAGGATCAGGTGTAGCTTGTCGCCATGGTAATGCCTCCAGCATCCAGTGTAAGTTCAGTCTCTGTCAGCAGGGGGAAGAAGATCTTTCTCTGCTAGCAGCTCCTGGGATGCAATTATTATTACACAAAAGGTGGACAAAGAGAAATTAACACAGTTTTGGGCTTTTCCTCGCTCTATAGGAAAAGACTGGGGAGGCTTGCTGCTGAAAATGCAAATTAAATAGTTAGTTGTTTGAATCCATTTAGATGAGAGTCAGTGAAGTCTTTTTCTGTTGGCAGCTCCTGGATAGAGAAGGGTGGTAGCTGGTACTGCTATCAGTAAAAGGCCTATTGCTGGATGCACACAAAAGAAAGCAATTAGACATTGGGGTAGGTGGGAAGAAAGTTAAACTTGTTCCAGGACATAGTATCTTATTTGATCCTCTGTCTTTCCTGTAGAATAACATTATAAGTTAGTACAGACTTGGAAGCTGTTGAGAGACAGGAAAGTTAGCTGTGGGGTACCTAGAAAATGCACCTGAGTAGAATTCTGTTATTACTTTAATGCTCCAGCGATTGTCCCATGGATCTGATATTTTCCTTGAAAAATAAAATCTCTAGAACATGGTATTAGGGAGAGTGGGGGCTGTCTGAAGAATTGCTGCTAAGCAGGGTAAAGACAGCCATGAGAATGACAAAAAAGGGAGCTCCAGGGGGATATCTGTGGCGTGCAGTTTCCACTAGGTCATGGATCTCTCTCCACGTGATCCGGTGTGGCTTTGGGTGACGTCTCTGC
>NW_008347401.1:440078-453032 GCF_000622305.1 Nannospalax galili | reverse complement strand
GGTGGGTTTTGGGGGTCCTGAGACCGCTGAGGCTGGAAATTTTGAGGCTGGAAGCTTTCACTCTCTCTAAGTTTACACAGCTGCTCTGAGGCTGGGTGTGTCTCCACAACGGGGGAGGCAGCCGAGGTGGAGGGGGAGGGGATTTTACCTGAGAATCTTTGGTAGCTTTTGAAATTTGGACATTAGTATCTGGGCTTGTTAGATCAGCAAGAGAGGGGTGAGGATTAATTGTATTGATGGGTAGTTTTTGTCTGGCTTTTGTTGAATCTGCTACTGGGCAGTCTGCAGGGGTTTTTTTTTGTCACCTAAAACCTCTCTTTTATTCTGGTGTTTGTAAGCTTTCCTCAATCTTAGGTGGGTTTTTTAAGCATTGCTGGATGGCTGCCATTATCGGGAAAAAGGAAAGGGGAAAATTATGCCTTTCTTGGATTTCTTTTTTACAAGCCAGATGCGCAAGAAAGTTCCAGACCTCTGGATCAGATATGTCTGCTGATAAGATCCAGGGTGCAAATTGATACACCTCATTCCAAAATTTTAAGCTTTCTTCTTTTGAAATTTTAAGTCCTCTAGATTTGAGCAGGGTTTTAAGAGAACGAATTTGGCGCTTTCTTTGATGTGATGCAGAATTCCCCATTGTAAAGGGAAGATGTTTTTACAGCAGTCAGGCACTAGAGGGCTGAAGCGCCTTGGCAAGTTACAAGCCCGTAGGTTTGCAGAAAAAAAATGTGTCACTTTAAATCTTTTGTTCTGGAAGCCGCATTGAGCTTCCAGGTGCCTGGCAGGGGTTAGTTAATTTGAATTTTCACTGAACTGGTTTCAGCTGTGGCTTGAATGCCCTGGGGCAGGATAACAGAGCTAACTAGAGGAATCTGCCTGACTCTAAAGCTTAGAACTTTAGGGATTTTTCCTAGCAGTGTTCAGATAGAAAAGTGGGATGAAGTGATGGTTCCCAAAGGGACGTTCCTGAAATTGGAATTTCAGGGGATCACAGTGGTTCCCAGTCACAAGACCTGCCCGCAAATTTGAGAGGCTGGCGGCCACCCTAATGGTTTTTAATTGGCCGATGCGTCACCAGGTTTGATATTAAAGAGATGTCTAGATAGAGGTCTTTGTCCACACCTGTATAGGCAGTCGGGGTCCCCTAGGGGTTCAGAGAGACCTTCAGTTAACACTAGGGGGTAGCCCTGGGTTAGGGGATCAGAGAGACCTTCAGCTAACACCAGGGGGTAGCCCTGGCCAGAAAGCGTCAGTTGTTTCTCTATTCCTAGCGGTCCCACGTGAGAACTTCAGACCAGAAAAGAAAAGGAGGAAGTTTAGAAGAGATTTTTGTTACCCTCCTGAGGGGGAGGGATACTCACGAATCCAGTGTTTCCGTGGGCACCAGCTCCTAGCTGGCACGAGGTTCAGAGGCTCTCATGTTGTGGCACCAGATATGGTATGCACGGTCCCGCGGGGATCGGTCCCCTGGTCTCAGCCGCGCACCCTGGAAGAAGGCGGGTCTGGCCCCGTGGGCTTCTCCGTGTCTCTGTGGGTCTCTGCTGCTGGAGTGTTGTCCAGCCGTGTCTCCGCCCTGATTTCACCCGTGTACTTTCCTCAATATGCGAGTTCCACCGGCCACTAGAACACGTGGGAAAGTATGAGGTGGCTGAAGCTGGGATCCGCGAGTCGGTGACGGAGGAATGCCGCCTCCGGAGAGGCTGGATTGCTGGTAGTAAGACGCTGGACTCTGCTTAGTCCGTGTTACAGCTTTTATTAAGTGTTCAGTTCCTAGTGATCCAGCTCTCTATTATTGAGAGAAGACTGGGATATTTATACCATGGGGGTAGTGGTAAAAGCTTTGGCTGATAGATACTTTGTGAGACATTCTATTTGCATATGGAAGTGGGTTTCTCCCATGCTGCCAGACCGCTGACTACCTGAAAAATCACACAGGAAAGCATGGTATTCCTAGAACCAGAGGCCATGTTTATGTTAGGGCATTTGTGGCAGGCACTTCAAAAGGAGAGTCAGGAAAATGCCAGGAAGGCACCCTGCTATGAAAGGAGTCTCAGCACATGGCTCCCAGGTCGTGAGCTATCCGGATATGAAGAGACTTCTACTTCACATAACAGAGGCCCCCAACACTGGTGAAGGGAAGAAAGTTGAAATTAGGAATTGCCTCACTGGAAGCTTCTGGTGGGGTCATCTACTCAGAACCACCAGAGACTTTAGGCAAGGCCTGCTTCCTAGTGGGGAATTCACATGGAAATCTTGCTTGGTCTGACTTTTAGCTTCTGAGGAGGCTGGGGTGAGGTCACAGACAGTGGGGATAGGAGGGAAGTGCTCCTCCTACCTCAGATGTGAGCCTGACCCTTGGCTGCTGTGTATCCTCATCGGAGCAGCCTCCCTGCTCTTCCTGACCCCACAATCTAGTCTGCTTTCAGCCTTAGCCAGGCTTTACGGGCAGCGCTGAAGGGGCTGGATGAAGCTCCACGACAAGCACACAGAGCTCTGCCCACCACTGTTTGCCCCTTACACAGGGAAATTCGCAGATTGTAAGCACAGTAATTGATTGAGCCAGGAAGAAATTCTTATTATTAGACATGGTTTAGTATTTAATAAAGATTGGAGGAAAAAGATTTAATGTAAAAACTGAATTTTTTGACCAAATTGGATTTTTTATATATTATTTTTCACCTATAAAGTGGTTTTCTGCTTGTTTCTGAAGAGAAACTGGTTTCCATATGTAAAGTGAATAGAGAACTCTGTGGTTTTTCTTTTATGAAAAGGCATTTTTGTGATAAATTTCTTAGGAATGGGATAAGGTTACCAGAACAGGTTTCTTTGGTAAGAAAATTATAGGACTATATGAAATTATGGTTTTAAAATTTAGGGATGTATGAAATATCCATGTTACTTGTATGTTACAGACTTAGTAAGGTGGGTAGACCTTTATATAGTGTAGCATTGAAAATCTACTCAATCATCTAAAGCTTAACAATGTATCTGAGATGTGGTTCAGTTCTATTAATAATATTGCTAATGGTAATATTTGAAAATTGAAATTATTTTTTCAGGAACAGAATTGGTTGTAATGTTAATTCAGAATATGATGGTGTATTAGCAAAAGAAAATTCTGTAGAATATCTCAGGTGTTGTTACAAAAATATTGTTATCTTTTTCATGGGGTTTTGTGTATGGATATATATGGGTGTGTGTCTTAGTTTGTTTCTTCATTGCTGTGACAAAACACTCTGACCACTACCAATTTGGGGAGGAAAGGGTTTGTTCAGCTTACATATCCTGGGACACAGTTCATCCAGGAGCCCAAGGTAGAAACTCAGAGCAGGAACTTGGAAGCAGGAGCTGGAGCACAGGCCATGGAGGAATGCTGCTTACTGGCTTCCTCCCCTGGCCCCTGCTCAGCCTGCTTTCTTAAGCAACACAGGCCCACCTGCCCAGGGATGGCACCACCCACAGCAGGCTGGGCCCTCCCACATCACTCATCAAGAAGATGCCCCTCAGACATGGCCACAGGCCAGTTCAATAGAGACAATCCCCAATTGAGGCTTCCTCAACCCAGGTGTGTCAAATTGACACCAAAGCTATCCAGCACAGTGTGTTTCATTTAGTATTTAAAGAAAAAAGGATCGCTTTCCACGTCTGTGTTCATCATGTATGCTTCATATTTTCTTAGAAACAAGAATGACTGAAGAAAATTTTTCCTGTGCAAATCCTGAGGATGGAGGTTTTTTTGGTGCTTTTCTTACAGATTACAGGCACATTTGGTGTTCAATGACACTGTAGGACGTGTCACAGGAAGGTCACAGGAAAAGGTAAAGGCTCTTTCCAAGTTTTGAAGCATACACAGATGGATACAGACATGTGGAAAGCGGTGTTTATTTCCTTAAATACTAAATGAAACACACCCATATATATACATACACAAAACCCCATGAAACAAAATAACAATACTTTTGCAACAACATCTAAGACATTCTATACAATTTCTCCGCCACCAGGATGTAGCGGGGCAGTGTGGGGTGGTGTCAGAAGGCTTGGACGCTCAGCTTTCTGCCACTTACTTATTTTGTGCTTGAGCTCAAGATCCATCTACCTTGGAGCCTCAGCTTCCTCATCTGTACAAGGGTGGTAATAATACATGCCCAATAGGATTGCTGAGATGGGGGCTTTGAAACAACCCGAAGGATAGGCATGTAACGACATTTACTAGCTACAGCTCATAACTTGAAAACAAGTGTTTCCAACTGAAGTAGTGTAAGACACTGTATCATCTCCATCTTGAGATGAGATGCTCAATCTCTGTGCACAAGTAATTAGTCAGAAGTCAACAGGTTACCATAGGAAAAAATTATTGAAGAACACCTTCTTTCACACCATTAATAAGCCCTCAGTTGCAGCTCTGACTTTTTAAATAAGGCTTTGCTACGTCAAAGGGGTTGCTGAGATACTGATTACTAGTGTGCACTTTCCCCCATTATATCTATTTATAGTTTCCGCAAAACACAATCTGTTTGGATAATGGAAGTGAGTCACAACGAGTTTCTATCTTCCATCTCTTAAATTAAGCCTTCTTTTCAACATATGGTTTAATTGATTTATTTGCCTAGAGGTAAATCAATAATTAATTTGTCTATTCAAAATCTCTAATTAGGATGCTTTCTTAAAGAAGCATCCAGTTAAAAATAAAGAAAACACACACACACGCACACACACACACACACATGCACACACACACGCACACACACACACACACACACGCACACACAGACACACATGCACACGGGAAGATGTTGCTAAGCTTTCCCACAAAGATTAGTGGAAAAAGTGAAGATTAGTGTCTTAACTTGCACAGAAATCTTAATGACCCTTTCTTGATCAGGGTTCTCAAATCTTAGCCTTCATCCCTACTTTATAATCCATACCTAGATCACACTGATAATTCCACCACAGAGTGCAGTGATTAGGAGAAACCATGACAGATAATCGACATGCTTACTATAAACCGAGTAGGATGGGAAGAACCACCTTGAATTCTTTTTGTTCCTTTAATCTGTGAACTGTAGAGAACAGTGATAAATTGGTTGCTAGCTAACATTTGATAATATAAAATCTTGACAGTCTTGTGCACATTTTAACAAACCTAAACTAGGTTGTAGGGATGAGGAAAGTAACTCTCATTCATGTTGGTTTGCACACGGAGGTTATTAAAGCGTCATACTGACTGGTGTTCCTGAGGTGCTTGCTTGGTCCCAGCCTCTTTGGCCTCCTCCCTGCTGAGCCTTTGCTGTTCTCTCAGACATGCTCCTAGCACACCTCTCCACCTCCTTCCAGCCTCCCTAATGCCCTTTGCTCAGCGGTGCTAATTTGATTGCACCGTGTTTGCATTAACATGCCCTAGGCTCCCAGTGGCCACTCACCTGCTGTTACCTTTTAGAGCACTAAGCACCTTTAAAAGCACTGTATATTTGAAAACAATTGTTTTTTTTCTTTCCTTCCTCTCCCATCGAAGTACAGTTCAAAAAGCCAGAGTTTTATCTTATCGAATGACGTATTTCCACTACTTAGCAGTTTTTGAAACCTAGAGAAAAATTAAATATTTATTTAATAAATATTAAAGGAACAAATAAATTCGTCAGTAGAAGCAGAAAGACAGATTTAATTTGCTAAATAGAGCACATTGGAGGTGGTTATAACTGGTTTGGGTGATTGCTGGAAACCTGGACTCATCAATAGGATATACTAAATGAAACCGAAATATTAAAAAAAGGTATGGTAAAAAATGAATTCAAAGAATTTAGAGATTTTGGGACTCCTCTGGCTTTGTTCCTCAGAGAATTTATTGAAGAAATTGTCTTCACTAGATTTGATCCATTGCCAGGGGGAGTGAACAGTCCCGAAGAGCTGCAGTGGTTAGGAGTGGTGTTCATCCCTACGCTGGGGCAGCTGTACCACATACCCTGGCATTCTCTGCTGACTGAGGCCAGACACAGGCACTTACTTTACAGGGCAAGGTGGTGCGGATCCCAGAGAAATCAGCACAGAGGAGAATTATAATAAAATCTGACATTAGAAAACTCTGAAGTGGCTACCTGATCATCAGTGGCCTAGAACTGAAAGCAAAACTGATAACAACTCATGGAGCAGCTAAAAATGATCTTGTCTGGCAGCAGCATAAATGGCCAAACACATTGGAAATTCAGAATCCCACTCACCGTGCCTGACCCGAGTCAAATCATAGGCCTAGAGCTCTTTACATAAAGGAAAAGATTTGTACCATGCAGAAAAGACCCTGTGGTAATCACAAGTTGTCTTTGTGAGTGTTTTAAAGAGATGTACTTTGCTGATATGGAACTTTGATCCATAGACAGCAGGATACCAAACTGGCTTATCACTAAGATGGAGAAGCCTGAATGTTCCTCAGAGATAGATGCCATGACTGAGTTGTATCCGACTCTCGACTCTGGGGAGGATGGCGTATTTCCATTGGAGTATGGATAACTTCATTATGTGAGGTATGGGTAGGTATGCTCTTGTTGCTGTTGCATTTTTGTAGTATGCATATGAGAAGAAGGCTGTGCTTGTTACCGGAGACTTTCTGCCTGAACCCTCCAACAGCCTCGCCCGTTATTCCCTGGCTGTGTCCTATGCCAATCATTCCTGTGCCTGAGCCAATATTGTCTCTTGTTGATTTTGCACTCTCTGAACTCTCCAACATATAGTCAGGGACATGTAATTTAGTCCTAATTATTTACTGCCATGTTCTTATACACACACATATAGAAATATATTGTACATATATACACACAACACATATATGTATTTATATATATATTTCCCTCCTTTAGATGAAGAGGCCACATATTCCCTCTCTGTCATGCTCAACAACCTCAGGACTGCTATTTAGTGGATTTTGCATAGCCACGGTATCTATCTGGCATCTTATTCATTTATAATAAAGACATGCAAATACCCAACAACTACCAATGATAACAAGCTGAAATTACCTGTCCTGATGCCCAAATTCTGAAAGTCTGGGAAAACCAAAGTAGTCCAGCATTCTGAGGCTGCTAACATGGAGCGATGAAAGCAGTCTATTCCATGAAACCAACCAGGAGGGGGCGCAAAAGAGATACAGCCGCTTTCCTGCTTCTGCTCATCGACCTTCCACAATGGTTGCTGTGGAGAGAGCTGGCTTGTATCCTTAATGTGCGTCCTTTCCCACATCAATCCAGACATTCTGTTGTGCAGTAGCCACATGTCTGTGAAGCTACTTCAAAGAGAGTCTACCTGCAGGTCTTCTTTCCGTAATGCTGAGTCCCATGAAAACTAAAAGCTACTAAGGTAAAAATCCAGAACTAAAATTTTAGGCCTTCAAAACTCTATTTTGTTTAGGAATAAGGGAAAGTTGTTCTGAATGAATAAAACTATTGGTTTTTTAGCTGTTGCTTAGTATAAGTGATATTAAGAAGTTCAATATTGTGTTCTCTGAAATCTTTCAGTAGGTTTCACAACTACCCGGTAATGGCAGTTTTATTGCATCAAGAAAAGTTATATTTCCTGTGATCAGAGACACAGCTCAGAAAATAATGTGAAAAACACATATGTGCATATATACATAAAATGTACCCATACCTGCACACACAGATATATATATATATATAATGCATGTATACTATGTATAACATGTGCCTTTATTCCTATATAAAGTGCCCTTTGAAATGTTCCAAGTCAATAGAGCATTTTATGGTTTCAAGTATTTTGATTTTGTCAAATCAACTCTGTTAAGTAACTGTGTTGATAAATGAAAGACATTGCAATTTATAACATACATCATTAAGCTCTAAGAATGGCACTTTTTGTATTTTATGAGGCTATTTTTTGCATGAATTCAATATGTGATATCCTTGGATATACAAGATCTTGTTTCTAAAACTGTCATTTGAACTTGATAAAGTTATATTAAACTACAACAACAGGAAGTGAGAAAACAAAAAAGAATGAAATAAATGATAATGAAAGATAATAACAAGATAATGAAAGCTAATATGTATTTGCCATAAATCATTTTATTCATCTGCTGAAGGGCATCTGGAAAAAGAAGCATATTTTATTTTTAAAAAATATTTTATTTCTTATTTTTAATTTATGTGTATGAGTGTATTGCCTGAATGTAGGTAAATGCACCTGTGTCGTGCATGCCCATGGAGGTGAGAAGAGGGCATTGGATCTCCTGGAACTGGACTTACAGACAGTTGTTAGCTGCCATGTGGGTGCTGAGGCTCAAACCTAGGACTTTCTGTAAGAGCGGCCAGTGCTCTAAACCACTGAGCCATCTCTTCAGCCCCAACATATTCTATTTTTAAAGAAGAAGATGTTTATGAATAGAATCACCAATCACCAGGTAGCTTGCATGTGTATGTGTGTGTGTGCTTGTGTGTGTGCATGTGTGTGTATGTGTGTGTGTGTGTGTTAGGGATATTAGAAACTCTTATTCCAAGAAAATAAAAATGTTGGAAATTTCCAGATATAAGTGTGGTGTGTGTCTTTATCACAATTATAAACCTCTGACCTTCTGCAGAATTAGATTTAGTTATTTGATATGAGCTTTAAAAATAAAGTTATAAGAGACTGTAGAGTATAAGACAGGACTTCTAATGGAACCTTGTCCACCCACAGCTCAGGGTCCATTGCAGAAGAGGGGGTAGAAAGATTGTAAGACCCAGGGCTTTCTAAACACAGGGAAGCAGAGGCTTCCAGGCTGCTGGAAGCTTACACGTGTGAACTTGTGGGAATGGTGGCACTGAGCACAAGACCCATGTCAACTCAATTAAACAAGGGCCCAAAGGGGAGGAGAGAAATTGGTGGTGGGCCAGCACTAGACTGAGAATTACTGGAGACTCCTGCTGGGTGAGGGAGAGTCTGGCTTACATACAACCACTGAATGGGCTGACTAGACTCCAGTGGATGAATTTACACTGAAGGATATTTGGGTACCTATGCCTGAATGAATATAGGACTTAACATGTATGGCAGAATACACAATGTCTGGTGGAGGGATAGAGGAGGGGGGTCTAAATTTGATTAAGAACTGTTGTATGAAATTACAAAAGGCTCAATACAAAATAAAAATGAATGTCAATAAAAAGAAATTGTATTAACTTTTATAGTGCTTCAAGAATAAAATATCGACAATTGATTCTTGTGTTTATAAATGTTAAAAATGAATACTTTGCTGAAATTTGGCCACATTCTTTGCATTGTAACAAATCTAATACTTGGTTGCAAACAAAATTTTGCTGAGGATAAATTTAGCGTCTCTCAAGCTATAGTTCAAGTGAAGTGACCTGTTATCTCTCTTTTCTACTACAATGATTTCATTTTGGAGATAAAACTGTAATTATTGGGAAAAAAATAAAATTGTAGGGATTGGAGAGATGGCTCAGGGGTTAAGAGTGCATACTACTCTTTCAAAGAACCCAAGCTTAGTTCACAGAACCTACAGCAGGTTTCTTACAATGACCTGTAACTCCAGCTCCAGGGACCTGCCACCCTCTTCTGGACTCTTTAAGCACTTGCACACATGTGCACATACCTACACAAAGACATACATATGCACATAATTAAAAATAAAAAATCAAGTCATGTCCCGATTCCTCTAGCTGTGACTGATGAAATTATTTTTTTTATGAAAAAGTAGATTGGATGTATTTTTGTGTGTGCACGTGTTTGAATCTGTAACAGAAAGAACTTCAGTATTTGCCTCCTCAAGGAAGAAACAAGATGCCAGCTGGTTTTCCCCCACTGTCTGTTTCTATCCTGCAGGGAATTAGTTTTTATTAGAATGTGGTCATTCCTAGAACATAGAATCAGTTACTGGAGCTCTAGGGGGATACCTTTTCTGTTCTCTGGCTGGGTGGTTGGGTTGTGCAATTCATGGAAAGAACAGCATCACAGCTTGGAGAGGGACATGCCAAGTATCCTTCGTGTTTTGTAGGAACATCCAGAAGAGAAACAAATAAACCAATGTTGGCATTGATTTTATTCAAGAAACTAATAAAGCAAAGTTTGGAAAGTTAGTCAAAAGGCACCTTTCATTTGAAAAATATTTTAAACCACCAGAGAGCTTTAAAGAGCTTTGTGCTTCTTGGTAGTGCACCTGACAGAAGCTCACTAGCAGTGCAAATACCTAGCAGATGGGTACAGATAACACTTGTTCTTGTTTAAAGAGCATGAAGATTGGAAGGAAGTGCTGCCCAGGAGTTGGCTCCTTATGGTGCACTGAGCTGGCTTAAGTGAGAAATTGAGAGAACTCTGTTCTAGACCGACGTTATCATCCAGTAATGCCTTGTCATTGGACAGTTCAACAAGCTGAGTTTTTCAGTCTGTTGATATCTTACTTCTTCTTACAGGATAACATGATCAGTCGAAGGAATCTAAAAAAGTAACCTAGTATGCCATAAAAATGTGGATTGTCTTTATTAAAATTATTTGTTGATATTAAAATAATCAAGTCATTGTGTCTATTCTGTGTCTATTCTGAGTTTTGTGATTATCTATCAGAATTCACAATGGAGGAAATCATTCAGATGTGCCAAATAACTTAGAATGTGCCAAAGTGCACTCATCTTTGCAAATCAGGTGTAAAGAAGGCAATATCCACTAAGATATTTGTGGTGATTACAGACACAACCTAACAGGTTAGCAAAATTACAGTCTTTCAAAATTTCCAAACATAAGCCTATTGGATTAAGTATAATTTCTATTGTTTATAAAGACTACTATATGAGTACTCTCTTCCGATACAAGCAGTTCCAGCATCATCCAATCCTTTCTTAAGCAAGTCTTGCTTCTCAGGCAACATCACCCTGGGAAGAGTGAAATATTGTTTTAAATTGGCATTTCCTTGGCTTGCTTTCATTCACTGTGTGATTACTATATAGCTCTACCATTTCTCCTAAGTAGCTATACAATTCTTGAGACATACATCACCCACCACCAAGAAATTGATCATTTTCCTTACAGTGGCTTTCTGTGCTCTACATTCATTTTCTCTTAACCTGATTCTGTGCAGTATGTCTCCTGCCTCCAGAGACAAAAAGTCAGCTCCTTTGCTGCCAATGTAACCATGTGGAGATGATTCTGGAAATAGCAGTGCCCATTCCTAGGCTGGCAGTGCCTATGGCTCTGTGTTTTGATGTCTCTTTAGACACATCCGCCGTCTCCTGCTGCTCTCCTGAGCTTGGCTTGTGTTCCTCTCTCTGTCCCAGCCGTTTCTGCTTGGTGTTTGGTGGACACTTTCTTCTTCTAGCACTCAGCCACGAGTCAGATGCACTGAGGAGAGGGGGCATGGACGGCTGATACTATGCTATGCTTGCAGTATTCCTATCCTTTGATTCTGTCACGTTATTCTGAATCACACCAGGGTGCCTCAATTCTTTTCTTCTTTGTTTAGAGGGGATTGTAGTGTCTGTGATATTCCTCAGAAGGTATACTTTATAGCCCTACCAGAAACAGGTGAATTTAGTTTAGGCTTAAAATTAATATATTTCACCCCCAAATACTCCAATAAAATCTTTTTATTATATTAGTTTGAGTCATTTTATTAGTTTGAATCTCAGAGAGAGGATTCTTTCATTTTTATACTTTCACATTATACTACAGGTTATAGGCTTTTCAAATATCACTGCTACAAAAAATAATCTCAGTTTTTGAAAGTAAGGATGTTGTTTTATAAACTCCCCTTGGTCCATTTGATTGTAGGCTTGAAGTTGTCAGTTTCTTCACAAAATGGAATATCTTATTCTGTAATGTGACTTCTCTCTCCACAGTTTCCTTTGTTCACCAAGCATACATGACAGGACACGGCCATTATTTATGGGGTCCTTACATGACGCCCATTTTCAGTATGCCTAGTGTTACTGGAATCACACAAAGTGCACATGCCTTTTAAGTGATGCATAAGAATGAAGTGTTATAGCAGGCTCCTGGTTTACCCTGGCTTGAAGTTTCCTGAGAGATGCCAGAATTGGCCAAGAAACTTCTTTTTAAAAAGACGGAAAAAATTCCATGGAAGACAAACATAGATCACCTTTAAAAAATCATTTTTCTTCCATTTCTTCCATTTCTTTTCAGTTCTTCAGGCCATAAGTATCAAAGCCCACTTTCAAAGGTATGCACGACATGTTTGTATTGGAATATAACAGTGGAGAGTTTGAGAGCCCTTAGACATCTGACAAATACTCTGACACAAATGGTTTTATTCTTGTTGAATAAAATCCCAATCACCAGATTTGAGTTGTCTCAAAAACGACATGTAAATTCATTAGTTAATACCTGAGATGAAATGCACATGTGTTGTCGATGTATTTGTTCGCTAACATATCTTAGATAATATACACTGCAAGGTCTTTCCTTTTTGGTGAAGTCCAACATATTCCAGGAAAGAAGAGTTCCATAGTGTATGAGTTTGGGAAAAGCTTCTTACCATATTCTCAAGGGGTCTTTCAGGAGAAAGGAAATCAGAAATCTGCTTACATTTTTTTTGTGTCTTTTTGGGACAGGGTCTTCCTATAGCCTCAGCTGGCCTGGAACTTGCTATGTAGACCAGACTGGCTTGATGTCACACACATCCACCTGCCTCTGCCTCCTGAGTGCTGGTACTAAAGGCATGTACCGCTATACACAGTAGAAACCTGCTTAATTTACTTAACTCATTCATGTCTTAAGTCTTAAACTGATTGGACCACAGTAATCATTCTTCCATTTAAAACTTAATTGACATACAATTAATAGGGAACAGTGTGATATATTAATATACAAATGCTAGGTGATGATCAGTTTTTTGTTTTAACAGAGACATATTTAACAGCTTCTGGAACACACTTTGGTAATTAACATTCTGTCTTAAACTCCTTGAATGAGAGTTTTGAATGACTACTTTATTTCAATTTT
>NW_008347401.1:430019-439958 GCF_000622305.1 Nannospalax galili | reverse complement strand
ATAATATTATAAGAATAAGGCCAATGGAGAAAGAGTGTAAGCAGATATCTTTGAAATGTGATCTAGCTAGTGTCTTAGGACAAAAATTTTTGCTGAGCCTTTAGTGAAGGGGCTCAGAGAAATGATGGATTTGGTACTTTCATTGATGCATGATACCTTCTAGTGCCAGCCTTTCAATGATGAGTCACAGGTGTCTGAGTAGGAAGCAGTTGCTATAGAGCTGACCTGAGCCTGGCCTCATGACTCTCAGTCCTGTCAGTTTTCAGCTGTACCCAAGACCTTAGATGTTGGTGGTCAGACATTTCTGTTCTTTTCACCAAAACCAAAACTCTGCAATCATTGACTTTAGTTTTGAGAAGCACAGATGTAGAGCTGACAATGCTTACCATGGGGTCAAAACTTCTTCCAAATATTAAACTATACCAAATTATTTCTAAACAAAAAGTGTGTGTGGTGTCTGTGTGGTGTGCATGGGATGGCGGCAGGGTGGGGGACATGGAGAATGCATTCTCTAATGTGTTTCACAAGGCTAGAAAACACTGTTGTCTTGAATTCCAGGAAAAATAAAAGAAGTAAAACTGTCATTCAAGCAATTGTTGAGCATTTTTTCTTACTCAGCCTCTTTTTGGAAAGCTGTTAAGTAGGCTGTGAAATGGGTTGGTGGTGAAAGATGAGCTGGTAGCAATTATTTCCCCATATCCTTACTGACTTGGACATATCTAAGTGTTCTTTGCTACACACAGTCTAACTGGAAACGCAGACTCAATGACTAATGCCATGGGTGTGTCAAAATGGCAGGCAGGCAGTGTTTACAGCTCATGTCTCTAGTCTTCCCCTCTGTGCCTAGATTTATGTTAGTTTCATCTAGATGCATCAAGCTAAGTTCTTTCACAGGGGAGTGCAGATTCTATTGCAGTTACCTGGAAGAATCTTCTTCTCAAGAATTTTTGGGATGCCCGTGGGATTGGAGTGGAGGTAAAACTTTAGCAGGGAGAAAAATGCTGCAGAATTATGTCGAGTTGTATACACATACTTAATGAGAGTAGTCACAGCAACAAAATAATTGATGCAAAATTTACTATGACATTCTTTAGAAGTAGCATAATATTCTATTCTCTCCCTTTCAATGCCCTATTATGCCCTCATGTATTAAATCTCGAAGAATCAGAATAAAAATTTATAATTGGAAAGTGATTGTCTAGAACTAGCTGTGCTATAATTATTATCATATTCAAGAACAAGGTCCTTTATTAAACAAAATAAAAAAATAAAATAAAATATTTTGCTCACTTACCCAAACATGATGTGGTATTTGACCATTAAAAGTCATATAGGTTGCTTTTTAGAAATGTCTTTTTAGATAAAAATTGCTTTTCAAATAAAAATTTGGGATTAATTAATCACCACAACATTGATACAAAGTGGAAAGTGGTAAAGTATATAGATATATATTTTCTGCTGAGGGAAACAGTAAGAACAATCCATATGACACATGAATGTTATTTATGCCACTTACAAGCACAGACTGGTGTTCCTGGAGACTGACTTATCTCTATGACGAATCTAGTTCAGACTTAGAGTCTGGGATCAGATGGCACTGGTTTTAGCATAAAGGCAACAATTTAGGTAGACTTTGTGCAGCCTGCGCTGGTTTTATCTCTTCCTCTTCCAGACTTTATAGAAAGGCATTTCAAACTCTTCTTATATCCACTTCCCTCTATTCCTATCTCCAATATTCAATGCCAACCCACTTCCCTATATTTCCGTCCCCAGGACTCAATGCACCCCCAGCCCAGATGCATCTCATCCTGTCTTCTTCTTGTCTCTCAGATTAGTGGAGAGAACTCTCCTGAAGACAATATTATTACATCAACCTTCCTGCTAGGTCCCTTTCCTCCATTCTTGACTTCTTTTAACCAGTACTTGATCTAGCCATATCTATAACAATAAAACTTACTAAGTATTTTATTAGTCACTTAACATCCACCAAGCCACTTAATTCTCATGATAATGTCATTGCTCCATTTTGTTAGGTATGGAAATTAGGGCCAAGAGACACTAAGTTGTCTATGGTTTTACACTAGAAGTAGACAGAGTCAAGACTTGAACCCTCAGTGGTCTGAGGACCAGCTTGCCTTTCGAAGTATTACACTATGGTGCCACTTCGAGCCAATGAGATTGTGTTGCTTGATACGTGAACTTGGCTGTTTGTATCATTCCTGAAACCGTCAGTTTGGAAGGCAACAGTTTCCTTTGCATGCTCTTGTTCTGCAGAGGAATACAAAAGGATGATCCATATGACACAATTCCTATGACTACACTGGCTGTTAATTAAAACCATCCATGAACGAAGTGTTGCAGTGATGTGGAGAGAAGGACTGGATTGATTTGTAGGATAGATGAGTGCAAGCTAGCTCTTTAATTAACTGTACTTGTTTAACGCAGTTGATTAAAGCACCATGTGAATGAAGTCACGTTTGTGAGCTCAGGTCCTGTGTGGGCCAGTTTGTTTAGTCATGCTTGAACTCTTAACCTCCAGCAGCCCCCTCGCTAATGCATACTATTAACAAAATCAAAGGATGGCGTGAGTGGAAAAGTGCAAATCTCTCCTCACACTTGGAAAAAAAAATGACTCGGCGTGCACATCCTAGTGATGCCGGCAGGGAAACAGGACACAGTAGTCAATCTTTGTTTTCAGTTCTCCTGAAAAATTCATTACGTGACAGAATGTCATGTTCTGTATACAAGTTTGGATAGCCTTTGTGAAACTGCTTTAATGGAATTTTTAACAGATTAAACATTGAGACACAATGAATTTAAGTAAAAATAGAAAAGACCATGCTGTTATCCTCAGTCTTAAAAATATACCTTCACTGATCTAGCCAGGAATGACTGATAGTCACTACTTGAACATTTTTATTTTATATGTTCATATCTTTTTCAGTTTCATAATGACTACCTTTCATTTGGGATAAAAGATGGGAATCTACGACATCAAGTTCAAATGCTGGAAACAGGGCTGTGATAACTGGAGCAAAAGAAATTATTTTTCTGATTCGTTTTTTCTTTTCTAACTAAAGCAGTGAGCAGTCCACATAAATGAACTATCATTTTTTATGGTGCTATAACCCAAAGCATATTTAATTCCAAGTTATAATACTGTTGTTCTTATATTATATGTTGCTCAATTACTGTAGAGCAATTATTCTTTGGATACAGGGAACTGAGCATATTAATTCATTTAATGTATATTTACTGAACTTCTACAAGAAAAGCCAACATTTATAATACACATATATTTGCATGATTAACAACTAGTTCTTAAGAATGTAAATGTAAGCAAAACCAGGATTTCCTCATTCCCTTATGGGGGTTTGTAGCTCAGTGGGGAATCAATATGATAGATATTGATCAAATAACATCTGTTACACAAGTACTTTTTTGCATACCTTCGTGTGCCATGCAGCTCTGTAAGCAGTGAGGATCCACAGAGTAAGAGAACCTGTGAAATCCCTGGATTCATTGAGTTTTATCCCTGTGAGAGCTTTTTTAAAAAATATTTTATTATTTTTATTTTATGTGTATGAGTGTATTGCCTACATGTATGTAAGTGCGCCGTGTCACGCAATGCCCATGGAGGTCAGAAGAGGGCATCGGATCCCTTGGAACTGTAGTTATAGGATGTTGTTAGTAGCCATGGAGCACTGGAATTGAACCCTGGTCCTCTGCAAGAGCAGCCAGTGCTCTTAACTGTTCAGCCATCTCTCCAGCCCTGATCTTTAAAAAATATCTTTTTTTTATTCCTGTGAGAACTTTGAACACACAAAAGTAAAACTGTAGAATGCGCATATGACAACAAATGCCACAGGAAAAATAAAGCAGGTGGATGCTGTGGATAGTGGTAGTGTAGACAGGTGAATTTTAAACAAGGTGGTCAGTGGGGCTCCACTGAAAATGTGTGGGAAGGACATAAGGAGGTAAGCGTGAGTTGTGTTTATACTGGGAAGCAGAGAAACAAAGACAGTTCTTCAGCAGGAGCACACCTGTGTCTTCTCAGGACTTCAAGCCGTGAGCTACTGACAAGTGAACACGAAGCAGCTGGTATACGATGAAGCCAGGGATGTGAAAAGAAGCCAGGGCAGGGAGGGCCTCAGGAAGACCCTGCAGGAGAGGCAGGGAGCTACCCGTGGGTTTGTGTCTTTGTAAGATCATTCTGGTTGTATTAAAATAGACTGCAGGGGAAGACGGGAGTGTGGAAGCACATCTTTGTCTCAGGCCAGAAGTTATGGAGGATGGACCATGGTGTGGCAGTGGGGCGGCCATGCCTGGTTGGTTAATATATATATTCTATTGCGTAGTCCCGGTAAGTGGTACAATATAATTGATCTTATGCAGAGGTAGAAATTATTAAAGTTTGTTTTTAACATTAGCATTTTCTAATTTCCTTATGCTTGAATGGTAGAAAAAAACCTTAAAAATTATCAGTAGGTAAGTTATACTTCATCATTTCAGTGAAAGCCATCCAATATATTCTATGTAAATTTTGTTATCTTCATGACGTAAAAGGCCAACCTAATGCTCAGAAGTCTGTCCAATACAGCAGCTACAAGCCATGTAGGGCTATTTGAGTATCTGGCACACTCAAAGCCAAAATGAGATGTGTGGTACATACAAAATATAAACTGGATTTCAAAGCGTAGCAGGAAAAAAATGAATGAAATGAAAATGCATCATTAACATTTTTCTTCAGGGAAAGCGGAGGATGGGAAGGTTGGTTAATAAGTGTTGAGCGACTGTGGAGAATAAGAAGCTCCGGTGGGCTAGAACACAGCATTGTGACTATCAATAACAGCAATGTACCTTACATCTCCAAAAGCTGTAAGGAAGAATTTTGAAAGTTTTCACAATAAAAAATGATAAATATTTGAGGACATAGATAGATTTAGCCTGATTTAAACATTACACAATGTTTACATGGTACCTCATTAATATGTATGATTTTTTATTTGTATGCAACAGTTAAAAAGGGAGTCACAAAAAACCACAATGTGGCAAAAGTTATAAATACATATAAATAAATACATTGGGCAAGTAAGTGAGAGTTTTAGTATGGTGTACTTCCATTAGCATTTAAAAATGTCACTACGATGGTATTTGAAATTGGGCAGGTCTGGCTCCTGCTGCTAGTGCTGCTCTCCTCTTAATATGATGTTATCTCAAATGCTCTCCTTGTTCACTATATTCTAACCACACCAGATTCCTTTGAGACCCTTGAACTTACGAAGCTCAATCCTGTCTCCAGGACTTTGCATCCCTTCGTCCCCCTTTCTGCAGTGCCATTCTTCCAGAACCCACTTATCCTTCTGCACTGGTACCTTAGCTCCCCATCACTTATAAGAAAAGCATTTGCTGATTCATTCCCACTAAAGATCTGATCACATTTAATATTACTTACTATTTTATTTTTTCTCATTTTGTTCTGTATTAAAATTGTCTACTTACTTATGATCTGCCATTTTCTTAAAAAGGCCTATGTAGAAGCTGAGATATTTTTCATCCAATGTATTTCCACAGTAGTATTTGGCATATATTATGTAGTAGTTAAGTTAAAGAAAAAATTAAATTGTAAGCAGGAATTTTGTACTAAGACTAAATATATATAAATAGTTAGTTGATTTTATCTTAGAAAGTCCAGCCAGTCTTCGTTTGGAACTGAAAATTCCATTGAGAGCTGGAGAATGTGTAAGCATCAAGAAGAGGTGAAGGAGAGGGACAGGCAGTCTGAAGAAATGCAGCAGGCAGCTTACTCATGAATGGTTGAATGAGCTAACAAAAGTAAAGACTAGGCAATTGGCAAAACACAAAATGGAAAAAAAAGGCAAAACAAAACTCAGCAGTGTGATTGGGAGAGAGGAGTAGGAAGTTAAACCTTTTCTCCTGTACCACCTTTCTTCACACTACCTACACACACGGCAGGACAGTGTCGTTGTTCTACAGATGGGGTAGTGAGGTACAGCAAAGATAAGAAACTCATATAAGGTCATCCATAGCAGGAGAGTGAAAGAAGAAATGACAACACTGGATTATCAAACTTCAGAAACTGTAACTCTGCAATGTTTTATGCTGCCTCTAATACCGACAAAAGAAACATTTCTGAAGAACATAATCACTGTTTTTGACCTGGGGGACCCAAGCGCTGTAACAACCGGACTGATTGGTTGTTAGCAACATACGACTGTGTATCCTGGAGAAGGACGTTTGTTGGAAGTACACTGTGCAGTCTTTGCAAGCGTGAGACCCTGGCGCACCAGGCTTAGAAAACAGATGGGCGCCGGGAAAGGCCGGAGAACTTGAGGTCATTCCACACAATGCTTATGATGCCACTCATTGCCGGAAGGCAGAGCTGCCGTGAGTCCATGCCACCGACCTTGGGAGGTCTCCCCTCCGTGGGGCACTCTCATTTCAGCTTTACTATCAGTGAGTGATGTCTTACTTTTTCTGAAGCTTTTGATCACAACTTTCATATTCTGAGACCTGTGTGGAAACACCCAACTGGCTGAGCCTGAGCTGTCAGGGATTTGAAAGATGCTTCTTTGGAGTCCATATTGGCAGATGAAGCCTTGATTTCCATTAGTTTTGGAACTGGTACCAGATAGAATGTTGCTTGCTGATTTGTCTACTACAATCAACACATGTACTTTTTCCTTACGACTCCTCCTGTCTATCTATCCAAACAATCTTGCTTCACCTAATCCAGTTGGCTTACATGGCTATATGGCCAAGTGTTGAATCTCTCCCAAGCCAATTAAGAAGTCAGAACAGTTTCCTAAAAGGGGAATCATATTGGTTGAAGCTATCTATGAAAATGGGAAGAAATCAAATGGACACAAAACCAGCCAAGGATGTGATCATAGGAGTAGTCTCTGTTCTGCCAAATGTTGGAGTCATTCCCAATGGCCACTGACTGCAACCACCTCTAAGCTCTGTTGCTCAGGGAAGCCCAGTGTCATGCCACAGAACCTTCCAGTTAGCATCAGGCATTATGTCATCAAGCTATGTCTAGGTTGTGAATCACCAACAGCACAGCCAACATCTCAAGTTGTTGTCCCAAACTTCCTGAAGCTTAGCTGCTCGAAAAGGGGCTGGCTGGCTACTTCTTTTGGTTTTGCTAATCATTTTAGGGTGCCCTCAGAAAAAACACTATAAATCCAAATGACAAGTGTCTATTGCAGACTACTTTTCCAAAGTCAATACTTTAAGAGTTGATATTTAGACCACTGCCTTTTCTACATATTTTATACGAACATGTTGAAAATAAAATGTCCATAACCTGCAAATCTATAAATTGGACATGAATTTTTCATGTTTATATAAGATTATGCTGTTTGCTTATTTATATATTTTGTCAATAGCAGAAAAATTTCAAAATAGACATTTAATACTGTTTATATGAATTTAAAACTATTTATATGAAGATTTGCTATCTCGAGATGAAATGCTTGAGATATTTGTTTTTATAAGATTTATTTTTCTTGAATTTTTCTATTTTCATAAAATATAATTTGATGGTAGATTCCCTCCCCTCTCTGTACCTCCCTTACTGCCCCCTGCTCAAATTTAATGTAAAGTCTATAGAGTCTAATTTGTGTCCCCAAATGTCTTTCAGTGTGGGTCCATCCACTGAAGCCTGATTAACCTACCAAGGGTACCATCCTTGAAAGAGACTGTCTCTTCTGCCTTCAGAAGCCATTGGTTGCCAAAAGTTCCTTAAGTAGAGTTGGAGTTTCTGACTGATTTTCCCATGTCTATGCTGGGATTCTCTCTGGTTTGAGTTTACCTGGGACTTATGCATGCTGTCACCATTGCTGTGAATTCACATGACCTGCTGCCCAGAGAACTCTGTTTCCTTGTGGTCATGCTCCCCTCTGGCTCCTACAATCTTTCTGCTCCCTCTTCTGCAACGATCCCTGAGCCTTGGGAGGCAGAAGTTTGATATAGTTGTCCTAGTTAGGAATAAGCACTTTGTAGCCTCTTGTTCTCAACACATTGGCCAGTTGTGGGTTTCTGTGTTAATCACTATCTGCTGCATAAGGAAACTTCTCTGCTGAGAGCTAAGAGATGCATTAATCTATGGGTATAACAATAAGCCATTAAGATTCAGTGTAATACTATGGCTATTTAGTAGAAAATTGGTGTTAGGCTCTCCTCTCTGCCCTGTGCCTTGTCTAAACTCAGGTTCCTAAGCCTAATATCAATGTCAGGTACAGGCTCGATTATATAAAGTGGACCTTAAATCCACTGAGGAAGTGGTTGGTTACTCCCATAATATTCATGCCACTATTGTACCAGTGGCATATCTTACCAGGTCAGTTGTTATAGCTCACAGGTTTCACAGCTGGTTAACGTTAATGATTATTCAGTGCAAACTGGTGTAACCACTATTAAAATCAATGTGGAGATTCCTCAAAAACATAAAAATTGATCTACCAAATGATCCAGCCATACCAGTTTTGGGCATACCCCCCAAAATGCTATACTCTACTACAAAAGTACCTATTCATTCATATTCATTGCTGCCCTTTTCATAATACCCAGAAATTGGAAACAACCTAGATGCTCATCAAGTGATGAATGGATAATGAAATTTGTAAGTAAATGGATGGAACTGGAAGCAATCATCCCAAGTGAAGTAACCTTGACTAAGAAAGATAAATGCGTGTTCTCACTCATAACTGGATGCTAGCTTTGAAATCCAAGCTATGCATGTTTCAATTTGAAAATCCAGAAAGGTCAGTAAACTAATAAATGACCATAAGTGGGTATTTGGGTGGGGCTTCCTAGGAGGGGTGGTAGACTGCAATGATATGAAGGTGGGGAAGGGAACAGTAGAACAAGAGGCTTTAAATGGTATGGAGAATGAGAAGCCAGGGCAGAGGATGGAGTATGTGGAAGGATAAGTACACTAAAGGCCTTTAGAAACAGCCATATGGAAATCATTACAGAAGTGTCTTAAAGTATATACATATACGTTATAAAAAGAAATTAAAATGCGTTGCTTTATAACAGGGGACATTATCCCTTCCAGACAACATAAGCTAACAAAATGAAATCTCAGTGCCAAGAATGGATTCCTTCTCTTTAGGAGCTGTTGACAAGAGGTCCCATAGACCCTCAAACAATATAGGCAATTACCCCAATTCTTGGTTATCCACCAGAATTTGAAGTATTTTTTAATACCTCAGGTTAGAATTTTTTTTGAGAGTTTTATACAGAATTTTTTTCTTTTATTAAAAATAAATAATCTATTGAGAATTTCACACATGCAGATAAGGTGTTTTGATCAAATCCATGCCCACTCCTTCTCCTCCAAAGCTTCCCATATTTCCCCACCACTTTTTTTCTGATAACTTCATGTTTATTATTTATTTATTTTTATGGGGCTTTTGGCTACTCTAACATTTTCCCCCCCTGAAGAGGTAACCCTAAAATCTTTCAAGGGTTAGATAAAAGCTCCCAAATAATTTTGACATTTTTGGCATTTGGAATGAAGTAGGTTGTTAAGAGGCCCAAGGACATTGTGAGTTTTAGCCAAGAAACTGGCTACTTTTCTTTGGGGTCTTTTTACCCTAAATGCCTAGTGAATTCCTACTTCCTATTCTTATCACACCATCCTCTAAAGAGTTTACCCAAATTGCCAATAGGGAATCAGGATGCAGACCTCTCTGACTTCTTCCGTGCTGAACAGGGACACAGGGTGAGTCAATTGGAGTATCCCTTCAGTGAGTCTATCCAAAAGACTCCCAAATTGCATAACTCTTATCTCGAAGGGGAAAAGAAAGTCTTTGAATCGCAAATAGGAGATATAAAGGAGAAGTAAAGGCAAGGGTAATTAGCATTACAAGTTCTAGAGAGGGAACTACAAAAAGTCAGAACCGGGCA
>NW_008347401.1:391382-429386 GCF_000622305.1 Nannospalax galili | reverse complement strand
AACAAGAGGACAGATGACTCACCACAGTTACAGGACATTTTGAGAGATGTTCCATCGTCCCCTGGAGCTTAGTCGACCTTGGAGGGCAAGGGGCAAAAACTATCCTTTAAGTCCCTGACCACATTAGTATAGGCCTCAAACTATGGCTGTTAAACATCCAATAAGGTTAGTTCCACCATTATCATGTGCTATGTAGATAAGGCTTGGGTGAAAAAAAAAACAAATATTCTCAGATCAACTCTGACTAGAAATATATTTTGTTCCTTAAACTACTTGACTAAACTATGACCATAGACATTTTAAGATTATGTGTGTATTATTTTTGTCTTATCCTTTACATATCATAACAAACCTAAACAGACCTTCATCGCTTGCTTAGGCTTGCTCATTTTTTTCTGTCTGTTTTAGAAAATATCTCCATTCCCATATCCTTTTAACACCTTTTACATTCTCATTTTTTTCCTTTTTTAAAAAAAATAATTATGAGGCATAATAGCATGAACAAATAAATTTTCCATCTGTTGTGAGACCTCTTTTCCTGGGGATGCTAAGCAGTGCTTATTCCCTTTCAATGTTCTAGTGACAAGCCAATGCTTGATTAAAGTTTTACTGGGGAACCAATGAATTTACTGAGCTTACTTACTGAGATAACTGAAGGGTTGCTGAGGTGTATGTATGACCTGGGAGTATGCACTCTGGAAAGCCTTTACCCAGTATGGGTCATGTCTTCTCTTCCTAGCCTTCCCTGGATTGTATACTTTAGCCCTTCCCAAATCCTGGAGGCCACGTGTGATTAGGGTCAAATTACATACAGTTGGCTGGGAAAAGTGGCTGGATAATGCGGCGAGGGTTCAATGACTGCTTGACCCTCCTTTAATGAATGAGCACAACCTCAAGAAGCCCAGTTGAGATGATGTTTAGTGATCAGGCTCAGCTGAAGTCGTGATGATGGTACTTATTTCATGCAGAAGGGTCTGCTGTATAGAATCATCTTATTAAAAGGACCTGGAATTTAAAAAGATTTAGTGCTAGGATCTGCATGTGAGGGAGAACATACATCGTTTGTTTTTCTGAGTCTGTATTACTTCTTTTAGTATAACAGTTTCTAGATCCATCCATTTACCTGCAAAATGCATTATTTCATCTTTCTTTACTGCTGAATAGAACTCCATTGTTTAAATATACCATATTTTTGTTAACCACTCCTCAGTTGAGGGGCACTTAGGTTGCTTCCATCTGTTAGCTATTATGAAAAGAGCAGCAACAAACATGGATGTACAAGTGTCTCTGCAATAGGATGAGTCCTTTGGGTATATGCCAAGGAGTGGTATAACCGGGTCATATGTTAGGTTCATTCTTAGTTTTTAAAGAGTTCTCCATACTGCTTTCTATAGAGGTTGCACGAGTTTGCAATCCCACCAGCAGTGAATGAGTGTTCCCCTTTCTCCACATTCTCACCAGCATTTGGTATCATGTGTTTTCTTGATCCTAGCCAGTCTGATTGGGGTAAAGTGTTACCTTAGGGTGGTTTTAATTTGCATTTCCCTAGTTACTAATGATGTTGAACACTTTTTGAGATGTTTCTTAGCCACCTTTATTTCTTCCTCTGAGAACTCTCTGTTTAGATCTTTAGCTCATCTTTTAATTGGATCATTTGGTTTCTCACTTCTTTGTTTTTTTGACTTCTTTATGTTTTCTGCATGTTAAACCCCTGTCAGATGTGTCACTGGTAAAGATTTTCTTCCCCATTCTGTGGGTTTTTTCTGCACTTTTTTTGACTGTTTCTTTTGCTGTACAGAAGATTTTTAGTTTAACAAGGTCCCACTTGTTGATTGCTAATCTTAATTCCTGAGCAATTTCTGTCTGATTTAGAAAATCCTTTCCTACACCTATATCTTGTAGTTACTGCCAATATTTTCTTCTAATAGTTTCAGGGTTTCCAGTTTCACATTGAGGTCTTTGATCCATTTGGAGTTGACTTTTGTGCAAGGTGAAAGATAAGGATCTAGTTTCATTCTTCTACAGGTGGAGATCCAGTTTTGCCAGCACCATTTGTTGAAGATGTTGTCTTTCCTCCATTGTGTGTTCTTGGTACCTTTGTCAAACATCAGGTGCCTGAAATTGCATTTACTCATGGATCCTCAATGATGGTTCATTGATGTATGTGTCTATTTTTGCACCAGTATCATGCTGTTTTTAAGACTATAACTCTGTAATATATTTCGAGATCTGAATCCCCCCATCACTGCTTTTGTGCTCAGGGTTGCTTTGGCTATCTGGGGTCTTTTGTGCTTCCACATGAATTTTAGGATTTTTTTTCTAATTCTGTGAAGTATGTCATGGGGATTTTGATTGGGACTGCATTGAATCTATATATTGCTTTTGGTAGGATGGTCATTTTCACAATATTAATTTTTCCAATCCATGAGCATGGGAGGTCCTTCTGTCTCCTGGTGCCTTCCTCAATCTCTTTCTTTAATGATTAAAATTTTTCATTATAGAGATCTTTGGTGCCTTTGGTCAGATTTATTCCAAGATACTTTATTATTTTTTGTAGCAATTTTGAATGGGAGCATTTTCCTGTATTCTTTCTCCAATTGCTTGTTATTGATATTTAAAAAGGCTACTGATTTTTGTAGATTGATTTTATAGCCTGTCACTATACTGAAAGTGTTGATCAGTTCTAGGAGTTTTCTGGTGGAATTTTTGGAGTCTCTTAGGTATAATAGCCTATCATCTGCAAAAAGGGATAATTTGATCTCTTCCAATTATTACTCCTTTAATTTCCTTCTTTTGTCTTATTGCTCTAGCAAGAGTTTCAAGCACTATGTTGAAAAGGAGGAGAGATAGTGGACATCTTTGTCTGGTACCTTATTTTAATGGGAATGCTTCTAGTTTTTCTCCATTTAGAATGATGTTGGCTGTGGGTTTGTTGCACATAGCTTTAAATTTTTAATTCAGTAAATTAGTTTATACTTGTCCTAGTTAGCTTTAACTTTCAGCTTGACACACCATCTGAGGAAGGAGTATCAGTTGAGAGACTACCCAGGTTAGGTGTCTGTGGGGCGTTGGCTTGATTGTTGGTTGATGTGGGAGGGTGCAGCCCATTGTGGGTAGCTCTATTCCCTGAGCAGGTAGTTCTAAGCTGGCTAAGAAAGCATGAGCCTGTGAGCTATTCACAAGTAGTATTCCTCGTGGCTTATTTTCCTGACTATGTGTGAGTTCTCTGGTAAGAGGCAAAGATGTGAAAGACAGCAAGTAGCCCTGCCTTGAGTTCCCATCCTGACTTCTGATGGACTGTAATTTGTAAGCTGAAACAAATTCTGTTTATTCCTAAATTGCTTTCGGTCATGGTATTTGTCACAGCAACAGAATGAATTAGAGCAATACTTGCAGTTAATATTTGCATTTATGTATTAAGTCAGCTGTTAAAGTAATTTGTTAAAACTTGCCATGACATTTGTTTATACATTTAAATATAACACAAGATTTAAATTTATGTCATAACTTAGAAAATTTTTCAGTAAAGAGCATGTTTCACCAAGCCTGCTAAAATTTTTATTCCTTATATTATCATAACTGGTGCCGAATAATATAAAATAACTGATTATTGAATTATTCATTATATAAATCATATACCATTTATTACAATTATATGTTGGTTCATTGAAAGAATTCAGGTGACATTTAATTTGAAAACATGCCTAAATGCCCTAAGTTGTATTTATTTGTGTTGAAATTGAAGATATGTGTATATTAAATGTCTCAATTTACTTTATATTATAAATGTAGTACATATTCAATGCAGAAATTTAGAAAATATAGAAAAGCAAATGAAGACAAATAGTAATTTGTCAGTTGTAAAAATAGCTACTGCTGACATTTTCTGTATTGATTTGCAGTGTTAGCCCATGTCTGTGTCTACGTGCATGTATGCCTTTGGGTAGGTGTCTCAGTGTACATAACTTACTTTTTTTGCATTTGTGTAGTGATCTGTCTATGAAGAAAGAAAGGGGCTTTGGACTATGACCATACTCAACAAATACATTGCACATGATAATTTCTGAGTTCTAGAAGGTAGCGTTTCATTGGGCTTGCCTGATGTAAGAATACACAGGAGGAATTTATCTCAGGATCTTCATGGCAAGCCTTGTCCCTGCTTCATTCAGAAGCTGTGCTTCTTTGGATATTTCTGCTGAGGACCAAAGATACTTCTTGGAATGATGCTTATATTATCTATTTTTGTGTTTGTTTGGCTGGGTATAGCGGTTCACATGTGTAATCACTACATTTGGGAGGTTGAGGCAGGAGGATCACTGCCAATTCTATGTCAGTTTCAGTTATACATTCAGACTCTGTCTCAAAAATACAAAAACAATAGCAATAAGTAAGCAAACAACCCTCGCTCTTCTCCACTTGTTTAAGAAATGAAATGTGCCTCCTAGCTGATTTTCCTAAGTTCTGTCCTGTTGTCTAAAGTGGATTGAGAGTCAGAGTTTTCATGTTTGTTTTTTATTAGACATTTTTAAAAGAAGCAAATAACTCACAAAAATATGCATCTAACCTTTGTAAAATTCAAAATTCTAAAGGAAGAGTAAAACTCAGTTAACATGGGGAAATAATACTTTTGGCAGTTTTAATATGGGAGAAAATCCTATCAGGTAGAGAAAGATAAACATTTATGCTGTGGTTCAAGAGGAAATTGGAAACATGTTTTCTTTGAAATTGTCTCTCTGCCCCAAATGATCAAATTCCTACCCCCGACACTTATCATCCTTTTATTAGTCTACAAAGTCCTTCAAATGCCCACTGTTAGAATCATTAAGAGAATTTATTTCCATAAGGATCCTAAGATGTGTCATCTAGAAGAAGATTTTGGCTGATATATTAGTAACACTTATCTGTGAGCTTGGGTCTGATTGAGAGGCCTGTTTCAAAAAGTATAAGGTGGAGAGACTTTGAGGATGATACTTGACATCAAACTGGCCTCTACATACACATGCCTGGGTCTACACACATGCAAACATGGATACACACATGTGCATACATGACATACACATGAAAAAAAGAAAAAATTACTAATTATAGTACCAGGAATCTTGTGAGCAGATTGTTGTGAACCTGGGTGAAACATGGTAGGTCTTAGACTGAGGGACTTGAAGCTTAGATGACTTAGCCAGTATGAGGGGATGTGAGCATCACAAGAGGCCAGTTGGGATAGAATGCTGATGCTAAACACCTCATTGGCATTACCTGTGGAGGAGTTTCCAGAAGACAGTAAGCCTCACTTAAAGCCAGCTCTGAGGTTGATAGAACTCTTGTGTTTGGAAGAAGCTGTGAACCAGTGGCACTTCAGACATGACCAATAATACCACAGAATTCCATGGTCTAATCCTTGCCCTGCCCTCACCACTGCTGTGGAACCTGCATGTGGGGACCTTGCCACCTTCTTAAAACTCTTCACTGATAATCAGAACAGGACTCTTAATAGTCTTTGAATGTTCACGCTAAGAATTCCCAAGTCCGGGGCTGGAGAGATGGCTCAGTGGTTAAGAGCACTGGCTGCTCTTGCAGACGATCGGCACCCATATGGGAACTAACAACATCTGTAACTCTAGGTCCAGATCTGTCACTCTCTTCTGGCCTCTGTGGGCATTGCATGCAACTGTTGTGCTTACATACTTGCAGGCAAAATATTCATAACTCAAACACATAACATAAAAAAAAATTCCCAAGTCCATTGCCGTAGAAAGAGGAAGCTTCTTTTTTTTTTTTTTAACTTAATTGTTTTGACCGCAGCCCACAGTGTTGCATTTGTGTTTGAGCACACTGTCAGAGGGGTTGGGGTAATTGGCAAGGGTCATATAATTAGCCAAAGTACACTTTCTTCCTTAAACCCGCTCCCTATCAAGGTTTAAGTTCACTGTCTAAATAATTTGCTCTCCTAATCCCTGAAAATTATCCCTTAAATTTAGTTAGTAAATAATGTTTACTTCTTAGCAAATGCTTATGGTTTCTTTTTTTTTTCTTTGTTGTTGTTGTTTTGTTTTGAGACAGGGTCTCCCTGTGCCCCAGCTGTCCTGGAACTTGCTATGTAGACCACGCTGACTTCAATCTCACCTCTTGTCTGCCTGCCTCTGAGTGCTGGGATTAAAAGTATATACCACCATGCCTGGCTTACTTTTGTATTTTTTAAATAAAATATTGATGGAGACACTTTATATATGGAAGAGTTCATCCTGATTAGGACCCAAAGAGTTCTGTATTTTTACTGTCCCCACTTAATGATGGGGAGATTGGCACACAAAAAGGACATTTCACATGGGTAGCCAAATTAATGGAAAGGAACCTTCTACTTTTATGTTTATAAAATGACATATATAAAAATTAAATTGAGGATCAGTAGGTCTTGAAGTACAGCAGCCAGGCTGTTTCACAATCTCCATAATTAGTTGTTTTTAGTCCTATGAATGCCTAGCTTTCATTGATAGAATATTTTGGTAGTATTTTTGCTACACTTTTTTTTTTTGCTTTTTAAAAATCGTAAACTAGTTAAAATTAACAAACAATTGCCAAGTATCAGAAAACCATCCAGTTTTCCTTAGAAGTGAGTTAGTCTTCCTATAATATTTCAAGATAATTCTGAGGGCAATTAGAGCCAAGATTGCCATTTGAGTCAGGTTACTTAAAATTGGCCATGTTGGGTGTGTTTATACCTTGTAAACATGCAGAAAGTGAAAATCAGAGCCTTTTTTTCTTCTCCACAGATAGTTGTTAGATATTTACCAAGCTACCATTCATGTTTCCTATATAAGGAATATATACCATTGAAAACTTCCTTCTAGAAAGGGGACTATTAAGAGAAGAAAGGATTAAAAGAGGTGGGGAATGGGAGGACAGAGAAGAGTATATGGGGAGGGTCTAAGTACCACTAACACTAAAGGCCTTTAGGAAAAGGCATGTAGAAACCTACCACTATAGAAGCTTCTTAAAGTATAGATATACACATTATAAAGAGAGATTAAAAGGAGTTACCTTGCTAGTTCTAGACATCATAGGCTAACAACATAAACATCAAAGCCAGGAATGAACTCTTTAAAATAAACATCAAAGCCAGGAATGGACTCCCTCTCTAGAAGCTGTTGTGCAGGGGACCCATAGATCCTCAAACAATACTGCCCATTGCCCCTGCTCATGGTTACCCAGTAGGACTTGATGGAAAGACCCTATTGCTGAAGGCACTACATACATGAGCTGTAGAACAAACAAGAAACCATCAAGCTGGTGGTGACTTCAGAGCCTCATTGCTACTTGTGCTTAGCTTAATGCTGGAAGGTGCTATGCATGCTACAGGAAGGAAAAAATAATCAGTCTTACCCAGATGTGAGTCCTGTGCACAACTGGCCTGGCAAGCTATGCCCATTGGTGCAACAGTGGCACAGGTATTATGGGATTAACAAATCACTCTCTCCTGCAGCAGATGGTGATTAACACAGAAACCCACAACTGGCCAATGTGCAGATAATAAGGGGATACAGAGTCTTATCCCTGAATAGGACACATATATCAAACTTCTGCCTCCCAAGAGCCAGAGATAATGGAAGACCACAATGAAAGAGTTTTCCAGATAGCTGGTCAGTTACACATATGAACTCACAGCAATGGTGTCAACATGCACAAGTCCCATGCACGCTCAAACCAGACAAAATCCTTGTATAGACCTGAGGAAGTGGTTATGAAATCCCAATCCAACCTAAGAAAAATTTGGCAACTGATAGCTGCTGGGAGAGGGAGAGACAGTCCTTTTCAAGGATGGGACCATCAGTAGGTTAGCCAGGCTCCAGTGGATAGATCCACAGTGAAGGACAATTGGGGACACAAATTAGACTCTATAAGCATATTATAAATAATAGAGTACATTAAATTGGGCAGAGGACAGTATGGGGAGGCACATGTAGGGGAGGGAACCTAAATACCATAAAATTATATTGTATGAAAAATCACAAAAATTAAATATAAAAGTAAAAAAGCCATCTGTTTTCAAAAGAAATTGAATCACCCTTTCTTTGGCTTAACTTTACTTATTTCATATACATAAAAATTTATATATGAGTAATTTTTAAATGTGTTAATTTGGGGGATGCATTTTTGTGTGATTGAAAGCCTGTCTGAGAAGTAACAGAATCAGTCAGTCCTCAGAACATGACATTCACTGCTGAACCCTGTAGCCAGACCTTGCAAAGCTCTGTCGGCCTTGGAGAGCTCTGTTAGGAGCAGTCCACACTGGGTTTCATTTTTCTCCCCCCCACACCGGACATTTCCAAAGAAAAATTACTTCCGACCGAGTGTCTATTAGCCCCCCGCACTGATGCTAATAAGCAAGCTGAGTTGGTGATGAGAGCAAATGGGTGTGAGTCATAACAAACACTTAGCAAGTGCTTCCTGCTCGCCTTCCTGCGTCACTGTAAAGATGCTTCTTCCTTAATAGCTTACGTGAAAGTCCCAGTCACATCCTCACACAGTGCTGAGAGAGTTGCTGATCTATGGGGTGGAGCACTCTGTAAAGGACACATCAATTTTTTCTGGTAAAATTTTCCGTGCACATGCATTCCTGTATTTGGTATTTACATCCAAGCTGACATGCTCCTAAATGAATAAAGTGAGCTGAGACTACTTTTAAGATGCTTTATCACAAACAAAAAGTGAAATAAATAGGATTTAGAACTTTCTTTTTCTGTTCATATGCTATAAATAAAAATGCCTCCAAGAGGCTGGTAATGACAAGATCCACTAGGCAACTAAAGGTAGGGACAGAATAGCTGCTGCCTGCAGGAGCCTTGCTTTCTAGGGTTTTGTTTGTTAGTTTGTTTTTATTTCGTACCTTCTTAGTCACTGCTTTTGCAAATGGGAGAAAAGAGAAGTTTATGGCTCTAGGACTTATGAAGGAATGCTTCATACTGAATATCCAACCAGCAACTCATGGAAGAAGAAATATTTCTGATCAGCCGCTGGGAAGAAGGTGATATACTGTCTATACTTTGGTACACTAATGGGAACAAAGGGAGATTTCAAGTTTATGTGACTGAGCAGTGTGTTGATTCCTTGAAGAATGCTGACACATGCACTGAGGGACACTTTAAGTTTCAAGGTTGGTTTTTGTCGTCAAGTTAGGGTGAGAACAATGAAGCAAAAGTGTGGTTTGGTAGGAACTACTGTGAGACAAGTTGGATTAATTTATTCATGTTCTGCTTGGTCTACACAATATTTAAAACATTTGATGAAAGAATACACAATATGTAACTAGCTGAACAAAATGAGCAAAAGAAAAAAACATGAGGATGAAAAACGAAATATAGGCTGAGATTCCTTCAGTTTGCATGGCTGAATCTTCCTTTACAGGAATGAAATGTGGGGTATAGACTAGGCTTCCAGCTTCTAGATGGTCAAGGTAGAGAATTATTGATTCAGTGCCCATAGGATGGAAACAAATCATTTGCTCAGAATAAACATGGCTATCCTACATTTAGTAATGAGAAAAAGATATTAACTGAAAAAGTCAACAACTGGGTAGCCAAATTAATAGAAAAGCTGCCTTCAGTTTCTATGACTGCAAAATGATATAATCTAAATAAAGCAGCAGTAAAATTACTCAGTGGATATAGACTGTAAGCTTTAGAAGCAGATATTTTACTTTACAAAATCTCCAGGCAGCTGTACCTGTGGACAGTAGAAGAATCAAAGCACAGTGACACTGAGCCACGTCCCCTTCCACAGGACATGTCTTTTAACCTCACCTCAGATTTAGATGGGAAAGCACTATCTATTTGTTGTGTGGTCTTTATTTTTGTCTCCTCTCATTGGGTTTGGAACAAGGAACAGAGTAAAGACTATTGTATGGCATGGTCCATATAATGCAGACCATTTATAATCAATTTTTTTTGTTAAGAATCAGTATAGACTGAAACTCATCAAATACACTGCTGTGTACATACATCTTGGAATTTAAACACTGTTTTTTCCCTTATCTTATCTCCCACTCAGTACCCATATAATTCACAACAACCTAAAAGATGAATTTAATCATACTTTCAGGCATACCAAATTATGATTCAATAACTTTGAAAAGAGTTGACTGGGTAGGAAGAAAGGTAGGTGTGAGTATTGGACATAGACAGGCTTGGAGTTTGGACATCTCAGCAAAGAGTGGGAACAGTTTTCCTTTTGCACAGATGATATGGAGAAGCTGAGTATATGTCAAAGAGTGGGTGGTACGTCTTGAAGGAGAAAGATCACCAGACTGCGACTGCATGGTCCCCACATGCACATAAAACCAAGAGCTGCCCTTTTGGCCTTCAGTCTTTGTAGATGGGACACTTGCTGAAAGTAACCCCAGAGTTTATGAATCAGAAGACTGAGGTGAGCATAGCCATTGGGAAGGAAGAAGAAAGATGCGCCAAAGAAACACAATTTGAGATTTCCTTCAAGCATGTTTGGTACAACCGAGTCACAGGTACTTTGTTTCCCCTTCCTGTTCATGCCTGTGCATGATCACAAACATGTTTGGTTTGGGTCCCAAACTCTGTTCAAAATCAACCTGTTCTACCCATTCTCTTACTATCCCAAATGCCAATTCTGTCTGTCTTCTATCCAAAACCTGTTTGTATATCTCTTATTTCTAGAAAAGGGTAATTGTGAAATATACTAAGTTGTGGTTTTTCTTTTCCACTTTCAAACAGTTTTTGGAGTTTTTCTACAATAGTAAGAACATACATACCTTGAACCATTCTCAGTAGCTATATAACATTAGTCAATAGATAAGACAAAATGATTTTACCATTGCTTTAGTTATATAAACTTAGATTATTTTTAGTTCTTACCATTATAAGAAACCAAACAACATATTTTTGAACTAAATGCTTTTTAATGGGTGTCAAACTTTACAAACACAGTGGAGAATCATGCAATTTGGAGGTGAAATACTGGGCCACCAGTGTGTACATGCATTTTCAACTGGACCTGTGATGGCAGAATCTGTGCCTCATCTTTATTGTTTACCACGACCACTGCACTGTCTTCAAAATAAAGAAATACTCATCTTTTCTTTAGTATGCTTTGTTGTCGAATTACCACTGTGATAATCTTTACTTTTTAGCTCTGGTTTACTCACTCGACTGTGGCCATCACCATGTCAGCCACAGCAGCAGCAGGAAGTGTGTACAACTAAAACCCACCCCTAACACAGTTCAGTACTGATGTGAACTGATGTCATTGCACCATCGCTCTGTACCCACCAGGGATGGTTCCTATTCGTGCCCCATAGCAGATAACAGCTGGACTTTATGTAGTCCTTTTCTCTTCTTCCTCTTCTCTTTTATGCTCTTCATGCAACACACAATTACCAGATGTGAAAAGATGAGAGCAAAGTTGTGAAAATGAAGAAGAAAATCAGATGATATAAACAGACTCACAAGTATTATCAAGGGTGAAATGGGGAAAATGGGGGTACTTTGAACTGGGGGGACAGAAGGGAGGGCTAGACAGGGAGAGAGATAAGAGATGAATAATGGCTTAGTCGCTGTGAAAAATCAGAGGGAAACATATTAGTTCAAAACCTACTGAAAAATTACATATACAATGTCTCTACATGAGTCCATGTGTATAGCTAAAGGCTATACACAAGAAAAAGTGCCAGACAAGAGAAACCTCCCTTTGGGTTATTGACCAAGGTAGTCCAAGAGACTCCCAATATAGACTATTGCCACAGCCCCTGATTGTCTCCCAGAACTTGGAAGTAAGACGCTATTGCTGCCGCAGAACGTATTTTGGACACAGGATTTGAAGCAATGGAGCTAGAACTGACCTGGAAGCCAACTCCACTGAAGGCTAGCTCTCATAGTTTTGGAGGACACAATGCGAGCTGTTAAGGGAGAAAAATCAATCGATGGTCCAACCCCAGCTTTAAGGCCTACTAACCACAAAACGACTGGCATAGAAAACTATATTGGGGCAGTAGTGGCACTTTAATCTTGGGGGTAATCAACAGCTATCTAATAGAACTTAAGGTCTACTCAATGGGAGGAAACTTATGTGTGGTATTGTAAACATAGCCAAATACACATGACTGGAGAGGTCATAGATCTTAGAGAAAACCCCAAGGCTGTCATATCACTAAAGAAATGTAATTTCTTACTGTGTGCTAAATATGGATCCTTATATTTACAGACAAGGATTACAGTCACCACTCATCAAAAAAGCTTCTTTTGAAACAGACAGATACTATTACAGAATTCCAGAACTGGTCACACGTAGAGATTGTCTATGAATTGCCCGACCCTAAGTGACACATCTACAATGGAACCTGTACACCTAAGGCTCACAAAACATAGCAGAACAAGGGGTAGAGAGAATGCGAATTCATCTCTCAACTTTCATCAATGAATCTCCCTCATGCAACAGAGGGACATGAACACAAAATGACACAAATGGCCAAAACATGGAGAATAGGAATCTGTAGAGTGTGGGTCCTCGGACAGGAGTCCTATATTAAACTCCACTCACCCAGGGCTCAGGGACCATTTTGGAAGAGGGGATGGGAAGATTGTAAGAGCCAGGGGAGGAGGTGCATGACCATGTGGAAATAGAGTCTTATAAGCTCCTGGGACCTTACTTATATGAACCTATAGCAGTGGTGCTGGCATGCACAAGACCCACGCGAACTCAAACAGACAAAAACTCAGTACAGATTTGTGGAAATCAGAAGCAGGCCCCAATCTTAGCTGAAGAACTATTGGTGGTCGATTACTGCTAGGTAAGGGAAAGCTGATCTTCTTAAAGGGAGTGACTCTACATAGGCTGACTAGACTTCAGTGGATGCACTTGCACTGAGAGACATCTAGGGACCCTAACTTGACTTGATAGACCTTAACACAGATGACAGAATGCAGGAAATTCAGTGGGGTGTGTGCTATGGGAGGGTGCAAATGGGGAAGGGGGTATAAAGATGATTAAAATGTTCTGTATGAAACACACACAAATTCAATAAAAAATACAAAAAAATTAAAGAAATAAAAAGACCCACAAATTATCCAACCATTGGATTTAGAGAATGAAAACCAGGAGTTGTGCCCTTGTGGTAGACTCATGAATGTACAGAGCTAGAAAAAAGAAAAAGCCTAACTGCAACAAGACCAAAATCAAATTCATCAGCAGTTTGCAAATTCTCTTGAACCCATCAGAGACATTGACTAGATGGCCGTGAAATAAAAGATGTTGTCTAAATGGCCAATAAGCACAGGGGAGTCTGTAGGTCATTTCCCAAAGAATGCTGTGCAGGCAATGCTGTTGGTGGTACACTGCAAAATGTCTTTTTTACTGGGTCGTTCTAGGGAATTGAACCTAGAACTTTACGCATCTGATGCAAGAGCTCTGTCACCAGCTAGAGCCTCAGCCCTAGATGCCAGTTTTGATTCTGTGATCAGCTATGGGATAATTAGACAGCTTTTCTTGTCTTTCTCAGGGCCACTTGTGCAGTTGAGGGTTTCTGACTATTGCTGGAATCTACTGAGACATTTCAGTGTTCTGTAGCTGTACTGGGCCTGTTCCTTTAGCAGCAGCAAAGGTAGTAGAACAAGAATTAAAGCATACAGAGCTTGGGTATCAGTATACTGTAACTTCTTTCTGTGGATTGTTGACTAGTGACTATGTACTCAAGTTCAGATTCAGTGGTACTTAATATAGACTCTGGCCTTTCTAGGAAAACTTAAAAGTCACAAAGGAAAAGGGGCATAAGCAGGATGGATATGGACATTGATGATGAAACAATCAGTCAAAATGCTGCCCTTCCCGTGGGCAATATGGCTGTTTCCTCTTGGACACTGGACTCCTCCACAGGGTAAAGAATATGGCTATCGATAGCTCTGGACTGTCACATCTTTATCCTCCTCCTCAGAGCTGGGCTGGCCATTTTTTATTGTTCTTGCTATAGAATATCTCTGGAGAATGATTCTGACTGGGCTGGCCTGGCCAGCTACTTACACCTCACATTTTCAACACTGACCCTGGGATTCCTGGTCACTGATTAAGTCATAAATTTTGGCCACTCTCCCTATGCTTCTGGAACATTCCTAGCAAAGGAAATTCATTAAAATCAATGTGCATAGTTATTTTTTTCTGGAAATATTTTGTGTATGAAAGAATCTAAAATATTTAGCACCTGTAATTGGAACATTACCGACACAGGTATTCAATAGACTCTAGTTGGATGAGTTTTATTTAACAAATACTTATTGAACAAATCTTACTAAGCTTTCCATTGGAGTCTGTGGATAAAAAGTAAGGCAAAGTGGCCCTTTCTAGACAATTATAATGATACTATATATGATAAGTAATTGAATCTCGTGTTTCTACAGTAATAAACCAAGTTCTAAGGAAACTTGATTTGTGGCAATTTAGTTTGCACAGTTGTGAGAGGTCATCCAAAAGCATACCTGGCCCTTTTCATAGAACACATATGACTGCTATTGCTAGAAATGTAGGTCTGTGGAAGGCATGCCATAGTGTTTATTAGTTTCTACGGACAGCTTATTTAGGTGGACTAAACCTTGTCATGCTTAAATTAAGATAAGAATTCTCTGGAACTGAAATTGATTTTATTGATAAAATGAATATATATCTTTTTAAGTTGAAGATAACACTTATGGAGATTGTGAAATGACATTTTCTCCTCTAATCGCTATTTCCAATTGTGTCTCTTTCCTAATTCTTATTTAAAACCATCAACAGATTGTATAAGTGGTTTATGTTACTTTTGATTTTTAGGAATCAAGTCCCCGCTCCAAGTCCAATTGTAAATTTCACTGATGATTTCCCTCCCTTCTGCTATGAATTACATATATTTTTGGTGTACTCTGTTGAGAGAGAAAACAGACCTCTATCTAAAATTTGGTTCAGACATGCGGTTTGATAATGGAACATATGTACCAAGAAGATGGTTTTAAAAAGGGAATTATTCACAGAATGAAGCTTCGTGGGAAGAGCAAGGAGCTTCCAAGCATGGCTGGAGAGCAGAGAAAGTAGACTGGCTGGGGTTGTTATTGTGCTTAGGGTTCCTGTGAGGACAGGGCCTTAATTGGCTTTGTGTCCCTGCCAGCACCTGCTGAGTGAGCACCTGGGCTTTCCGATTACATTGCCAGGCGTAGTAAAGAAGGAAAGGGAAGGTCAGCAGTTCTCCAGGCATCAGCAGTGGGGTGTGACCTGCCCTTACACCTCAAGCAAGCTTCTCTTTGCCTGTTCTCGTTCTTCATCAGGGAGGTTGGGCAAAGAGAAAGATAAGAAGTAGAGCAACAAACTCTTCAAAACAAACACTCATTCTGAGCAAATGATACAAAAAGGGCTGTTTGAAATGTTAGTATTCATTATTAAGTACTTGTAGTTTTTCTTTCCACCACTGCACAGTTTCATATTAAATAGATTTCTTTTTACTTGATATACAGGGAATGTGGTAGTGGGTGAGGGACCTCTTAAAGCATTCAGACCATGGTCCTCTCCCAGCCGTGCTAGTCCAGGAGCAGCAGCACACCAGCAGCGTCCACATTTCCCTGGAGCTTGTGAGAAACGGAGATCCCCAGAGCCACCCCTCTTCTGAATTGGTATCTGCATTTTATCGCGTTTCCCACAATAAAGTTGTTCTTTAGACTATGTGGAAACATGTCTTCCACACACATACCTGCTTGATCAAATTCAGCTTGAAAAATAAACCAGTTCCTGAATTGGGCCTGAATTCAGAAATGCAACTGAATTTTAATTTTTTTCTACTGATATCAAAACATATTTTTGACTGAAGTTTTCACTTTTCCACTTATTACTTTAAGTGTCATATAAATGTGGTCAGGCATCAATATTCTTGAAGTGAAATATTTAAAAGATTTTTTTTCCTCTGTTCAGATAGTTTGGACTTGCTTCTTAACCAAACATACAAAACAAACATATGTATGTACATGTTGGTATAAGAGACAAAACACTGTGTTCTGGTAGAGCACCAAAAAGCAGAGCATCAGACCCACATCTTATCCTGATGAGATGTGAGTATTTTCACAGTGGATACTGGTTTTCAAGCCCCCTAGGGCTCATCCACATGTGCAAGAGGGTTATATAATTTTAACAAGGCATGGCTCCAAGAACACTAAATGGCTCTCACCCCCCCAAATATGGTGCTAGCTGTTTAGTGTCTGAAAGTATCTTACTGTTGGTTCTTCAATGAAGAAATAAACCTCAATTTAAAACCTCACATTTTTGTTAAGCTGAATGGCATTCAATCCACTATTTTTATCTGATAATGATTTGAATGTTTTCACCTGAAGTGTTTTACACTCATGCATCAATGCTTACTCCTAGTCTCCCCTCCTTCAACTCACTAATAACCAGCTTCTTACTAACTTCTCCCTTCTCCAGTCCTCTTGCACATGGGACATGGCTCACGGGAGCATTTTATAGTTCAATATTGTTCCATGATTGTTTTGTGTGTCTACCTTTTCTTCCAATCTAGGCTGTTAAGAATCCCTGGGTAGATATCACATGTCAACAATATTGTGTTCCTAGAGCTTCCATTGGGCTTACAACATATTAGGTGCTTGGAAATGGCTTGTTGGGATGCTATTCACTCAATTGCCTATGGTAGAAACCCAAGAGAGTTACAATTTTCCTGGGAGCACAGAATCCGAAGGCTCATTAAAGCTCTGCTGGGATGATGGAAAATAGAAGTAAAAGATGATGATGGAAACTGAGTATTTAAGGCCAAACTTCAAGAGCTTTTTTTCTGATTTGCCTAAAGCTAACTTTTGATGCCAACTCAAATTTGCCAAGGTGAATAGAGGGTGGGTCAGGGAGGTAACTGAAGCTTAAGCCAGGCTCTGGCACCACTAGGTTGGCTTACGTATCTGGCAGGAACCCGCTCTGTGCTGTGGAGGGGATCACAGACCAATCATCTGGCACATCTTGAGTTTTCAGACTCAAGTTTTAATTGGTCTGCCTTTGACCTGGATGTCCTTGTTCAATTCATCTTTCTATTTCTGGATTGTGAAGGAGAAAATGGCTGACAATTAGAAATATTCTGCCACCTTCTAAATTCAGCTATATTTGTGTCTTTTCACTGTCGAAATGGTATGTCTCAAAACATCATGCCAAGTATTGGAGAAATCCCTGTCTGTGTGTTATAGAATCAGAGAGCCTGTTCCTCATGTCTCTTATCTCTGAGTACATTTTCTAAGTCTTGAACAATCAGGGTCAATTGTCACTTAGCTTTGTCTGATAGTTAGCATGCAAGAGAGATAATTTTTTCCACTTCTGTTATACAGAAGATTCATCCAGAAAATGTAGACTTTAATTATGTTTGCTATTTTCTTCATGAGACCAGGAAACTGCCAAATGTGTGTTCTAAGAAATAGTATTTATAGTTCCCTGTAAATAACACTTCATTTGTTATCTCCATAGTGATATGTGTGGTAATAACTACATTAAGCATTCTTGCTCTGTCTTCTATAAAGGGCACAGATGTCCTTTGTAACATTTTTAGTTATAATTTAATGAAACATGAATTTTCCATTATAGTTTATATATAAAATCTTACACTAAAATAACAGAATTTGAATGATTACTCTGTTTTAAGGTCACTGAACAAATTATCCAATCACTTTTGAAATCCATGGTGGCTTAATATGATGTGCAAATGCAGAAGCACCTTGCGGCACAGGACATTTACTCAGGCAGGGCACTCTTCTTTCACGGATTCTGTAACTGCGTAAATCATTTTGATTGCTGATACTATCAATGACTTCATTTCCTTGGTCTCAATCTTGCATTGCCTTCTTTCCCAGAACTTTGTCTTTCCATTTTCCACTACTGTAGCCTCATTTAAAATTATCTTGGACAGTTGGAAACCAAAAGAGACTATCAACACACACCCCTAAAGTTAAACTCATCATTTAAGATGACTAGTCTGTAAAGTATTGAATAGGCATCATGAAAACACTATACTATGTACAATTTTCAAGTAAATAACAGGAATATACATTTGTGAGTTTAGAAAGAAGACTCGGTACTTTTGGATCATCTTTTATAGCCAAGTATTATGCTAGAAGCTTTTATGCAGAATCTTGAGAGATCAGCAGTTTTACTACCAGATCCCAAGCACCTAGCTGATAACAACTGAAGCTGAGGTTCAAAGCCCTCTAGCTTCTCTGGAAACAGAAAACTAAAAAGTTTATTCAAACTGAAAAATAACTGTGTCTCAGAAGTGTGTTTGGACAAAGGCACTCTGGGAAACCCACTGGCCCAGGAACACTTCAGCAACCTCTGCACCCCATACTGTGTTTATAGACAAATGTTTAAAAGCCTTCCTCCAGGAGAATTTCTGGTTATAGCTCGATTTGGGAAAAAGAAATTTCCCACTTAGATCACTCAACTATCATGTGGCTTTAAGAAAACTTCACGGGCCAAGGTGATAGGAAGATATATTTTATTTGAACTACACTGTAGTAATGAATTGAGGAGTGTGTACTCAAAAGCAGTGCAATTGATGTTGATATGTATCAAGAAGGAAGAGTTGAGACGGGATGGGATGGAGGAGGTCGTGGTAGCCAGAGACCTGTTATGAGGTTGGGTCCCACCAAAGACAAGCAGTCTGCTCTTTTGGAGTCTGTGGATTTTCACTTGTAGAGTATATGAACTTTATATTTGAGAATGTACTGCGTGCTGGCTAAAGACACTGGGGTAAAGGAGCATAACATTTCAAATCCATTCGGTCTGTGCATTAATTAGAGGTTCACCTTTAATAACTTAGGTCCTTGGTAAACTGTCCAATTCCTTTGGATGGAAACAAGTCTATTTGCTATGGCTATGCGTTGTAAGAATTCATACCAATTTTCTGAATGTTATATAAGACATGTTCAATAAATATATTTCCTATATCATATAGTATCTTGAGTTTTAAAGTGTAACTTGTTTTTAAATGTTGGTTTTTTCATTACCAAAGTTTTATGAAAGTGTCACAGTTAAGTTCAGTTTATAATTTTTTTCCTTGTTCATTGCGGGATGTGTTTCTGATGCATCAGGGAACAATTCCAAATGTCATAGGACTTACCTCTTTGGGAAAGTCATACTGCTCTTCTGTTATACATATTTTCCCCAGGAGTTCAGCACCTTCAGAACAAAACAAGAAGCCTTGGTTGTGGATACTCCAGGCACAGGGAAACTTAGCTCTGGGATCTTTGGGGAGATTATTTAAATATTTTGAGTAAAATTCTAAAAGAACAACATCAACTAGGAAAATTAGCATATGTGAAAGCATTATCAACATTAAAAGCTAGTAAACTGGATGTGTTTTAAATGCAGTTACATTCCATGAAACTAATTCTGTAATGAGAGTGTCTCTGATTGAGTTACTTTCTCTCAAGTAGAGCCAGTTAGACTCTTTGAAAAAAAGCTTGGAATCCGACACACTACCATTGATGGACTTAAGTTGGTTGCATCCATCCTTAGCAGGTGAAGGCCTTTATTTTAGACACCTTTCCATGACCTGTGATTCATCACCTACACGATGGTGATGACTAAGATACTAACTGGATTGTTGAAAGACTCAAATAGGAAAGTGTTACATGGGAAGTTTGATATTAACATTTGTTATCATTATATCCACATAATGGGTCAAACCAATAAATCTTGATGAAGTCACAGTGGTATATAATTAAGAGAAAAAGGAAAGGATGTTTAAAATGGATATAAAACAAAACAAAAGCCAATTCTGTGTGGTCCTGGGCTACTTTGGATAATAAACTGATTAGCACTGTGGTGAGAAGGCAGTCTTGGGCAGAGCTTATGCGGAGACAGATGAAGAGCCTCCTCTCAGTCTGTGTCACCCTCTCATCCCTTCAACAAGAGCTTCTATCCCTTTGTTTCAGAACCTTCCCTGCTGCCTTGTGATGCCAGTCAGTGCGAGTCCCCATGTAGCCACTAAGCAGCGCTAGGCGGGTTCCTCCCGGTTCCCACTCTGGTTTACTGGGTCTTCACGAGCTGGATAGCATAGGTTATTAAGTCCTGGCTTCCTCTTCCAAATATAAAGCAGTTCAAATAACGGCACAAATCTCACTTTCACGTGCAACTTGCAAGTGGCCCTTGGAAATCTCAGCTTTCTTCGCCTGGTGACAGAGACTGCGCACTTGGAAGATGAGCAACTGTAATGACACAGAAACTTGATAGAAAGGTTGGTATTCAGAGGCTCAGTTGCCTTCATTTCATTGTCAGTGGAAATTGCTCTACAAGGACAGCTATGAGTAAGAGATTTGTCCAAAGGTTTGGAAGGGGTAATCACAAATTGCTGATGAAAGTAGATGAAGCTATGAAAACGATTTATGGAGACTGATTTAGAATTGAATAGTGTTATGAGACACTTTTGGAATTCCTCAGTGCGGCTGAGGCCAGGAGGGATGAGATGAGAAAGGGTAGAGCACTGCGCATTGTTTGCCAGCAGACACATTAGGCCCTACAGCTCAGATCTCAGCTGTAAAATTCCCTGTAATCTGGATGCATTCGTTGTGGGAAATGCCTGCGGTTTTCCCAGCTTGCCTCTCTCAGCAGGCTCGATGGCAAGTAGTCTCAAAGGCTCTAAGAAACCCGTAGGACAGGAAGCAAAGAAACCTAATAATTGAAACAAAGTAGAAATAGCAATGAAGTGTTAATTGAAACAGCTTCTTTTAGGAGTCCGTGAATCATTTTAGGATGATTTTGGCTCGCTTCTTAAGGGATGTTGCTCGATGTCTAGAGCTCCATACCTGGTTGAGTGTCTTTTATATCTACAGCAAAAATAGGGCCAAACAGTATCTGCCGGGATAAGGGGGACTTCATTGGTAGTGTGTTTATTCTGGTGGGGGCTAGGCATTCCTTCCTCTTAAACCCAAACACCCTTTGGAGACAACCTAGCCACCCGACATCAAATAATCGTTTATATTTATAATTCATATACTATAATCCTTATTCTGCATATAGTTTGTTATAATTATAATAGATCAAAGTGTTTTCCTATTTGTTTCATTAATGTAAACCTTAAGTTCTGATGAAGATTCTAAACACTTAGCAGACAAAATTACTTTGAAGAGCACCTGTATTGAGTTCTGTGTTTTTTAATCATGAGTAAATAAGCTGTTCTGGTTAGCTTTCAATTGTTGAGATAAAAACACAGACCAAAACCAACTTGGGAAGGAAAGTGTTTATTTTAACTTTCATCTCCCAGGTCACAGTTCATCACTGAGTGAAGCCAAAGGACAAACTCAGGGCAGGTACCTGGAGCACAGACCCTGGAGAGCGCTGCTTACTGGCTTGCTCCCCAGTCCCCACAGGTGCTCAGCCTGCTTTCTGACACAATACAGGACACCTGCCCATGGGTGGCACCACCCACAGTAGGCTGGGCCCTCCCAGATCACTCAACAATCGAGAAGATGCCTCACAGACATGGCCACAGGTCCACCTAATGGAGGAAATTCCTCAATTGAGGCTCCTTCCACCCAGGCATAACAAGTTGACAGCTGAAGCTATCCAGCACAGCAAAATTCAAAATCCTTCCAGACATATGCCTAGTTCACATGAAGGGACCTATGACTTTGCTGTTCAGGGCATGTGGATGGCCTGTGTGGATTTGGAAGCCATTTATTAGATTGAATTCAAATCAGCAGCTGAGCAGTCTTAAAACAAATCGATTATTTCCTCTGTTTTATATTGTCCATCTATAAATTTAGGATAATACTACACTTACCAGGTTATTGGAGTATTAAATAACATACATAAAAATACAATATTGGCTCACAGTAAGACTCAAAATAGGTTTTTCCATTTCCCCATTTGTGATTTCTCATCTGTTACACTATCTGACTAAAGCAACTAGTGTAAGGAAGGATTTCTTTGGTTCAGGTTTCAGGGGATTTTGGTCCATTCAGTCCATCATGGAGGGAAGGCGGCTATGAAGTCACAGCAGGCTACTCTGCAGCATGACAGGTCAAGAAGGCAGGGTGCTGTACTGCAAGCAGGGCTGGGCTCTACCTTCAAAGGCCTGATCCCAGAGGCCTAAGTTAGACTGTTAGGCTCAGTTTCCCAAAGGATCCACAATTTTCCACACCACCACCACCAGCTGGGGACCAAGTACTTATGCATATAAGCCTCTTGGGGACATCTGACAATCTTTTGTAGTCTTAATTCTAAAACTAATGAGGGGCAGGAAAAGATGTTACAGTTAAAGATAATAGTGTGTCATTTAGAAACAGTCCATTGGGGTGGATGGATATATGTATATATATATATATATATATATATATATATATGAATACACATATATTTTAAAGCATGTGTATGTTTGCTTGTGACTAAGTGTACATGAGTACAGAGGCCAGAGGTATCACATCCCCCTGAAACTGGAGTTACAGGCAGTTGTGAGCCACCAGACATGGGTGCTGGGAATTGAATTCAGGTCCTCTGAGAGGAATACTCCCTGTTAGCTACTGAGTCATCTCTTAAGTCCCCTGGTATATGCATATTTTGTTAGATGGAATGCTAGTATTTTACTATGAAAATGTTTTCATTTGAATACTTAGATTTAGATTTACATTTATATTATAAAGCCTCAGTAATGTTTTAAAAGATGTGAAGATAATTTGTTTATCTCTACGTATGATATAGAATGTTAAATTACAGGATGAGTACAACTTTGACAGTAATCCATGGATGAATTTTATTTTTTATATGGGAACTATTTTAATAAGATTTAAGAATGAATTAGCAGGAACATTTACAAGATGTCAGTTCCACAATGATACATGTCATTGTCCATTCATAAATCTAGTATCTAGGCTACCATCTTTTTCTGGCTCCCTCATTAACTTATCTGTAAGAATTAGGATCTGAACATCTTGTTTTATGTTTCCTGAGGCAAGCTGTGCAGAATGCTAATGATCAAAACCAGAAATAGAGCGACCTTTAAAACTGTTGTTTCCATCACAACATTTAGAACTAACTGCTTCAAGAGCAAAACAGTGGAAAAGAAACTTGGTTAAGGACTAAGAAAAGGGAAATAAATTCCATGCTTTTTGCTCATTTTTCTATAGCATCCAGCAAAGCAAGCTTGAGCACACACCACACTTTTGTACTGCTGCTTGTCCATACACTACTAATCAAGTCTACATAGGTGTGGTCCTGACCCTTTCATCCTTACAGAACTCACTGTGACTGTGCTCAGGCTTCATCCAAGCTGCCCATCTTCCTGGAACAGAATAGCCCAGGGCTGCTTTTGTTCTCTTAATCATTAACAGGAGCATGTTTCTATTCGCCTATGCTGTTAGCGCCTGTTACCTGCTAGTAAAGGTCTGGGCTAGGATATAACAAACTATTATTTAACTTATTCCTTTTTTGCATTTTTAAGAAAAAAATATGCTTCTGTGAATTAATTAAGCACAAGAAATCTACCAACACACTCCATCTTTCCCCATGATGACTAGTTTCAAATTGATGGCCAGATTTCCTAAATGTGCATCCATACTTAAAGAAGACTGTAGTTATCTTAAAATAAATGGAAACAAAGCTACCAATCTCCAGAATTTAAAGTACATTAGAACTGACTAATTGCAGAGGACTTTTTTTTTGCTTTTTTTTTTTTGTCTTTTTGAGACAGGGTCTCCCTGTAACCTCAGCTAGCTGTCCTGGAACTCACTATGTAGACCAGGCTGGCCTTGAACTCACAGACTCACAGAGAGCCACCTGCCTTGCAGAGGACTTTTTATATTAAAGCCTTCTTATTTTTACATTAATTCTTTTTGTTTAGGCTACAACATAATGGGTTTTATCATGCCATTTTCATCACACGTGTTATTTGTTCCCCTCCTGCACCACCTTTCCCCGTGGCTCCTCGCTGATTCCTTCTTCCACAGTTAGTGCCTCCTTCTACTGTGCTGTGTTCTACTTCTCTGCCTCCCACTTCCCTTAAGATTTCCCTCCTTCTTAGAGTCTCCTTTCTTGTTCTGTGACCCACAAATACACAAACACACACACACACACACAAACATATGTATAGATACACAATATAATTTTAAATCTAAGCTATGAGAGAAAACGTGTTTGTTTCTGTGAATATTTCATACAACAAAATGATTACTAGTTGTACCCATTTTCCTGACAATGCTAGGATTTAATTTTTCTTTATAGCTGCATACAATCACATTGGGTTTGTGCCACATTCTCTTTAACTATTTTTTTCTGTCGATGAACATCTAAAGTGGTTCCATTTATTACCTATAAACATAGATGTGGAAGTATCTCATGGTAGGTTGACTTGGTTAGGTGTATTCTTAGGTATTTTACTTTTTGAGACTCCTATGAATGGGATTTTTAAATGATTTCTTTCTTGATGAGTTGATTAGCGTATAGAAAAGCCACTGCTATTTATTGTATGTTGGTTTTGTATCCTGCCTCTTTGCTGAAAGTATTCATCAGATCTGGGAGTTTTCTGGTAGAATCTTTGGTGTCTCTAACTATAGGATCATGTCTTTTGTATGTAAGATCAATTTGATTTCTTTCCTATTCATATCCCTTTTACTTCCTTCCCTTGTCTCATTGCCCTAGCTAAGACTTTGAGCACTGTGTTGAAGAGTAGAGTGGACCCCCTTGTGTCATGTGAGGTTGTAGAAGAAATGATTTCAGTTGTTCTCCATTTATTACAATATGTTACAGGTTGGTCATAGGTAGCTTTATTATGCTGAAGTATCCTCCTTCATTCCTAGTTTCTTCAAGGATTTTATCATGAAGGGAGATTAAACTTTGTCAAAGGCTTTTCTGTATTTGAGATAATGGTGAGGCTTCTGTCCTTGAGTCTAGTCAATTTATGTACTGAATTACACTTACAGATTTGTGTATGTTGAACCAACCTTGCATCCTTGCAAGGAAACCAACTTCATAAGCACATTACAGACTGAGTCACCTCCTTAACACAAAAAGTAAAATTTTAATGATAACTTTTTATTATTGAGTCTCTCTGGCATGTTCAATTAAGTCTTCTAAAACAATGTCTAAATGATCAACTATTTGGTGACATTTAAAACATAGTGCTTTAAATCAATGCACAGACGTGAAGAAAACTCAAAGGGTGATATGATAGCCACAAAACAGAAAATCTCTTTCCTGACTCAGATGAACAGTCTTATAGGCTTCCTCCCCAGATTAATCTACTATAAGCAATTTTTTACATATTCCTAAAAAATATATATCTGAGTTAGGGTAAATAATGCAACCTAAATCAAAAACCCCACACCCAACTCAACTGTGTCAATATATTTTCCATGCATGACAAAAGGACTTTGTATACATGATTAGAGTAAGGATTCCAAGACGGGGGAATGACTTTAGATTATCCAGGTGAACCCAGTGCAATCACACAGGTCCTCATATGAGGCAGTCAAGTGATTCAGAGAGAGAGGAATGAATACAGGTGGGCTAAATAATACAGGTGGGCTCTATAAGTGGGGGATAAAGCAAATAAGAGATTCTGTTCTACAATCCCCAGAAGGATTAGAACACAGCCAGTATTATGAATTTAGCAACGTGCTTTATCACTTTTCTCATTCCTGTGACAAAATACCTGATAAACTTAAGGAAAGGAGAGTTTATTTTGGCTTACAGACTGAGGGCACAGTCCATCACGACAGGGAGGTCATGGTTCCAGGAACTAACCTTCTTGGGTGTTTAACAGACATACTTTGAGGACTATACTAATTTGGTCAGAGTGACATAAAGGACAGTTTTTACTCCTTGACCTCCTAGGTCGACTAGTTCCTGGGGACTATGAGCATATCTCAAAATGTCCTATAATGGTGGTGGGTCACCTGTCCTCTTGATCAAGGAGGCCAAGGAGACCCCACCACATGGACTTGAACCAGTGTCCAGTCTATAAAGAGGAGGGTCAACACAGAGGAATCATTTCCTGTATGCTTCCAAGCGAAGCCAACCATGGTCAAGCAGGACCTTTGACTTATCTTCACATAGGTGGAACTGGTAAAAGAAAGGAGCCAGGGGCTCCTTCCAAGCCCATGTGACCCCTGAGGAACAGATCCTCAAACGACCTTAAGAGTAAAAATAAATCCTTTTATCTGGACCAACTGTATGGCCTTAAACACCCAAAAGAAAAGTATAAGCAAAGATTAAAGGGTCCAATATCATTTCATAAGAGTCCATATGTATAGCCAAAGGCTACATAACAAGCAACAATGCCAGACAGGTGATACCTTCTTTTGAGTTGTTGGCTAGTGTGGCCAAAGGGATTCCCAGATAGTAACCCAGCAGAGAACTGGGAAAATGAACAGCAGACCCTAATCTTATCCAAAGGAATATTGACAACTGATTACTGCTAGATGAGGAACAGCTGACCCTCCTAAAACAAAGACCTCTAGATAGGTTGACTAGATTCACCAGAAGGGTAAGTAGTGGGGAATGGCTGGGGGTGCCGACAACATAGCAGACAGTAGCAGGGATATCAGAGTATAAGGGCTCTAGTGGGGGGAGGGGGGCTATAGGAAGGTGCTATCTGGGAAGTGGGTGTGAAAAAAAATATGAGTTTTAGAAAGGGACTGTATTCTAAATTTGGGACTTCTGGGGCCATTTTACACTCATTCTCTACATTAGATGGATAAATGATGAATGGTTAATATTTTTGAAACAGATGGAGCCAAATTCTGTTAATCTTAAAATAAAATAGAAGTGGGAAAAAATGAAATGTTTTAGATGTTCTGTGGCAGCAATATTTGAATTGAGTCTTGGAAATGAGGGAGATTTAAACGCTTTAGTGATTTTTATGAATAACACAGAGTACCTCTATTAATATGGGAATTTCATTAGGCAGAAGCCCAGGGTCCTAAAGAGATATGAATAAATAAGAATCTAATTCACATTCAGTCAAATCCCACATTCAAATCTATTTCTCATAATGAGTAACATATCTCTTCCTATACTGATTGAAAAAATACTGAGAGCCTGCTGGACACATACAATGTAACTAAACTTGTCATTTTGTATTAATTACTTTTCTGTTACTCTGATAAGCACCACGACCAAAATCGACTTAGAATAGAAAAGGATTTGTTTTGGCTGGCAGTTCCAGAGGGCTATGGTCCATCATGGCAGACGAGGCATGGCAATAGACAGGAGCAGGAAGCTAACTGATCACATTTTCATCTATATACAGGAAATAAGGAGAGCAAACAGGAAGTGGACTGAGATTATAAAACTTCAAAGCTTGCCCCAAATGATGTACTTCCTCTGGCAAGGCTCCATCTCCTGAGGGTCCCATAACTTTCTCAACAGTACCAACAACTGAAGACTGAACATTCAACATAAGCCTATCAGGGGAGCACATCTCATTAGAGTACCTCACGTGTATACTACTTCCTACTGGTCTTCAGTAGTTCCATTTTAAAGATGAGAATTTGAAACTCATAGATAAAGTGACAAGGATTTGATAGGAGATCAGGGCGCAAGAGGTTTCTCGTCTCTGTCACAAGGACTATTCACTGTTGCACAGGAATTCTTAATAACACTGGCAGAGCAAATGAGTCCTATGCTAGAGTTACAAGTCCAGTGCTATGGAGAAATGAGAATTAATCATGCTGGATGGGATGGAAAAGGCTCCATTAGAATGAAAATGTTTGAGCTGGTCACTCATATTTTGTTAAGGAGTTTGCATTTTGTTCATTAGGCCACAGGGAGCCATTAACAGATTTTTAAAGAAGCATACAGCATGATTCAAGAGCGTGTTAAGAGAACAACTTTAGCAGCTGTGAGAACCAAAGACTAGAACTGTGCTTATTTTCCCAGGATTTTGATTGCTTATGAATCCCTGTATATATATTGATTATGAAATATATTGATGGCACAATAGTACTAATGATATATATATATATTTATATTATAGAAGTACACAAAAGAGAAATGGAATAAAGTTCAATTGTTAATTCTTTTAAATTCCATTTTATTGTTAATAATAAAAATAGTTTTGCATCCTAGTATAAAGTTAATACAGTAATAAAACTTTATGACTGTATGATTTATGTATAGTTATAGGGAGGACCTTGTGATTGAATGTGCTTTTTTTTCTTTTAAATATTTATTTTTTATGTGTGTGTTTACATGTATGTATGTGTACATGTATGTGTATGCAGGTGGTTATGGAGGCCAAAAGAAGGTGCCATATTCCTTGGAGTTGGAGTTGCAGATGTTTGTGAGCTGCCTGATATAGATGCTGAGGACTGAACTTGGGTCCTGTGGAAAAGCAGCAATCTTTATAAATTGCTGAGCCATGTCTCCGGCTCTGTTTGAGTATATTTCATAAAAATAAAATGCCAGAACCAAATATAAATGCAAATAGATGGTCTAATATTTATCCTGATCTCCTAGGGGAGGATCTTCATAGCCCTAGGGCATGCTTGCCTGCCTTGAGAGACCACACATGAGAGATGTGATAGAAGGAAGAAGGGCTAGATTAGAAGGCCATGCCAATAGCCAAGTGATCAAACACCTCTTGATTTAGGAACATGAAAGATGTAGAAAGTAGAAATCATGGAATTTGCCGCTCTTTAATTTAAATTTCAGCAAATACATATGAAATAATAAACATCAAAAACAAAAGGCACCTCTCCCACAGCCCAGATTTGGTTGAATAGGAACTGTTGGGTTGATTTCCGGCCGTGTGTTTCTGATTCATTCTATCTCAAATTCAGGGAGTTGGTTGCTTTTCAGCTACTGGTCAGTAATTTATATTTTCCTTGACTGCCCTGGTGTAAGCTGAAGACGGCTGAGGATGACTGCCACTTTGATTCTGGTGGATGGTGTGGCTCTTATGCTTAGGGCACAGCAGGATGATGGGGCAGGGACAGCTGATCTGTTTGGTTTCATATGGGGATGTAGTCACATGATCATACAATACCAGACTTCTCCTTTTCACTGAACTGTAATTCATGAATCCGTTGTCACCATTAGTTAATCTCTCTTTAATGTTTTCTATGGTATTTTTCAGACACATAACACCATAACACTCTTATAATTAAATATTTTTATTGATTTGAGAATTTTACCACATTGTACTTTGATTATATTAATAACCCCTCCTCCCTTTCACCCCACATTACTACTCCTTCTCTGATTTCTTGTCTTGTGTCTTCCCTTCCTTCCCTCCTTCTCTCCTTCCCTCCCTCCCTCCTTCCTTCCCTCCCTCACTCCCTCCCTCCTTCCTTTCCTCCCTCCCTCTTTCCCTCCCTCCCTTTATTTATTTATTTATTTATTTATTTATTTATTTATTTATTTATTTATTTATTTATTTATTTATTTATTTATTTATTTATTTATTTATTTATTTATTTATTTATTTATTTATTTATTTATTTATTTATTTATTTATTTATTTATTTATTTATTTATTTATTTATTTATTTATTTATTTATTTATTTATTTATTTATTTATTTATTTATTTATTTATTTATTTAAAAGATCTATGGGGTCTAATCTGCATTTCCCAGATGATCTTGGGTGTGGGTCTATCCTTTGGAATCTGGTCAATCTACCAGGTGTCACACCAGTAAGGAAAAACTCACTTTCTCTCTTCCAGCATCTATCAATTACCGATATCCTCAGCTGGGGCTGGGGCTTCCTGCCCACCTCCCCTGTCCATGCTGGTCTCCTGTCTGGCTTGGGTTTGTATAGGTCTTGTGAGTGTTGTCATTAAGTGCTGTGGGTACATATGTGCAAATACCCTGTGGTGTCCAGACAACACAGTTACCTTGAATTCATCCACTACCTCTGGCTCTTATAATTTTTTATAATTTATTTGCTTTTTAATAATTAAATAATTAAAAAATTACTTCTAAGCCTTTCTCCTTCCAAACTTATCAGTTTTTAAAATAAGTATTTTAGCCTTTGAAATATTTTAGTAAATAATACTAAGACTTTTTCCCCCTGAATTATTAACCATTTATTCTAGCTTCATTCATTGAGTCATTTTGAGGCATAATACAAAGACAGGGAAAATTATGGGGAAGTGGGAAGAGGAGGAGACACTCACTTTGGAGTCTGATTAAGACCTCTCCCTTCTGATAAGCAAAAATTTAGCATAATCAAGAACATTTACTGTGAAGGTTACTAACATAGTGATCTTTTTAGAGAGCAGTGTTTCCTGTTAAAATAGGGATGAGTCAAGCTTAAGGCCTGCATATATGTGACCTTGGGTAGGACCTCATTCTTTTCTTGTGTGTTTTCTATGAACCTCACAAAGTAGACCATTGACTTTGTTTGCAGCAAAGATCTCTTAATTTCCTGCTTCTTTGTAATCTAAACTTTTACATTACAGATTGGAGTTCTGTTCTCATATACCACCCTTCGTTCTCATTTAGATTCCTTAGGAACCTTTGAAGATAATAACCAAATCACCAAACCTACATCCTGCACAGCACAGTTGTAAAGACAGTGAAGTGGGACTCTTCTGAGAAGCCCACACCCATGTTCTCTTGTGTCTTACTTTCCCAGTGCCTTGATAGAAATATCAACCCTTGTGTTTAAGATCTGGGTTAAAAATCTCTTGTAGTAAATCCCAACTCTGTTTATAGTTGGTCCATTCTGAATTTTTTTTTTCTTAAAGTGAAGGATCTGGGTTTACCAGAGTTGAGGTCCCCAAAGACAGAAGAGAAATCCTCAGGCTAGGGCTGTCAGTAGTGTGGAACTGTGCCTTCATCCACACTGCCTCTGACAGTCTTACTGATCTCAGTAATCATTTTATATTTCTTATATTTTCAACATTCTGTTATTGTGTATTATTCATGTGTATTTGACTTTATACTACAGATTTACATATGAAGGTGCTAAATAAAATGCTCTCTTGGTCATTTCTACTTCATTAAAATTTTTATTGAGTCTGTTCTTTGACGATTTCATATATGCATAATGTGCATTCTAATTACTATAACTCCTAATCTCTCTCACACCTCTATTACCCCACCCTCCTCCCTACAAATTCCATTTTGTTGTTTTTTTATGTATGTACTTTTTAGACTCACTGAGTTTAAACTGGATGATCCATGTAGTTATGAGTTTGGAATTATCTGTTGGGCTGGGTGGAAGAAGGTACATAGGTAAAAACAGTAACTGCACCTCTTCCAGAACCCATCCATAGCCAATAATTCAGCACAGAAGGGCACTGTAAATTCCTCCCACAACTTCTGTGAGGTCTGTACTGCTGTACCATGCCCAAGGGCATTTCCCAGCCCTTTCTTCTGTCTCTTATGTTCTTTCAACACTCCTCTTCCACTGCACTCCCTGAGTCTTAGAGAGGGAGGTATAAAAGTCCTGTTTAGGGCTGAGCACTCAACCACAGCTTATTCTCAGCACCACTCTGCATTCATCGTTGTTCATTGCAAAGAGGGGCTTTTCTGATGAATGCTGAGACTGGCCATTTGTTTATAAACACAAATATTTAGAAGAAGATGTAGCCATGCCAATTTAACTAAACTTCAGTTTGCTTCTAGGGCTTAAGTCCCAATCAGACATGGATTGTTGACTAGGTTTGAAGTACCAGATATGAATTTCTTCTTGAGGCGTGGACCTCAAATCCAATCTGAGAGCAGTTGGTTCCTCCCACAACAGCTATGCCACTAGTCCACCAATGACCGTATCTAGCCTGGGAGGTTGGCATTCTAGTTTGTAGGGTTCACATCTCAATAAGACTGTTGATGCTTTTCTCTCCTAGCAGCCTGTGTCGCACTTTCTGGCACTATGAAAGCCAGGCAGCAGGGAGGAAGCCTCTCACTCAGTTCTAGCCTAATTTCTTTACATCTCAAAACAAAGGTGTGTGGTGTCTTCAGTAATAGGGTCTTGTCAACTAGTTCTGACTACCTTAATTTTTTTCTTTTTCTTAAATATTTATTTTTCTAAGCAATTTAGAATCAATTCAACATATTCCAAAAACTTCTGTTTTGGCTCTTACTAGAATTATATTAGATAATATGAAAGTCAGTATTTCAAGAATCAATATTTTCATAATATTTGAATGTTTCCAATAATGAACATTATTTAATTCAATACTCAACTCTCTTTAAGTCTCCCATTAAAAAGTAGACTTTTGTTTTCATAAGTTCCTTAAAAGTGTTTTCTCCCATCTCTTTTATGCATTTTTTGCCTTTAGTTTTCAAATTATTTCTAAAAAGTAACATTATATATGGAGAATTATTTAGTTCTTTATATCATCTGGCACACAGTCACTTAGCAAGCTTTCTTATGGCTCTAATAACTTTTAATGCTAATTGCCTGGAATTTTTAGATAAGTGATGACATCACCTGAAGCATGGCAGTTCTGGCTCTCAGTTTCCAACACTTAAAACTCATTTTATTTCATTGAGTAGAGGCAAAATATCCGTGGCTTGTTTTAGATTTAGCGTTGGATGCCAAAAGAATGATGAAACAAGGTTGGGCTTTAATTACCACAAAGGTCCTTGTGATTTATCATCCTTTCATAAGTACAATAAGACACACAGCACGGATGCAAGTCAAATATCATTAGTGGTCTGGACTTGTCTATTTTGAATGTTTATACTTCGGTATCGGCACTCAAATCTTCCTTACTATTTCTGTCTGTCTAAGGTGTATGTCTAGTGGGTTTTCCTAGACTATTAATCCTTTTCATGCTGTTGTTCATTAAGAGAGCTACAGTGGAGTCTTTTCTCTTTAGATTGCTTATTTATGATGCAGTCTTAACCTCCCTCTAGCCAGGTATCTCAGCCTATATTGTTAACTTTCTGATAAATACAGTTTTGAGAATTTACATTAAGTTAATCTGAAGATAGAAAAGCACAATAGATCTTTCTGGAATATGTGTCAGTCTGAAAACATGTTATTAAAGAAATGCCTTTAGTACACTTTAGATTTCTCATCCTTTCTTTGTAAAATTAGAAATAAATTTTCAACAGAGAAAATATTTTAGCACACTGTCAATATGATTAAGCACAGACTTACTGGAGGCTCTAAGGGAAGGAAGCACTGTTTATTCCTGAACAACAACTCCTTGTGCTACTGGCAGGAATCCCCACCAATGAGAAGCAGTGCCTGGGGACTTTTTCTTTGTCTCACTGTACATCTAGCATTTGACAAAGATTAGGCCAGCGTCAGTGGGGGCTGATGAAGAGAATTCAGGAAGTGACATCTGCTTCCATCTTGAAAACTATAGGCAGATGGGAATTAGAAAGAGTTAGGAGAGGGCTGTATAGTACAGTCCCATAGTTTTCTGAGTAGAGTTTCTAGGTATCCTTGTGAACTAGAAAAAGCCCTGGTATAACTTTGGCCTCTGCATGGCTCAGATTTCTGTGTTCTTTCTTTTCTTTTACCCCAGCGGAACTTCACATGGAGGTCTATATTGATATGGTGATGAAGACACCTTCTTATCACCTTAAGCAATCTGCACATGCCTCCAACCTAATACCTGCATGAGGCAATGCAAGTATTTTCAAATATGGCAGTTTCCTTGTGGCACTATGAACATTCAAGGGTTATAGTAAAAGAACCCAAAGGTGAAGGCACAGTTTTGAAGATTGTTGTGTGTGACTAAGTATCATCAATGGTGTAGATGTGGAACTAATATGTACATTTTCCTGATGGATCCTTCAGGATAAAACTTGTCTGCTTTCAGAGTCCTGCTTGCTCCCATGTGGCCCCATGCAATGCAGACATCCTGGGTGCATTACCCATTATCACGCAGGTCTGGGAGCTACGGGAGAAGGGTGAGTGCTGGACCTTTCCGTGGAGCAGAGTCCTTCTAGCTGAGAGAATAAAATACTTCTATCTAGCTATTCAGATCACTGTTAATATGATGTAACCTGATAAAAGAGTAAAATAGTAAAACAATGTAACCTGGTGAAAATGTAAATTAACATTGGAAGAAAAAAAGAAAGAAACCCAAATCTTAAAGCATGAAGTTGTTCACAGAGGAAATGTCTAAGACATGCGTTTGCATGTTTCTAGGAAGTACAAGTAAAATGGAAATCCGATTAAATATCACTTACTCCCACTGCATTATGCAAAGCCTTGTTTATCTTTCAGAAAGCTTGTTCAAGCGTTATTACATACAAGACATATGAATAACGCTCACGGTAGTCGCGTTAAGAACTTAGCAGCACCTCCTGTTGGTGTGCTCCTTAATAACAATAATCAACATAATCATGAAAGCCTTTTATGCTCAGGATTTATTTAAGTAGAAAATCTAGGATTATGGGTCTGGAGAGCTGGCTCAGCAGTTAAGAGCACTGGCTGCTCTTGCAGAGGACCCAGGTTCAGTTCCCAGCACACACATGGCAGCTAACAGCAATTCATAACTCCTGTTCCAAGGGATCAGGCAGGCAGGGCATGTAGGGGTGCACTTACATACATGCAGGCAAAACATGAGAGAGAGAGAGAGAGAGAGAGAGAGAGAGAGAGAGAGAGAGAATCTAGCATTATTCTAGTACTGGTTTTCACGTTTTAGTGTCTAAATCCCCCCTTCTTTTCAAATAAAATCTTTGGCAGAACCCCAAGGAAAACAAAACTCTCTTGAGTTAGGTGGGAATGACAGGCTTTGAAGTCTGCCAACTTGGCTTACTCTTGTTCTTATAACCCCAAATCAGGACTCCAGAACACAACATGGAAGTCCCTGACTTAAAACCATGGGTGTCCCATAGGGGCTTCAAAACCATGCGCAAGACTCTCACTCCTCCGGTTAGGCTTTGGTAAGATTTGGACAGCAAAACAAGGCTATGTTCTTTGGCAAACCCCCATACATTTATATAGATTATGAGGACTGGCAACAGCACATTCCAGAAAAATAATGAAATGTTTAGACAGCCTCTGGTGTATTTTGCTGATTTTTATAAGCTTATGAACTCTGGTTGCTTGGTGATTTAATTTAAAGTGATAATTTACTGGCCAGAATGGATTGTTATAATCCTATTCCTATGAATTAATTCAAGGACTTGAATTTACTCATTAGAAAATTTAAATATCTGCCAAGCTGGAAAAAAACAGAGGCATATATGAAGAGAAATGCTGGAACACAGAAGAGGAAAATGGAAAACCAATGGAAAACCAATTCAGAGGATTTGGAAGTGTTCTAAAGTAAGATTTTTTTTTTTTTTAGATGGAAACACTTAATGGAGAGCTAGCAAGACTTTCAGGGAGTGATTTCTTGATTGTTCCCAGGTTCTGGAGATGTTCGTTCCAAATCTGTCTGAGGTATTTTTTTAAAACCATGGAAATAGAGTTGGTAGCTCAGTAACTAATCCTGCTTTGGAGATTAACATTTTTAAGCAGGGTACATTTGTGTTCACAAGGAATATAGAATCTACAAAACAATGTAGCTTGAAATACAAAGCAGACGCTTTGGCACACTCTGTCGAGTCAATTAAGGGTGACAGAGAATAAAGACATCAAGAGAATTTGGGGACTTAAGAGTTTGCTTCTGTGACGGTGAGGATAATATTGTTTTACAGGACAAGATAAAAGCTACATTCATAGAATTTATTTTGATGGATCCTAAATAAGCATATTATACATAATTCTGAAACATGGAGTCTAATCTTTCAACTTTTGTGTCACAGACACCCAGAAAACTGGTGAGTCACAGAAAATTGGTGGCTGCAGTTTGATTTCTCTTTCTTGCCTCCTCCCTTCCCTTCTTCTATTCACTCCTTGCCCCAGTGTCTATGGATGCATTTAAAACAAACCTGACTTTAAGCGTCTCTTTGCAATAATCTCTAAGAGCTCCTTGGTGCCTGTCTGTAGTTTGAAACCTTGCTGATACTCACGGCATTTTGCATCTGCTACAAGTGACTAGACGTGTGAGTTAATTGATGAGTTAATTGTTAAACACCTGCAAGAACCACACTGGTTTTGGGGGTGGATTGGCCTTTTAAGAAGTTATAACTACCTTTTTGCTTTAAGAGTAAATAGATTTTCTTCTGAAAGAAAATATGTATTGAGCTTTAAGGACTAGAAGACTGGAAATGGTTCGAAGGTGTTAAGTCCTGTGTTCTTGGTTGAGTCTTCCAGGGGTTTAGTGACAGCTGGGCCATTTTCTATTTTTTCTTGAGGGAATTGTTTAAACTCAGTAAGCCTCAGTTTCCTCATATGTAATATGAGCTTAAAATAGAATGATCCCCAGAGGATTGCTTTGAGCATAGTGATGGGCACATATTAAGCACTCAATAATGGTCATTTTTACAGTTTCATTTTCTACTAAATGCTTATGTACATTACATTATCCAAGTAACTTATAAAACAAACCATAATGTGGAGAGAATAGCTGTCATATGATACACTGGGAAGCTAAGGCTCAGGAAGGTTAAATAGAATGCCCAATACTACATAAATTTTATGTGACAGAGTTGAGTTTTTATTTTTCAATCTAGATCTGCTAGAGTCCAACCCATTACAATTGGAATTTCCTTTCTTAGGAGAAAGGTCATGGAGAACAATGTAAGTTAAAGTCTGGCTATAAGTAGAAAGGACAAAATAATGACATGTATCAGCACATTTTTGCTGCATATAACAATCCCTCAAACTCAGTGGTATAGATCAGTCGAACACTTACTACACTTGCTAAATGGGGTATCTAAGCTAAGACTGAACTGTGTATCACTGAAATGGTTCTTCAATTGAAGAGCAAAATGAGCTTCAGATTCTCTCTCTCTCTCTCTCTCTCTCTGTCTCTGTCTCTCTCTCTCTCTCTCACACACACACACACGCTCTTCAGGTCTCAGTGGGGTACTTCTGTATAATGAACTTGAGAAATCCATACACCACAGGTAAGAAACAGTAAGGAGCAAGGGACTGAGGGTCCATTACATCACAGAATAGCGTTTTCAAAAGAGAGGAGCTTATTCTATTTTCACATCTTAGTCCAAAGGCATTCAATCAAGGATTGTATGGCAGCTCTGTTTCATAAGCTCTTAAAGAATCCAGGGTCCTTCTGTTTTCTATCTTACTAAGATCAGGGATTAAACTTTCTTTGTAAAGGGCAAGATGACAAATATTTTATTTTTGGGGGGCCATATGGTCTGTGTTGCAAATGCTTAACTCTGCCAATACAGCACAAAAGCAGCCATAAACAGCGAATACATGAATGAAGATGGCTGTGTTCCATTATGTTTGTAATGAGCACTGGCACTTGAATTCTATGTGATTTTCAAGTGTCATGAAATATTAGTCTCTCGTATTTTTCCAGCATCTAAAAACTATTGTCTGCCAGCTGTATAAAAGTAGTCAACTGGATGAACTTATCCTATGAGCTATAGTTTGCTGTCTTCTGCCAGATATCCTAAAGGAACAAATAATTGCAAAGTCATCACAGCTGTGTCAATTAGCAGAAAGGCAGGGATAAAGTAACAAGGGACAAATGTATGCACAGGTTGTAATTTTAAAAACTGGCTGCCAGCAGATGCCTGGCATTTCTACTTACATCTCATTGGCTGGGTTTAGCTGCATAGTCATATCTAGCTGCAAGGGAGGCTGGGGTAAGTAATCTTTATTCTGCCAGGTCAAATATTGTGGGTTCTTTCTCTGTGGATCAGAGGTGCAGGGGAACATGATTGACCCAATCAATAACACACTCCTAGAGTGCAGACTTGGGGGTAAAAATATAAGAGAAATGAGTTTACTGACTAAATAACTGGAGGTGATTAACGTGTTACTAAATGATAATCTTGTTATCATAAAGAAAAGTCCACTTTCACTTAGGATAGCCTAGTTGGTAGTTTATTTTTCATATATACCAATGTCTTCAAAAAGCCAATAGTTTAATAAAATTCATTTAATACTATTTAGTTTTTCATCTTTCAGAATCTACCCTCATACCTAGAGAATTTTGACAAGAGAAGGTGATGGGAGTTGTGAATATAGTCAAGATATTATATATAAATATATG